>NW_016806890.1:1305429-1331962 GCF_001698545.2 Rhinopithecus bieti | reverse complement strand
TTATTATTTATTTTTTTTGAGATGGAGTTTCGCTCTGTTGCCCAGGCTGCAGTGCAATGGTGTGATCTTGGCTCACTGCAACCTCTGCTTCCTTGGTTCAAGCAATTCTCCTGCTTCAGCCTCTAGAGTAGCTAGGACTATAGGCACCCACCACCATACCAGGCTAATTTTTTGTATTTTAGTAGAGACGGGATTTCACCATGTTGGGCTAGGCTGGTCTTGAAAATCCCAACCTCAAGTAATCCTCCTACCTCTGCCTCCCAAAGTGCTGGGATTACAGGTGTGAGCCACTGCACCTGGCCTCAAATTCTTTAATTTTCTTTTCTTTCTGCTGAACTCATTTTCTTCTTCTTTTTTTTTTTTTTTTTTTTTTTTTTTTTTTTTTTGAGATGGAGTCTTGCTCTGTCACCCAGGCTGGAGTGCAGTGGCATGATCTCAGCAATTCTCATGCTTCAGCCTCCCAAATAGCTGGGACTCCAGGCACACACCACCACGCCGGGCTAATTTTTTGTAATGTAGTGGAGATGGCGTTTCACCATGTTGGCCAGGCTGGTCTTGAATCCTGACCTCAAATGATCCACCTGCCTCGGCCTATGAAAGTGTGGGATTACAGGCATGAACCACTGTGCCCAGACCTGAAATCATTTTTCTTCTTAATGTATTACACCTCAAAGGATTATTTCATTGGCGTCCATAGGAAATGAACTTTCTGTGCCCTTTCATGGTCTTTTATCTCCCATTCACAAGTAGATAATGATTTACCTGGATAAAATTCTAGGTTCAACCCATTGGAGATATTAATCCTTTATCTACTTTTTTTTTTTTTGAGATGGAGTCTAACTCTGTCATCTAGGCTGGAGTGCAGTGGCACAATATTGGCTCACTGCACCCTCCACCTCCTGGGTTCAAGCAATTCTCTTGCCTCAGCCTCCTGAGTAGCTGGGACTACAGGCATGTGCCACCACACCCGGCTAATTTTTATATTTTTAGTAGAGAAAGGGTTTCACCATGTTGGCCAGGCTGGCCTCGAACTCCTGGCCTCAAATGATCCAACTGCCTCAGCCTCCCAAAGTGCTGGGATTACAGGTGTGAGTCACCATGCCTGGCCTCTATCTACTTTTATCCAGGGTTGTTGCCAAGAAATCTGATTCTTGCTTCTTTGAAAGGGATCTATTTTTTCTCTTTAGAAACGTTTAGAATTTCTCTTGATCTTTGATGTTCTTAAATTTTACTATCTGGTATGGCACACAGTGAGGTTTTTCAGTTGAGGTCCGAATATCTTTACTATGTTTTTTTTTGTTTTGTTTTGGTTTTTTTGTTTGTTTTTAGATGGAGTCTCGCTCTCTCACCCAAGCTGGAGTGCAGGGGTGCAATCCCAGCTCAGTGTAACCTCTGCTTCCTGGGTTCAAGCGATTCTCCTGCCTCAGCCTCCTGAGTAGCTGGGATTACGGGCGCCCACCACCAGGCCCTGCTAATTTTCGTGTTTTTAGTAGAGATGGGGTTTCACCATGTTGGCCAGGATGGTCTCAAACTCCTGACCTCAGGTGATCCACCTGCCTCAGCATCCCAAAGGGCTGGGATTACAGGTGTGAACCACCGTGCCTGGCTCATAAATATCTAACAGGTTTGTTTAGTCCTGGGAAATTTTTGGTCATTATTTCTCCAGATATTCTTCTCCCTTTCATGTATCCTTTTCTAGCTTTCCAAGGAGTCTATTATTGTGATACTTCTACTTCTGTGCCCTATTTATCTTATCTCTTCATTCCATCTCTTCATTCCTAGTGCCTTCTGCGAGTCCCTCCCCTCATCTGCCAGCATATTAATGCATTCTTCAGATATACTCATTCTGGCTTCCACCCCACCCACCAAGATCTTTATCTCAACAATTGTTTTTTCCATCCTTGATATCTCCAGTGGGTTCCTCCCCATAACTGATTCTTCCTGCTTCATTAATCTCCCCTACTTTGCTGTGGCTATTTATCCTTTTTAAAAAAAAATTTTTTATTCTCTTCCACCATAGGTTGTGCTGTTTTATCTTCTTAGTCTTGGAGCTCCTCAGATGTCTTGTAATTTTCCCTGTGATCTTTAACTCCTTGCACCATTGGCAGCATTGGCTTATAATATCTCCCGTGGGTTGTGGTAAAAAGCTTAGGTTTGTGCTCCTTCTCATACATTTGGAGGGCAAAGGGTTGAGCCTTGCGGAGGGCACCTCTAGTGTTGAAATCCAGTCTCGGTGCCACTTCCCCACCCCAAGTATCCTTTCCCCTGGGGTATTTTGCAGTTCCCTCTATTGGAATAGGTTGGGGAGAAGAGGATGCTGGTGTTGCCGCTGCCTACACTTGTTTCCCATGGCCGGTGTACCTGCTGGGCACGAGCACTGGCTCATTGCCTCAAGCCAGCCCTGCTGCTTTTCTACCTGTAGCAATGTCCCATTGATCCAGGGACCCAGGTTTGTAGGCAGGATCACCTGGAACTCACAGGTGTGGGGGGAGATGCACAGCCCTACCTTTGCCCCGCCCACCCCTGCATGGGTGGTCTCGAGCTCACTCTCACTTGAGGCCATCATTCTCCCCCAGGATCCAACCAATTTATTGGTCTCCAGAAATGTCTCGCATTTTTTGATGCTAGTTGCAGATTGAGATTTTGTTGTTATTGTTGTTGGTTTTGACTATGATTCACTTTCTCTCTCCTCCGGTATGTCCAGCATTGGGTTCACAGAGATAGCTGGCAGCTGGTGCTGTCTGTACCATCTTATCCAGGACCAGAAATCTTTCTTATTATGTACTCACTGGCCTTGTTACATCTTGCTTATGAAGTTTATTTTTATTCCACTATTGGGGAAATGGACCACTTGAAGAACATTCATCTTCTTTGTTTTAATAAAAACCTTTTACATGAAATGTGAACTGGACATTTTCACAGGAAATCAAAGGGAGGCATTGGTTGGGAATGCAGTTTGGAGTTGACTATGGTGTAGCTCTACACTTTGCTACTTCATACCTGTGTACCCTTGGACAAGTTGACTTTTCTGAGCTGGCTCTGCCCAGTCCCCCTTTACAAGCCCTGCAGAAAGACAGCTGGTTCCAACCGCTGGTGGATCTCTGAATTTAGAAATTGGGGTGCTTAGAACTTTTTGCCCCAGTTAAAATTCTGGAACAACAGAAAAATACCACTGACATCTTATTCCTGAAATAAAATTTTAAAGAGATGGCCTGGGCTTTGGTGCATTCCTTCATTTCAGAGAGGAGGAGACTCCAAGCATCATGCCATTGTTAAGCAGTGGTGGAGAATACATTAGAACCTGGCCCCAACCCCTTCTGAACGTTTCTTTCTGCTACATCGGCTGGCTTCTAAAGTAGTTGTTATTATAGTTATATATTCTCAGTGGGTACCAAGAACAGTAATCCTTTTTTTTAAGGGATTTTGTTTGATGTTCTGGATATGCCACAGTTCCCTACATGTTGGTCTGCTTTTTTCGTGTTCTCTTAGGAAAGATGAAGCCAGTATTGATTTGAGCATGCTAGCCTTGATTGCTGAGTTATCTCGGGGAATGGTGCTGATTTCTTCTGCAATCTGTTCTTGGATCACTTTGCAAAACTCTGATTTACTCCTTGTGATTATTTGGGAAACAAATCAGAAGAAAAGAAAACTGGTTTCCTTTCCTCTCCCCCTTACATATTTTATGACCTACCTTACCTTTGGCAGGTTCGATACAGAGGAGGAGGCTATAGCAATCGCTAATGCCACTGACGTTGGGTTAGCAGGTAGGTGTTTCTCCTCGTTCAATACCAGTCATAATCATTTTTCTCCAGCTCATGCCAGATTTACCTTTTAAACATCACCCTGGGTTATGAGACAGAAACTTCAATGAGGTATGTGTTTTGTTTCTTTCCAAGTGGCGGAATGGATTTGGATTTGTGCAAGGACATGTCCTTTCGCCTTGTCCCCATGATACACATTTGGGAGCTCTCTAATTACAGCTGTGGGGCAGGGAGAGCTGCAGGCAGAAGATAAGGTGCACATTATTCTGCTTTTCTAGGTGGAGAACTGCACGCATCTCAAAGTCCCACGTTCTCAGAGGCTTAATCCCCAGAAATTCCAAGTGATTTTTTTCTTCCCTTTTGCCTGGCTCCTGTAAACCTGAACAGAAGAGGAAGGGCATCAGCAAGGAGCGTCAGGGACAATGAAAAGAGTGAAGATGGTGTGTGCAGAGGTGCCTCACTGATGGCTACCATTCCTTTAGTTTGGAGATGGTCCAGGTGACCACCGTATATACTCTATAACCCTGAGAAAATTACGTAATAGCATCCACAGCAAATGAAGTACTGCAGAAGATACAAAGACATATAAGATACCACTATAACTGTATAGAAGCTTCCCCTCTAGCTGTAAGAGAACTATTTATATGAAGAGGAATGATAAGCATGCTATGGGGTCCCTTAGAGTTATCATAAAGCTGGAGTAAGATGTGTGCATGAGGACTTTTATAACACTGAGTTCACCATTTGTCTCTTCCTTCTCGATGGGGTGATGGTGGAGGAAGACGTACCCTGAACTAGGTCATAAATGATGGACAGAATTCTGGTTGTGCAGAAATTGGAGGAGAGAGATGCTGGGCAGAGGGTACCAAGGGAGTTCAGAAACAAAGTAAGAAAGGGTGAGGAGAATTTGACTGATAGGTTTGGAGAAGATGGTTGGTGATTGGAGTAATGGAAGGTGAAGCCAGAAGTGTTGATTGAAACTACTTGGGGGGAAGAGGGTGTTGAATACCCACTAAGGAATTTAACCTTATTTTATAATCAGGAGTAATCGAAAGGCTTGGGCAAAAGTGTCATGTGGAAATCTAACAGGTGTGCAGGGTGGGTTGAATAGCAGAAAACAGGAAGAGGGTCTCGATAGGAGATAGTGAGAGTAGACTTGAAGCAAGAGGTGACTTTCAAAGGTTTTGAGATGAAAAAGTGGACAAGACCAACCTGGGACTTTATCTGGGAGCAGGGAAGACTCTAGGCCCAAGTGACTGGACAAAAAGTCATCAGTGGTGCCCTCATCTTTAGACATGATGTCTTTAATGACTATTCTAAATGTCTTTTATCCCTATGACAGGATATTTTTACTCTCAAGACCCAGCCCAGATCTGGAGAGTGGCAGAGCAGCTGGAAGTGGGCATGGTTGGCGTCAATGAAGGATTGATTTCCTCCGTGGAATGCCCTTTTGGTGGAGTGAAGCAGTCTGGCCTTGGGCGAGAGGGGTCCAAGTATGGCATTGATGAGTATCTGGAACTCAAGTATGTGTGCTATGGGGGCTTGTAGAATTCTTTGATTCTTTAAAAAAAGTTAAAAGGAGACTTTCCTACATATATAGGTACGTGCCATCCATTATTTTAAATGAACTAATAGGTTTTCAGAATTGTGAATTTTGCAAAACTCATCCAGTCCTTGTAATCTTAAACAGATGCAAATCCTACCCCTGCCCTTAACCTAACTAGGGACCAATATATGCCACGTGCCTGTGACTGCAGACTCCCAGAGAACCAGCACTGGGTTTACAGAATGAGGCCCTGGCTCCCCACCACAGCCCCGCCTGCCTCAGAGCAGGCACAGCATGAGGCAGGCCCAGCCCCTTGGGCTGTCACAAAGGCTTGATCACTGCCTGGGCAGTGACACAACCATCCCCAACGTTGCTACAGAACATGGGCCCAGAGCACCTTGAAGGAGACCCTTGACTGTGACTGGTAGGCAGGTGAGGGGCACAGCACCCCTCCCCAGCATCTGCCAGCTCAGCACTGAAGGCACCGAATGTGCATCTGGAGATGTTGCGGCAGAGGTTTGAGTGAACCCTCTTTCAAAGACAATAAATAGCACAGAATTGTCCGTGCTTCTGTGAGGATGAAGAAGCACCTCTCCTTATTCCGGAACCATTTTTTAATTGACATCTTTATTGTCCTAAATTTACCGCTTAAAGAATTCTATTTTCATTTCTGTCCTGTTCACCACTTCATTTCGTTTCCTTGAGGAAATGAGCTGAAGTGTAAAGCAAAGAATAGCAGAAGGAGCTTGGTAGGATGGAAGGCACGCAGTGGCGTGGCCTGGCTCCTTCCCCAAGTGGCCTTGTTGCCTTGTTGCCCTGGGTGTGTGTTGAGCACCTCCCAGCCCATGCATACAGTGGAGATTCCATACAGGCCTTACTTAGCTCCCTGCGATATTGTGAGCCAGAGCAAAAGTAAAAGCACTTTACAAGAAAATGAAAATTCTAAGGACATACAAGAGCCCTTGTTATGAGCAGCACCACCCAGCCCTTCCTTGCCTACTGTCAGTAGCTTTGCCAAGATGGGAGGAGGCCAATGCAACTTGCCCACCCACCTGAGCCTGAGTAAGTGGCTGTCACCTGCAGCCTGTTCTTTCTGTCCTGGTGTGGTGCTGCTTCCTTACCTCCAAAAGAGCAAAAGCACTTTCACCACAGTCAGCCCAAAAGGGAAAGAATTTCTGTAATTGCCAGTCCACTTTCTAGAAAAAGCATGAGCCCTTGAATTTCAGGCACCTTTTATCTAATGAGAGTTTTTATAGCTCATCATTCAAATAACACACACACACACACACAAAAAGCCCCTATGACCGGCGTTGCCTCTCACTTTGAAAGAAAGACTCCATAATCTTAAACAGATGCAAATCCAATTAGGCGACCAAGTAGGTGGAGATGAAGCGACTTCCTTTCCCCATCTCTCTCTCTGTAGATTCCACTTACATCTTGTGGTTATTCTGGGTTGTGGAAGGAAAATGTGAATGAAAGTCATGCTAGATTCAATTACTCCTGAACCCCACCTAGGATTTAACATCCCTCATTGAGCCATTGGGAAGCTATGGTTGAGTAACTAAAGGTCTGGCAAGTCCCTGTGCACACAGGAAACTGCCTAGCATCTGGCCTGGGGTGTACTAGCCACATCCCCAAGGTCTCAAGGAGAAAGAAGAGCTGAAATTCTTCCTAGTGACACTGCCCTGGCCCTGTCAAGAATCACATACTCAGCATTTTGACAGTTAATGTCTGCTCTTTATTTGTATAGTTTGTAGGTGGTTTTATATAACATTTTAATGACTTATGATTTAGATATATCCATTGTTTTTCTATTAAGATTACAAATGCTCCAACATTATTTTTTATAACTCTGGATTACCAATGCTGAGAAGTACGCAGGAATACTTCCAAATACATTTTTAACATTGTAAGCCAGTAGATTCTTTGGCTGGGTGGCACGTTTTGAGTCTTCTTGCATATTTGGCTCATGGGTTCATAAATTGAGGCCAGAAACTCTTTGTATATCCTTGATCGATTTTCTAATTTAAAGGAAATAGCTTATTGTTTAGTAAAATGGTCCTTGGTTGTGGGAAGAAAGAGAAGGGTTTTAACTGAACATTTTGTGGTTTTTTTAAATAAAGTAGCCATATGTAATGGGATTTTTAAAATATGTACATTTTACAACATGGACTAGAAAAGGATCAGGGGTTGGCAAACTATGGCCCACGAACCAAACCTGGCCTGCCACCTGTTTTTATACAACCTGTGAGCTAAGAATGGTTTATATGTTTTCAAATGATTGGGCAGAAAATCAAAAGAAGAACAATATTTCATGGCACCTGAAAATTCTATGAAATTCAGATTTCAGTGTCCATAAATAAAATGTTATTAGAGCATAGCCACACCCATTCATTGATGATATGGTCTGGGACTGCTTTCTTGGCAGAGTTGAAGAGTTGGGATGAGGACAGTATAGCCTCCAAAGCCTAAAGTATTTACTACTTGTCTCCTTAAAGAAAAAGTTTGCCAGCTGCTGATCTAGACCAAGAGGGAGATATTGACCTTACTTGCATTTATCAGGCATTATTGCATTATACTGAACACCTCCTGTGAAGAAAGTACTTTTCCAGCATTGCTACCATGAGTTCTCAGCAGGCACTTCCCAGCGATGATAATGTAGATGAAATTAGGCATATAACAAGATTCTATTGGCCTTGAAAAAACAGTTCTCCTTGAACTTCCTCCAGCTATGCAGGAATTCTCATTAAAGAGCTGATCTGCACCTGTTTATGCATTTTAGTAGCTTTTAAATACGATTTTATGTGAAGTGCCATTTCTTCATTCTACTAAAGAGACACAGCAGAAATAAAGATCAGAAGCAAATGTAAGCAAATCTGTTTTATTGTTAACTTCAATTAGGAACTTGAAATTGTGCCACATGTCTTTTCCTCTAAAACTGGATCCTAGTGTTTTAATTACCTGTGTGTAGCTATTTTAAATAGCATTTTACTTGAATATTTATGTTGTCATTGTTTCATGCTATACTTTGTGGGATAAAACTTGGGAATGAGTGTGCTAAGGAATTTATAAAGTTTTGCTTTTTAAACATGTGGACATAACTCATTTTTCTAGTTTTTGACAATTGTGTGTTTTAGTGTCTAGTCTGCAGACAGCGCTGTGTGTGCAGCGCTGTGTAAATGTTGAATTAACAAAATTTTCTCTCCCTGTGTTAAGGTGTCTGGTTGTGCTTTTTTTCCCCTGCTTGGTGATCTTTTGAGTTTTTATTGGATGATATTAGACCAGTTCGCATTTGTGTAAACAGCACTCCCTCCCCAGAGACCCGTAATCAGTGAGTGCCTTGGGGAAGGAGCCAGCATGTGAAATGAGGTACCCTAGAACCCAGAGAAGGGCTTGTCCATGGTGTGTGCTCATAGAATGTTTGCTAAGCTGAACTGAGAATTTACCTGGTTTGCAGGGGTGGCGGTCACAGAAAGGGGTATAGGCCAGGCATCACAGATTGGCCTATCTCTCTCTCCTACACGCCCCACTGTTACAATTTCCTGGGCTCAAACAAGCTGCTCACCTCTGCCTCCCAAGTACCTGGGACCACAGGCGCGTGCCACCACACCCAGTTAATTTTTCTTCCATTTTTTTGGAAGAAACAGGGTCTCACTGTATTGCCCAGACTGGTCGCAAACTCCTGGGTTCAAGCCACCCTCCCGCCTCAGCCTCCCAAAGTGCTGGGATTATGGGAGTGCACCATTGTAGCCAGCCCTACCATAATTTAGAACACAGACAACACCCCTGCCCGGTGGTTTAGTGGACATGAATGTTTTTGCAAATGTCATCTCACATTATACAATCACGTATTGCTCGACAACAGAGATACACTCTGAGAAAAGCGTCATTAGGCGATTTCATCCTTGTACAAACATCATAGAGTACTTACACAAACCTGGATGATACAGCCTCCTACACAGCTAGGCTATAGGATCTAGCCTGTTGCTCCTAGGGCTACAGACCTGCACAGCATGTTACTGTACTGAATATTGTAGGCAGTTGTAAGACAATGGCAAGTATTTATGTATATAAACATAAAAAAGGTACAGTAAAAATCGAGTATAAGAGATTTAAAAACTACACTTGTATAAGGCACTTACCATGAATGCAGCTTGCAGAACTGGAAGCTGAATCAGTGAGTGGGTGGTGAGTGAATGTGAAGGCCTAGGACATACCCTGCACACTACTGTAGACTTGACAAACACTCTACACTTAGGCTACACTCAATTTATTAAATAATATTTTTCTTCAATAATAAATTACCCTTAGCTTACTGTAACTTTTTACTTTATAAATTTAAAATTTTTTTTAACTTTTGACTCTTTTGTGATCATACTTAGCTTAAAGCACAAACTAACTGCACAACTGTATAAAAATATATTTTCTTTATATCCTTGTTCCACAAACTTCTTTGTGTTTTAAAATTTTTTAAAACTTTTTTGTTAAAAACTAAGACACAATTACACACATTAGCCTAGGCCTACAAAGGGTCAGATTCATGGATATTTCTGTCTCCCACCTCCTCATCTTGCCCTGCTGGAAGGTCTTCAGGGGCAATAACACGCAGGGACAGCTGGGCCCAGTGGCTCACGCCTGTAATCCCAGCACTTCAGGAGTCTGGGGCAGGCAGATCACTTGAGCCCAGGAATTTAAGACCAGCCTGGGCAACATGGTGAAACCCTGTCTCTACCAAAAATACAAACAGCCAGGTTTGGTGGCACATACCTGTCGTCTCAGCTACTCAGGAGGCTGAGGCGGGAGGATCACTTGAGCCTGGGAAGTCAAGGCTGCAGTGAGCCGTGACTGCACCACTGCACTCCAGCCTGGGTGACAAGGTGAGACCCTGACTCAAAAAAAAAAAAAAAAAAAAAAAAAAAAAAAAAAAAAAAATGCATGGAGCTAGGATAACAAGGAGCTTCTGGAGCACTTCCTGAAGGACCTACCTGAGGTTCTTCTGAGTTGTCATGCATCAGAAATATGTCCATGGTAGTCGGCTTGCTTTCCTTTTTCATCATAGATTTGCTTGTAAGCAGAAAATGCACAAAGAACATTCCTCTCTGTTAATGAAACCCTTTTGGTGTTGAGGGGCCCATGTTTTCAAAATTTTTAAGGCACTTACTGAGATCTGCAAAAGCTTCTCAACTCTTCACTGTGAATTTTCACGGCGATTCTTTTTCTTCTCCTGCAGTTTTTTCTTCCTTGCCTCTTCTTCAGGTATGTGTTCCTGTTTCAGTTCCAACAACTCCTCATTAGTCGGTTCCTCAGGAACCACCTGTAGGAGCTCCTCAATATCTTCCTCTTCCACCCTCAGGTTACAATTGTTTGCCGTCTCAACCACAGCCTTGTTTTTTGCAACCTCCTTGTCCTTGGCAAATCCTTTGAAGTCACGAATGAGCCTCTTGAGTGTCTTCTTCCAGATGTCATTTATACATTCCTTGGTAACATCACCCCAAGCCTAAGCAGGGGTCCTGATGGAGTCATAGATGTAATCCTTTCAGAATTGTATCAGCGTCTTCTCTGTGTCTTCCTTTGTTGCAGTAATAACCTGAGCAAAGCTTCTCCTCCTCAGGCAGTGGGCCTCAAAAGCTGCTATAACTCCTTGATCTATTGGTTGGTAGTCCTTAATCTCTTGTTTCAAGATGAGTCACTTGATGTGACTGGCCTCTTACTGGCAACAATAGCCATGGACTTTGTATGCTCGGGTACCGTGATGAACAAAGCAACACGAGATTAATTGAAGCACAAGAGAAAATAATGCAATCAAGAGGCACAGTAAACAAGACACGTTTATACTGCTGGTATGACCCAGTATTTCGTTTGTTTGGTTTTGTTTTTGAGACAGGGTCTCACTCTGTCATCTAGGCTGGAGCCATCAGGGCTTACTGCAGCTTTGACCTCCTGCACTCAAGAGATCCTCCTACCCCAGCCTCTTGAGTAGCTGAGACTACAGGCATTCGCCACCACACCCAGCTAACTTTTAAACATGTTTTTTATAGAGATGGGGTCTTACCATGTTGTCTAGGCTGGTCTCAAACTCCTGGTCTCAGGCAATCCTCCAGCTTCAGCCTCCCAAGGTGCTGGGATTATAGGAGTGGGCTACTGCACCGAGCCACATATTGTTTTACAATAAACTGTTCTTAAGTAGAAGGAGTACACTGTAAAGTAACAATGAAAAGTACAATATAATAAATACATAAACCAGTAGCATAGTCACTTATTAAGTATTATATACTATATGTAATTGTATGTGCTATACTGTTATACAACTGAGAATCCAGGTTTGTTTACACCAGCATCACCACAAACGTGAGTAATGCATTGAGCTGCATTGGACTTTTTGATGGCTACGACATCACTAGGTGACAGGAACTTTTCAGCTCCATTATCTCATGGGTCCATAAATCATATATGCAGTTCATCATTGACAGAAACATCACTATGCCAGGCATGACCATATAAGCCTATGTGCTCTCTTCCTGCTGCAATAAAGTCTCAGTCCTGTAACTCTGGGTTCATCTTTAGGAGAACAGAGGTGATAATACTCTCCATGTAGGCTTCAAATAAAGGAAGCTTTGCTGCTCGCTAATCTCAACTCAGAAAGAGAGGCTCTAGGGACCAATTAGTTGGAAAAATGGTGACTTTGTTTCTTTTTTTTTTTTTCCTTTCTTAACTTTGTTCCTGATTTTAATGGAAATGCTTATTTCACTGTTGCTCATGTGGATCTGGCATTCCTTCTGAACATCTTTTAACTTTTAATTTTGAAATAATTATAAATTCATAAGAAGTTGCAAAGATAATGCAGAGTCCCATGTACCCTTCACCCAGTGGTTCGCTTATTACCTGTGTAATATAATATCAAAACCAGGAAACTGATACCAGTGCAAAACTTAATCCAGGCCTTATTCCAATTTCACTCGTTTTTATGTGCACTCATTTGTATGTGAGTGTTTGTATTGCTCTACCTAATTTGATCACATCAGTAGTTAGATTTGTGTAGGCACCACCTGAATCAAGATACAGAACTGTTTCATCTCTACCTAGGAAATCCCTGGCAGTACCTCTTCATAACTGACCTTGAAGGTAACTTGGCAAGATTGGTAGCTTTTTTAAACTATCATTTCACTATAATATACATGCAAAAAAAAAAAAAGATACATAATTGAATAAGTGAATCGCTCAGTGAATTCTCAGAAACAACACACTATGTAACCAGCACCCAGAGCAATGAAATACCAGCCCCTGCTTGTGGCCCCTTCTGGAATGACTGTTTTTCAGTGAAGTCACTGAGGCTATAGGTCTCTCTTGAGGATTTAATGTTGGGAAACATCTCATCTTTCCTCTAAGATCAACAGGATAATACTTCACTTTGGGAACCTTTAAAATAAGAGTTTTATGCTAAATCTTAAGCTGATTAAGTTACCTCTGTATACTAGTTTGCTAGTGTTGCTATAACAGAATACCAGACTGGGTGGCTTAAGCAACAGAAATGTATTTTCTCAGCGTTCTGGATGCTAGAAGACTGAAATCAAGGTGTCAGCAGGTTGGTTTTCTCCTGATGCCTCTCATCTTGGCTTGTAGATGGCCGCCTTCTTGCCATGTCCTCCCATGATCTTTCCTCTGTGCCTGTGTGCCCCAGATGTCTCTCTGCAGGTCCTAATCTCTTCTAATAAGAAAACCAGTCAATTGGATTAAGACCCACCTTAATGACCTCATTTTACTCATTTTAACTTAATCACCCCTTTAAAGGCTCTATCCCCAAATACATCTGAGGTACTGGGGGTTAGAGCTTCAACCTATGAATTTTGAAGTAATACAATTAATTTAGTCGGCCAGGTGCAGTGGCTCACGCCTGGAATCCCAGCACTTTGGGAGGCCAAGGCGGGCAAATCATTTGAGGTCAGGAGTTCAAGACAAGCCTGGCCAACATGGTGAAACTCTGTCTCTACTAAAAATACAAAAATTAGCCGGGCGTGGTGGTGGACGTCTGTAATCCCAGCTACCTGGGAAGCTGAGGCAGGAGAATCGCTTGAACTGGGGAGCAGAGGTTGTAGTGAGCTGAGATCACGCCTCTGAATTCCAGCCTGGGCAACAGAGTAAGGCTCCATCTCAAAACAAAACAAAGCAAGAAATAAAATAATTTAGCTCACAACACTGAAAAAATATTTTTTTAAAATCCTTTATTTTCTAGCCAGTCATTGGTAGCTCATGCCTGTAGTCCCAACACTTTGGGAGGCTGAGGCGGGTGGGCCCTTTGAAGCCAGGAGTTCGAGACTAGCCTTGCCAACATGGCGAAACCCTGTCGCCACTAAAAATATAAAAAGTAGCCGAATGTGGTGACACACATCTGTAATCCCAGCTACTCAGGAAGCTAAGGCACAAGAATCACTTGAACCCAGGAGGCGGAGGTTGCGGTAAATAAGATTGCACCACTGCACTCCAGCCTGGGCAACAGAGCAAGACCGTCCCTAAATAAATAAATAAATAAATATTCCTTTAGTTTCAGTAATGGAAAGTCATCATTATTGAAATACAAAGATTTTGTTCCTTAGCCTCATATTTGCTCTTTCAGTAAACTAATACAGAACTCTTACAGGATTGAAGATGATCCAGGAGCCACTTAATTAGTTTAACTACAATACCACTATTCCCATTCTTGTACCTCAACAAGCATTTCTCTCAGTAAAATTATGTGAACAAATATGAACTTGAAAGAGCCAATCCCTTAAGATAAATCCCCAGTGGTTAACTGGGCCTAAATTTAAAATAGACCTAAGTGGGACCTGGCACTGTAGCTCACACCAGTAATCCCAGCACTTTGGGAGGCAGAGGCAGGTGGATCACTTGAGCCCAGGAGTTTGAGACCAGCCTGAATGTGGATATGTTCCAATAAAACTTTATTTATGAACACAAATCTGAATTTCATATAGTTCACATGTTTCAATTTTTTTTTAATTTTTAACCATTTGAAAACATAAGACCCACTTTTCAGCTCATGGGGCATGCACAAACAGGCTGCAGGTCACAGTTTGCTGACCCATACTCAAGAGAAATCCCTCTACACCCAAACATAAAGAAAACAAATTTCCCCCTAAAAATAAGCATTACAGAAAATACAGACACCTTTATTTAGATTAGGGCATATATTTAATAGTGTGATATTAGAAATACCTTGTCAACACATAGGGAAAAATAATACACTTTAAGCAACAAAACCAAGATTCAAACAGTCCGTGATAGCTTTGTCACACAAAAACAATGGTAGTCACTCTCCTCCCCGCGCACAAAGGGTGGCATCACTGGCTTGTTGAGTGGTACATTTTCTTACCTTGCTGCATGTTTTTCAGATAGTTCTTTAGTCATACAAATGCTTAGCCGTGTGATGCCATGGGTATGAAGCCTCCTTCATTGAATGTAAACCAGCAACTCAAGTGCCTGTTAGCCTGTGAGCCCTACAAACACCCACTCCCATATTCTAGGGCCTGTTTTTCTCTGTCCAACGCTCTTAGGGGGCTTTATCTCCCAAAGACCCTCAATGATAAGCAGTCCACCATGAAGAACACTGGCTGGTCATTCCATCTCATGCTTTGTTCTGATGAGAAATGGGGTAACAAGACAGGACCCACTTTCCGATCACTACTGTGCTGTTTGATTTCTCAGAGATTCAAGATCCTTCTGTGATGGAAGGATCAGAGAGGCCAGGCTGAGATGGCCAAGGACAGAAAAGGAGGAGGGGCAGGAGAAGTCCATTGCAAACTTAGAGGGAGGGTGTGATCCACAGGAGACTATACAGGCCATCTCTCTCTCTGTCCTTGGCTCTCTGGACCCATTAAAAGGAATTTCTCTTAGTCCTGGGAACAGAACTTTCAGGTGACCCAAAAGTTCCACCAGAATTTGCCCTCCATCTATCAAGGCAGGAGTTCTTTGTGTAGTGGAAAGCAGAACACCACAGTTTTAAAAATTTGCTTTCAGTGCTTAGATCCACTACATCTTGGCTGTGACCTCTGGCAAGCTACTTAACCTCTCTGGGCCTTCAGAGGGCTATCTGCAATATAAGAATAATAATATCTCCTCTTCAAGGTTGATTTTAAGGATCAACTGAGTATGTAAAATGCATATGTTATGTACATAAAGCGGTAAATGTTCACTCCCTTCTTCCTCGTTACGCCCAATGACTTCACATTTGGGCTGCTGTCCCCTATGCCAGACATTCACATTTGCATGCAAAAAACCATAACCCTGGTCACTTGATAAGGCAGATTCTAGGCTTATGAAGCTCAATACTGGTTAAAAAAAAATACATCACATTTTCCTTCTAACACTATAGACAGTATTGAATTGGCTATACAGAAAGTGTAGGCATAAGCAATTATTTTAAAATAAAATGACACACTTTTAGTTCTGCCTTTCCCCTGTAAATTACAATAAGTAAAAATAAGATGGTCCCATGAGGATGAATACTCCAGGAGATGACAAAAACACCTAAAAGCTGAATTTTTTTTAGGAGCCCATGGGGAAGATTTTCTCTGGCACTCCTGCCCTGGTGGTTGAAATACCTTGCTTCTTAATCAGCAATGCAATCCTAGTTTTCCCATGTGTTACAAAAGCGTTGTGCAACAGGATATTGTTTAGGTGTGGTTACACTTGGTACCACAACACTGGTTCTATCTCTCATTCTAATCTTACCACAAAGAATGCCAAGGGTGCCACCAAGGCCACCAGCCTCAGGACCAAGGGCGGATGGGGAACTACCCTGAACCAGTCAACGTAGCAGGCTACAATTAACTCCAGTTAATTGCTCTGGAGTACTGCTTTGTGGGTGGGAATGTTTTAATTCTTTCATGTTTGAAGTAAGATTTATTCGGTAGAAAACCTTAAATGTATTTTTAAACGTAGGAAGTGAATGCATCTATGTCAAGTTATTTTGGAAAGTACCTGTTGGGGACCAGAGTATCATAACCATGCCATCCAAGTTAAGACTGACTGTATTTCAGAGTTTTGGAATATATACACAATTGTCCTATCTATGGCAGTCCAAATGCACAGCCTACAGAACATAATAAACGTTTAATGAATTAATCACTTCTATTGCATTTAGTGTAAACTGGGGCTCAGTTTACATTAGAGAACAAGACTGCTAAACAACACCCAGAGGAGTCAGTGTCGTTTTTCTTAAAGATAATGTTACAATGCTACCTTCAACCTACGCGGCATTAAGCTCCTCCTCCCCTTTCTATTGCCTCAGTCCTTAGAATATGATTCTTCCTTAGCTCTTGAATGGCCAACAGCTGCTCTCTTGAGAGAGCTGAAAACTGCCGTTGACATAGCACAGAATTGAAAACCAGGAGGGCTTTGCACTGTGTGTTGCCGTCAGCACAGAAAACTTGCTACACGCAAGACTCTCCGTACCTCCACAGAAGATGACCTGTGCCTCTTAGATAAGCTATTTTAACATACACAGCCATCTGACTGCAGGTGCTACAAGATAAACCATGTTTAGAATGCTGTTCCTTAGAGGCAATCACAGTGGCTAAGAGAGAAACCATCCCTCTTTAAAGCCTTATTTAATTCACCTTCTCTAAGGTTCTACAGATAGAAATAGTTTTTCATCTTTAACATGAGATTGTGCCAGCTACAAAAACGCAAAACTCTTTTAAGTATATACCTTAGAGTTTCACCCAGCCTTTATCTCTATTAACAAGCATCTCAGTTAAAAGAGCAACGTTTTTGTTTTGTTTTGTGCCTTCACAAACCAGTCTTTTAGTACGTGGCGATACACATCTAGCCCACTGGGGAAGGAGGTCAATGAACTATTCTAAAAGAGTGGGTTTTGTGCTGTAACTCCCACTGACTGGTCCTGGATTCAAGGATTCCTATGGGGTCCTTCCACATTACAACGGACTGCGCCATTATCTGTCCTTTGAGCAATAACTGAAGGAAGCTCCATTTCTGATGGAACCATTCATGGAAACCTTTGGATTCCCTCTCTCCATCTTTTCTCGGCTGAAGATTGTGTCCTGGTCGCTGTCAAACTCAGATTCGGATACCATCAGGCTGGAGTTGTGCTCTGTGCTTCGGTGCTTGATACCTAGAGAGAAGCAGAGAAGCATCTGAGGAGAAATGCCATGATTCGCTTCCAGCTGTCAGTCGTTCTGGTTGCAGGTCCTGTGATGAGCACGGAGTGGTGCTCTCTGCACCTTGAAAGCAATCACTCAAAACAGCAGGTGGTTTGGGTTTCCTAGCAAGTAATTGCAGGGGCTTTGATGCCTCACCTGAGCTCCTGCCCCAGCTTTGACACTCGCCAGCTGCTTGACCCTGGGGAAGATACCTAACCTCTCTGAGCTTTGTCTCCTCCTCTATTCAATTGGAAGATAACAAAGCATCTACCCCATGAGTTTATGGTGAGGATTAAGTGAAATAGTGCATGTAACGCTCTCTTGGCCCAGCCATTAGTACATTGTAAGCATCCAACAAATGAAAGCTTCTGTGATTTTACCATTTGGTTAATATAAGTTTGGTAGAATATTTGATTTCAGGGGGTCAACCTAAGAGACAGAACAGGTATAAGATTCAGTTTCTACTCTCAAAGGATTTATGGTGTCTAGCTAGGGGTTTAAGACATAGACTTGGCTGGGCCTGGTGGCTCATGCCTATAATCCCAGCCCTTTGGGAGGCTGAGGTGGGAGGATCACTTGAGGCCAGGAGTTCAAGGGTATGGTGAACTATGATAGTGTTGCTATGTAGCCTGGGTGACAGAGCAAGACCCTGTCTCAGGAAAAAAAAAAAAGAAAGAAAGAAAAGGCATAGACTCATGAAAAGATGGCTCATAACAGGTAAGATATTTTTTAAATTGTATATGAATTAGGAAATAAGCACATGTACTTATGGCTGGGGTTGCTTCAGTGATGTTTCCCATAGGGTGATGTTGCAGAACTTTCTCCTTAGTTCAGATAAAACCAGGCTCTTGTCACACTAGCAGGAAAGATTAGGCTCGCGGACACATAGAAGGGTGAGAAAATGGACTTTATTGGGTAAAAGGAAACAAAACTCTCAGCAAATAGAGAGGGCGTCTTGCCAACAACCTCCTGCCTCACAGACTGAATCCCAGGTTACCACACAGGAACTGAAGAGGCCAGGCTCCTCCCCACTGCAAAGACGCGAACCTCCTGTGGCTCCACCCCCTTTCCCCAGGGTGCAGGTGGACTTTTTTTTTTTTTTTTTTTGAGACGGAGTCTTGCTCTGTCGCCCGGGCTGGAGTGCAGTGGCCGGATCTCAGCTCACTGCAAGCTCCGCCTCCCGGGTTCACGCCATTCTCCTGCCTCAGCCTCCGGAGTAGCTGGGACTACAGGCGCCCGCCACCTCGCCTGGCTAGTTTTTTTTTTTTTTTTTTTTTTTTTTTTTTTTTTGTATTTTTAGTAGAGACGCGGGTTTCACCAGGTTAGCTAGGATGGTCTTGATCTCCTGACCTCGTGATCCGCCCGTCTCGGCCTCCCAAAGTGCTGGGATTACAGGCTTGAGCCACCGCGCCCGGCCAGGTGGACATTATTTAGAGAGAATCAGCTGGGAAAGGGTAGGGCCTTCATCAGGGACCAGCAGTCCGGTTTTTCAGCCTTCAAGCTGTTTTAGGCTTGGAGGTGCGGTTTCACCAGGGACCCTTGGCTGTCTCCTGTCTCTATCAGTGAGATCTAAAGAAGAGAATTTAGACAGGAGGACAGCGGAAGGGCATGGAGTATGCAGAAGCATCCAGGGATATTTAGAAAAAAACTAGTTTGTTTGGAGCAAATGATTCATGTAGGAAATAATGAAGGAGAGGCTGGAGAGAGAGAGGCAGGAACCTCACAGAAAAGCACATGAATACAAAGTAAACCATGAAGTTTGGATTTTATCCTGTAAGCAGAGAAATGACACTATTAAAATGTTGTTCTGAGATATTAATAAAACCACAGCATGCAGGATGGAAGATAGACAGTAGACATAGAGGCTGCTGTGGTCTGAATGTTTGCACCCCCACAAATTCATGTGTTGAAATCTAACGCCTAAATGGTGGTACCAAGAGGTGAGGCCTTTGGGTGGTGATCGAATGGGATTAGTGCTCACATAAAAGAGGCACCAGAGGCCAGGCACGGTGGCCCACACCTGTAATCTCAGCACTTTGGGAAGCCAAGGCGGGTGGATCACTTGAGGTCAGGAGTTTGAGACCAGCCTGGCCGACATGGAGAAACCCTGTATCTACTAAAAATACAAAAAAGATTAGCTGGGCATGGTGGCAGGTGCCTGTAATCCCAGCTACTTGGGAGGCTGAGGCATGAGAATTGCTTGAACCTGGGAGGCAGAGGTTGCAGTGAGCTGAGATTGTGCCACTGCATTCCAGTCTGGGGGATAAAGCGAGACTGTGTCTCCAAAAAAAAGAGGCACCAGAGGCTGCCTTGCCCTTTGCACCATGTGAGGATGCAGTGAGGAGGCACCAACTATGAGGAAGTGGCCCCGCCCAGATGCTGAATTCGCCTTCCCAGCCTCCAGAACTGTGGGTAATAAATATCTGTTGTTCATAAACCTCCTTGTCTGCAGCATTTTGTTAGAGCAGCCCAAACGGACCAAGGCAGAGGCAGTGCAATGTAGAGGAAGAGCCCGGCCTCCACCCCACCTTCAGCACTCACCAGCTATGTAACTTGGGCAAGTTGCTAAACTTTCCTTTGCCTCAGTTTCCTCTTGTGTAAAATGGGGATAATCATTGCACATACCTCATACCGCTACGGGTAGGATTAGAATTCAATGGGTAAAGTACTTCAGATGTGTTTAGTATATATTTGACATTAAATACCTGTTAATTATTATTATTATTACTATTAGTTCACAGGTGAAACTGTAAGGACCTGAACTGGGGTGGTGATAGTAATGATGAGGAAAGAGGGCAAGAGTCTAGCAAGGTGCAGGTGTCTGGAATGGGGGGCAGTGTGTGTGGAGCACCAGCGACTGAGGTTTCAAACTGGGGCAATGAGAATGCGGGTTCTATGAATAGAAATGGGAATGTCAGAAGGATCAGTGTATTTTAAGACAAAGGTGGGTGAGATAATGCAACCTAAAGCACATTGTGCTCTTAGGTAAAAGTCACTATAATACTTCTGATATGCAATGCAGATGGTGAGCACTCAATGTATGCTACTATTTGTTCTTCCTGTGAGGCTCTTCCTGCCAAAGCCCTGTTAGCTACACTCTCTGTATACGATCAGTCATTCTGACCTGAGTGTTCCTACCCGGTGTCATCCATGCATTAGAACTCCTTGCGCTCCAGTATAATTATCCTCCCGCAGGCTGCGAGCTCCTGTAAAGGCAGGCTCTGTGCTTCCTCCTCTCCCAGTCTCCAGGGCCTAACCTGGTGCCTGTGCACAGGATAGGCATTCAACACTCACTGTGAACAATGTTTTGCACCTCACAACTCTGAAAAAGATTATATCTTCCATAAAAAGTAACTTAGTCATAAGCCCAGAATTATGGAAAATCTATAGAATCGGTGTTTAGCAGCCTCAGAGGGCCAGAGAAGTTTCACTAAGTATGCAAGAGTTAATAAACAAGAATGAAGAAGTTAACCGAGGTGGGCAAGTGGTGCTCCTGAGCATAGGGATCAATACACTTTGTGAAGGAAGTCAATTTTCTGTAAAGCCTTTGTGTCCATCTATATCAATGGCTAGTTAGATAATGCAGCTGCTGAAAAATGTTAGGCTTTAAAGTCCAAATGTCCTCGTGCTGCATTTCTGCCCCAGCAGACCTAAAGGGAATAGCATTCAGAGCTGAGCTGAGGGAGTGTCTTCAACTGCCCCCACCCTCCAACCAGGAGTAGGAAAAAAAGCAGATGCTGGGGACACCTCTGTTTAAAAAGCAGTCTTGCCCTGTGGTCATTGGTAGGTGCCTAGCTGATAACATTTCATATCCCTCATCCATTAATGCCTCCAAGTATTATGCCAAAATTTCATTAAATTTATAATGAACCTACTGCCTCCTGCCCCCACGCCCACATTAGCACATCCTCAGGATTGATGAAGGTTATTTTTCTTTTTCTTTCTTGAGACAGAGTCTCAGTCTGTAGCCCAAGCTGGAGTGCAGAGGTGCGATCTCAGCTCACTGCAACCTCCACCTCCTGGGCTCAAGCTATTCTTCTGCCTCAGCCTCCTGAATAGCTGGGACTACAGGTGCACACCACCACGCCTGGCTTTTTTTTTTTTTTTTTTTTTTGTAGTAGAGATGGTTTCACCATGTTGCCCAGGATGGTCTCAAACTACTGAGCTCAGGCGATCCATCTGCCTCGGCCTCTCAAAGTGCTGGGATTACAGGCGTGAGCCACCGTGCCCGGCCTGAAGGTTGTTTTTCATCACAGAATCCCAGCCTCACTCTTCCTTCCCAATTAAAGTGCTGACTCCAGCTGATCGTTCTCCCTTGATCCAAGTTAGCCCTCAGGCATACCTAGGGTAAATCGTGGAAAGGTGCCAGGCAGTCATTCTGGAGACTGTCTTACCATATTTGGGCCTCAGTTCCATTCTTTCCTGTTCATCCATGTTATCCAGGATGGTGTACTTTGTTTTCTTCCTGATTTTAGTCCTTTTTTGTCTGAAAGGAACAATGAAAACTCAACTCAGATCTTTAGAAAGGTAACTGAGATCTAGGATTTAACGCACAGTAAAGACACTAAAGGAAACATTTTGCCTTTATGATGTGATAGTTGGCATCTTTTATTAAAGAAACATACGCAAGGCCAGGTCAGAGCTCAGAGGGGCATTATGCATCTTGGAGAAACCCATTTCGGGGTATAAACAGCCACATCACTCTTGCCCACCTATCGACAGGTCTCAGCTAAGCCTCAGGCTGCAGTGCCAGGGACCTTCAGTGCAATTCTCAACACCTGTGTGTTGGCCCAGGGAGCTCTTCTTCATGAGTAATTCCTTATTCATAAGAACCTGGATGAGCAAATGTTCCCCTAAACCTATACCACCCTGCAATGTCCAATGCTGCAGTAATGAAAAGGTGTTATGAACTAGCAATCAGAAAAAAATAGCAAAAATTATAATAAATTCCCACAATTAATTAGCAACAGCTGCTCCCCATCTTTTTCATTTTTTTCCCCCTCAACACATGAAAACTAGGCTGGTCCCATGTGCCCCATCCTGTGTACAGAGATTATTTGGAAATATACATCCAAACCATGCGAAGGCATGTAGAGAACAAAATAGTAATTTCACAGCATAAAAGCAATTTTCTGAGATCATGATGATCAGAAGCATGGGTCTCAATTTAGCACTTACTAGCTGGTGATTCAGAGAAAATTATTTGAGACTTTTGTGCCTCCATGTCCTCACCTGTAAAATGGGAGTAAGAATAGTCCCTGTCTCACATGGTTGATGAGAGGACTGAATAAGATAATACATACAAAGCACTTAGCCATTAATCACAATGGCAAAATACTTCATACATGCTCACAGTTATCACTACTAGCATCATCATCTTCTACTTGATAGACATGTCACAAAGCTCAAGATGTTTACTGCCATGCACAGTAGGGTCACATATGGCTCTGGGAAAACTTAATGGGATTTAGGCCTCTAAGTGCCTGCACCTGGCTCCCTTTCACCAGTCTTAATTTTGGGAACGTAATCACAAAACTAAAATAATCTATAAGTGATTTCTGAAAAATAAATATTAAAATATACTTTTTTTTTTTGAGACAGAGTTTTGCTTTTGTCACCCAGGCTGGAGTGCAACGGTGCGATCTCAGCTCACTGCAACCTCTGCCTTTCAGGTTCAATCGATTCTCCTGTCTCAGGTCCCGAGTAGCTGGGATTACAGGCATGCGCCACCACGCCTGGCTAATTTTGTCTTCTTAGTACAGACAAGGTTTCTCCATGTTGGCCAGGTTAGTCTCAAACTCCTGACCTCAAGTGATCCACCCACCTTGGCCTCCCAAAGTGCTGAGGTTACAGGCGTGAGCCATCTCGCCCAGATTAAAATATACGTTTTTAAAAAATCACACCTTTTGAGAGCAGTTACAGTGTTTCACATGAAAGAGTGGGCCTGATGCTCTCTTCTAGGACAGAGGGTTGAGCATGGGGTTCTGGAAGATTTGGCCAATGAGGTTGCTTGAGGCTTCTCAGAGGTCAGCTCCATGGAAAAAGGAAACACCTAAAGCAAAAGTTCTCTTTGGCGGTGTTATTGCCTCACTTACAGTTTCAAATTTATTTAAAACAATTCAGGTGGATTAGATTATTGCTTTACATAATGAAAATAATCAAAATCTACCATTTGTAACAGTATACTTCCAGAACTCCTTCCTCTACTGAGACCTGTAAGGCCACTTAGGTACTTGTGAGAGAGAGAGAGAGAGAGAGAGAGATATCTGTATGCATGTTTTCATTTCATCACGGTTCCTGGCTAATAACTCCCACGGCCCTTGTTACAATGCTGGGGCACTTTAGGCCTCAGAAAACAGAATGTCCCTCTCTCTGACCTTCTCCTGCCTTCCTTTCACCTGCTCTTTATTCTCCCCAAAGCAAGAACCTTCCCCTGCCTTTCTGTCTCGGAGCCGGCTGTAAAGACATTCTCTGACCTACTTTGTCTGATTATAGGTCATAAAACGCTCATTTCAGAAAGAGTTCTGCCTCCTACCCAGGAGGATGGAGTGCTTTACAGAGAGGCTGAGAAGAATCTGGACAGCCCTTGCTGGGCTTCCCCACAGCCTGTTAGTATCACATCATACCCTTTTTGTCCAACTACTTTTCTATAAATATCCAATGAAGTCTTCATAAAAGGCCCAAGATGACAGGGTTCAGAGAGCCTCTGGACAGCCAAACACATGGAGGTTCCCAGACAGTGGCATGCCCAGAGAGCGCATGGAAGCTCTAGGCCCCTTCCCCATACCTCACCCTATGCGTCTCTTCATGAGTATCCCTTGTAATATCCTTTGTAATAAATAACCAATGTGTTTCCTTGAGTTCTTTGAGCCACCCTAGCAAAATAACTGAACCCAAAGAGGGAACTGAGGGATCCAATTTATAGTCAGTCAGAAGCCCAGGTAAAACAACCTGGGGTAAGTAACTGGCATCTGAATGGGGTGGGGGGCAGTCTTGGGGACTGAGTCCTTAATTAACCTGTGGGATGTGACGCTATCTCCAGGTAGACAGCATCAAAACTGAATTGGATGACACCCAGCTGGTGTCCACTGCAAAACTGTTGCTTGATTGGTGTGTGCAGAGAAACTCCCAAACACTGGTCACAGAAGTCTTCTGTGTTGGTTGTGGTTGAGTGAGAAAACAGTACCGCTCTAGTGAATATAACATAAGACCGATAGAGAATAACATTAGATATGATATAGAGTCGTTGACCCTCCTAGAAAACACAAGAGCTTCAGTGAGAAAAGGCTGCCTCTAATATTCCATTGATTTAGGCACTTATGCTTTGTGGCAGAAAGTGCATTATTATAATAAACAGCTTAGCAGTTTACCAAGCCCAAGTAAACAATTCCTAAGCTGTCAAAACACACCTAGTGTAGGGTATCTCTTTCACATGAATAAGCACTCTAGGTACCTTTTGCAGCAGCAGATGCAAAGCCAAGTGAAACCTCCTGTTAGCACAGTAAGAGTAAAACCCAACACTGTCACATAGAATATACTCCACTCTGAAACACAAGAAAACCAAAGTGGACACAGTTATAGACTATTTGTAGAACAGTTTTATTTTGATGACTCATAACAAATATTTCTGAATCCCTACAAGTAAAGGCCACCTGTGGAGTTGATAACATCTCATCAGGCTGGTAGCAGAGCAGAGCAAGGTAAAATACAGATAAATCAAGAACAACCTAAAACTGCCCTGTTTTTATCTACTGGGTCTCAGGGCTTCACGGAGCACATATTTCATGCTAACTTGGGAACAGAATAATCAGAAATAACTAAAATTAGTCAATTATGTAGTAATGCCTCTTATATAAACACACATGTATACCACATCAAAATATTCATTCCAAAATGCCAAAAATCACGACCCTCACCCCTGAAAGTTCTGGCTTGGTTTTAATAAAACATCTGTATGGCTGTTTATGGCATGAAGACATTTTTTACAGCCAGAGAGCAATTCGGAAACTACTTGACCCTCATTCCATCCACATCCTTACAGAAATCTAATGTGAAAAGCTTTCAACGGTAATTCAGGGACAGAGAAGCCCAGTTTAAGCCTACTAGGGAGCAAAGTTTAACTCTATTAGGCTGGGTGCAGTGGCTCACGCCTGTAATCCCAACACTTTGGGAGGCTGAGGCGGGCAGATGACTTGAGGTCAGGAGTTTGAGACCAGCCTGACCAACATGGCAAAACCCTGTGTCTACCAAAAATACAAAAATTAGCTGGACCTGATGGCACACACCTGTAATACCAGCTACTTGGGAGGCTGAGGCAGGAGAATTGCTTGAACCCAGGAGGTAGAGGTTGCAGTGAGCTGAGATTGTGCTACTGTACTCCAGCCTGGGTGACAGAGCAAGACTCCATCTCAAAAAAAAAAAAGTTTAACTTTATTAAATGTTATATAATTTCATTGGAATAATGATCCAAGGGCTGGCTATTTTCTGATTTTTATATAGTATTAAATAGGAATATACTTTGGCAGTCAGTTCTTACTATCTTCGGTGCCAATTATGTCCATCTGGTTCCCCAAACAACAAATTTACTTAGTAGACTGCCATTAAAATACAGTTTTCTCCCCAGAAGGGACCTCAGGGGCGCCAGCTTGCCCTGCTGTGGCTCCAGTTTTTGGTGCCTGCCTGTGTGAACAGCTGGAAGAGTGGGCCAAATTCTCTTCTTTACCTGATTCTAGAAGATCCACACCAGGGGCCACTTCACCAGAAAATCACACTGAGCCAAAGCCAAGGCAGGTGTAACCTGGAACTGCAGCCCATGGCCCAAGCAATTCTTTCTTAGAAATGTCAGCAATAGTGAGCCAATTCTGCTCTGCCAAAGGGGATTTTCTCATCAGGAAGTTTTATGTAAAAGCCTAAACACACCCCAAAAAATAGATTGTAAGAAGGGTATTAACTCACTACCAAGTGAGCTGGTTCACTTGGCTTCAGGTGAGAAAAGCACTGCATGTTTATAACTGCAAAGCTAGGCAGATAATTCTTTTTTCTCTCTTTTCTTTTCTTTCCCTCCCTCCCCT
>NW_016806890.1:1267637-1303031 GCF_001698545.2 Rhinopithecus bieti | reverse complement strand
TATATATATATATCTGAAACAAATTAAATTTGACTGCCCAAACATTATCATGTCTCTTGTAACTCTCATTTCCCTGGAGTCTACTGAAATAACGACTTCAACATAACAAGAGATTCATGTTACTCATGAAATGAAGACAGAAGCAATGGGACTATGAATCATTTAGGTGCCCTGGAAGGGGAAGCGAGTAAGGAGTTAAGAAAAGAGGTACACCTGGAGAAGGCATTTGTGAGCTGTCTTAAATTTTCAAGGAGCTACAGAACATTATCATCACAACCTAAGGCATGATGTCTTTCCATGATGTCCAAGTGAAATAAACTATATAAACATAGCTTTTGCAGCCAGTAACACTTATTTGTCTTTAACATTGTTCTTTCTGCCAATGGCCACTATCTTGTGAACATAACCTTGACCCATAATTATTATTGCTCTCCATTTTTCTTCCAAGACCAAGAGTAGTTGGCAAATGTATGTTGCAGGAAACCCTACTGGAGAAATAAATGCAAAACAAATACCTGGATACTGAAGTGAAAATGTTCACATGTCACTCCTCTTCTGTGTTTGTCAAACTTATCCATGATTGGCAAGTCTGATTGTTTTAGAATATTCCATAGGGGACCTACCTGCTGTATCAACCCTCAAGACCTTGAAAAGCAAGAAGTCAGCCTTCTCCTTTGAGAGTCGTGTGTGCAGATTTCGGGCCACTTCAGCAGCTTTGAGAACCGTGAAAGGCGGCCCGCTCTGTACATAAAACACAATCACGGTGCTGCAGAGGAGACAATGAGAGAGGACAGCCACATGGTCAGATGGTGACTGACATGACACGCCCACCACAGCATCTGACCTGTGCAACTGGAGAGGTAGATGGCCACAGTTCTGTGGCTTGCCAAGGACGGGGCATATCTGTGAGCCAAATAATTGATCTGTTTCTATTCATAAAGCCTCTTCAGTCTCAACGTACAGCTGATCAAAGACAGACAGATCTTCAGATAAAAGGAGCAATGTGTAAATTATGTATCAGTTTTTGAAAATCCTAACCAAGTGGGTCTGGAGAGCTATCAGGTTAGTGAACAAGAATGCATCTATGTGCTGGGATGTATGAAGTGTTACATCCCAAACTCCATGGGGATGGAAGCTCCTGTATGCAGGCCCCTTCTAGATTTTGCCCTATGTACCTTTTCATCTGGCTGTTCATTTGTATCCTTTAATATATTCTTTGCAATAAATCCATAATAGTAAGTTAAAAAAAAAGGGAGCAATATATATATATATATGTGCACAAAAAGACAAATATACACAAAATAACTTGCAGACATGTCTTTCTTTCTGCCTTTTTTGATTGAGATATAATTTACATATCATAAAATTCATCCTTCTCAAGTGTAAATTGAATGGCTTTTAGTATATTCACAAAGTTGCACAACCATCACCACTATCTAATTTCAAAACATCTTCATCACCCCAGAAAGACAATCCACACTCATTAGCACCTCCTCCCCACAGTCCCTGGCAACCACTAATCTGCTTTTGGTCTCTATGGATTTGCCTCTTCTGAACACTTCAGGTAGATGGAATCATACAATATGTGACCTTCTGTGTCTGGTTTCTTTCACTTAGCATCATGTTTTCAAAGTTCATCCACGTTGTAGCACACATCAATACTTCATTCCTTTTTATTGCCAAATGATATTCTGTTGTATGAATATATCATATTTTGTATCCACCCATCAGTTGGTGGACATTTGAGTTGCTTCCACATTTTGGCTATTATGAATTCATGCTATGAACATTCATATACAAGTTTCCATGTAGACACAAGTTTTTCATTTTTATTGAGTATATACCTAGGAGTGGAATTAATGGGTTATATGGTAGCTATATGCTTAGCATATTGAGGAACTGCCAAACTGTATTCCACCATGGCTGTACCATTTTACATCCCCACCAGCAATGTATAAGCATTCCAGTTTCTCCACAGGCTCATCAACACTTGCTATGGTCTGTCTTGGATTCTAGCCATCCTAGCAGGTGTGAAGTGATATCTCAACGTGGTTTTGGCTGGCATTTCCCTGGTGGCTAATGGTGAGCACCTTACCATGTGCTTATTGTCCATCTGTATATCTTCTTTGGAGAAATAGCTACTCCAATCTGTATTCATCTCCTAGGGTTGCTGTAAAACATGTCCCACAAAGCGGCTTAAAGCAACAGAAACCTCTTCTCACAGTTCTGGAGGCTAGAAGTCCAAAATCAAAGTGTTCTGTTAGCTCTGGTGCTGCCGGCAATCCTTGGTATTCCTTGGCTCGTGGAGGAATCACTCCAGTCCCTGCTCAGTCGTTACATGGTGTTCTTCCTGTGTGCCTCTCTCTGTGTCTCTTGTTCTTTTCTTAGAAGAACACCGGTCATATTGGTTTAAGAGCCCACCCTACTCCAGTATAACTTCTTAACTAATTATATCTGTAATGACCCTATTTCTAAGTAAGGTCACATTCATAGGTACCAGAGGTTACGGCTTGACTATATTTTGGTGGGGAGTAGGGGGTGGATATAATTCAACCCACAGCAAATATTTTATCATGAAAGGGTGTTGGATTTTGTCAAATGCTTTTTTTGTGCCTATTGAGATGATTCTGCAGTTTTGTCCTTTATCCTATTAATGTGGTTTATTATACATTTATTGATTTTTATATGTTGAACCACACTTGCATTCCTGGGATAAATCCCACTTGGTTATGGTCTATAAACCTTGTAATAAGTTGCTGGATTCAGTTTGATAGTATTTTGTTGTAGATTTTTGCTTCTATATTCACAAGAGATATTGGTCTGTAGTTCTCATTTCTTGTGATGTCTTTGTCTGATTTTAGTGTCAAGGTAAAACTGGTCTCACTGAATTAGTTGGGAAATGTTCACTCCTCTTCTATTTTTTGGAAGTTTGTGAAGGACTGTTAATTTTTTAAATATTTTGCAGAATTAACCAGTGAAGCCATCTGGTCTTGAGTTTTGTGGAAAGTTTTAACATTACTAATTCAATCTCTTTGTCATAGGTCTATTTAGATTTTTAAGTTCTTCTCAAGTGAGTTTTTATAATTTATGCCTGTTTAGGAATTTGTCCATTTCATCTAGGTTATCTAATTTGTTGACATACAATGATCCATAGTATTCTCTTATAATCCTTCCTCACCCACCTTTTTTGGAGACGGTCTCATTCTGTTGTCCACATTGGAATACAATGGTGTGAACATGGCTCACAGCAGCCTCAACCTCCCAGGTGATCCTCTTACCTCAGTCTTCTGGGTAGCTGGGGATCACAGGCATGTGCCACCACACCTGGCTTTTTTTTTTTTTTTTTTTTTTGAGATGGAGTCTTGCTCTGTCACCTGGGCTGGAGTGCAATGGAGCGATCTCAGTTCACTGCAACCTATGCCTCCCAGGTTCAAGCAATTCTCCTGCCTCAGCCTCCTGAGTAGCTGGAATTACAGGCACCTGCCACCATGCCTGGCTAATTTTTGTATTTTCAGTAGAGACAGCATTTCGCCATGTTGGCCAGGCTGGTCTTGAACTCCTGACCTCAAGTAATCTGCCCACCTCGGCCTCCCAAAGTGCTGTAGTGCTGGGATTACAGGGGTGAGCCATCGCGCCTGGCCGCCTAGCTAGTTTTTTGTGGAGATAGGGTTTCGCCATTGCCCAGATTGGTCTCGAACTCCTGGGTTCAAGCGATCTACCTGCCTCGGCTTCCCAAAGTGTTGGGATTACAGGCGTGAGCCACTGCACCCAGCCGTTTTTATTTCTATAAAGTCCATAGTAATGTGCCTTATTTCATTCCTAATTTTAGTAATATGAGTCTTCTCTATTTTTTCTTAGTCAATCTAGCTAAAGATTTATCAATTTTGCTGATCTGTCCAAGAAACAACTTTTGGTTTTGTTGATTTTCAGACATGTCTTTGAGTCAGTATTTGATATTTTCCAAGGGAAATATATGATCCATTTTAGGAAGAGTTCCTTAGAAAATAATTAGAACATGTTTTAATTTGGTATTTTTCTATTCTTCAGTTCTCTGAAAACTAACCAAAGTGGAGGAGCTGACAATAGCTAGGCAAATGCAGTTACTGTGAATGGTGGGTTTTCATTCCCATATTCTTTCTGTCCCTCCTCCTACCACACCCTGGGTTAGATAAGACTTAAAAATAAAACTCAGGCTTACATCTGTAATCCCAGCACTTAGGGAGGCCTAGACGGGCAAATCACTTGAGGCCAGGAGTTGGAGACCAGCCTGGCCAACATGCTGAAACCCTGCCTCTACTAAAAATACAGAAATTAGCCAGGTGTCGTGCTGGGCACCTTTAGTCCCAGCTACTCAGGTGGCTGAAGCAGGAGAATCACTTGAATCTGAAAGGCGGAGGTTACAGTAAGCTGAGATTGTGCCACTGCTCTCCAGCCTGGGCAACAGAATGAGACCCTATCTCAAAAAATTAAAATTAAATTAAATAATACATAAATTAAATAAATAAAATTCAATTAAATACAAAAATTTCATAAAAAATAAAGGCCGGAGTTTCAGCCTCATATAGTCCCAGGAGACGGCAAATGGTAATCAGTGATCCTTTCACACTGAGAGAAGCCTCAGTTCCCATGAGCGTGGGGCAGGATGCAGCCCAGCTGTGACACATCCTCTTCACATGCCCCAGACCCCTTGCCCAGCTCTGAAGACACCAGAGCTAGCAACCATCTCCCTCGCTGTTCCCCAGCTCCTCCTTCACCCAGAACATTCCCAGTCAGCAAACATTTACTGAGAATTTTAGGAAGGACCTAGCACGATGTTGGCCATACTACTGCCCTTTAAGAAAAAACGTATATGAATGGGATAAAAATGTGTGCAAAACTACAGAAGAAGCAGAGGAATGCACAGTTTTCTACTGGACTGGGATGAGGTAAGAACTGGAATTTTGTAGGGCCAAGGCCCCGCCTTGTGTGTGCAGCTCCTACCTGAGATCCGAATGGGCCCGAATCTTCTGGACCTTAATGTCTGAGTCCAGCACGTTCAGCAACACAGCCAGCTGCCTCACAAGGGTGTCCTTCCGCTGCTCTGTCAGCTGCCCAACACCAACCTGCAGGGTCAGCTCCACCAGGCCACTCTTCCTAGGGTCTGGCGAAAGAGAAGATACAGGATTTGTACTTGGAGATTTGCACAGGCTTTAGAGTATAAGGAGCGAGGTTTCTACAAGAGCTCAGAATTACTCCTATGCCATTTCTACATTCGAGTTGTAGGACTCAGGGAAATTCTTCTAAACACCGTGGAGGCCACTATCTGGGAGTACTTTCCCTTGTTTTATCCTAGTTTGCTGTTTATAACTTTTTTTTCCAGATGATAATTGAGTGTACCTAATTAGCCTCTGGGCTACCTGAAAATTTCAGCCTCTTCCACACTTCCCCAGGACCAGAAAGAGAATTTTGCTTCCAAGTGCCACAGGCACTGCCCAGTTCAGTTTATGCTGGGCTCATTACAGCCATTTCACTGGAGCTGCCTCCCTCTGTGCCCTGGTATTGAGGCCCTTGTGTCTGCTTCACATTAGGTCTTTGTCTTCTGGCAGGAAAATAAAAGTGAAAAGAAAATCTAGTTGCCAGATAACATTCTCTTTTAAAGAGTGATGAGGCTGGATCTATCTGGGGATACACAACAAGGTATAAGAGACATCCTCAAAGTGGGTCCAGCCAAGAGCTAGAGCCAGCCACAGGAGGCCTCCCACACTAGTCACATCTGTCAGCCTAAAGACCCCAAAGGCTGACCAGCCAGAGCATGCATGGCCAGCTCCAGAGCCCAGGAACTCACCTGGCTGCACTTCCACAGTGGCAGTGTCCATGTCCGAGGCCCCCTGACTGTCGGTGACTCGCAAGTGGAAAGTGTACACCCCCTCCACCAGATTCGTAAGCTGCAGGGCCGCACTGTGGTCAGAGCCATCAATGACATCCTACGAAAGAAGACGGATCACAGGGCAGCTGTCAATCCTCAGGTCCCAATTTCTGGGCTTGTGTTGATCCTAAACCTCAGTGTCCCATCTTTTCAACACAGGCGTGACTTTAAGAGAGAAGCTGCAGGGGAATGAGGCTGGTGGGATAGCTAAAGACAGGAGAAATCCTCAGCATCTCTTCCCCAAAAAGTGCCAGTGGGCACATCCTCAAACAGTATTTCCTGGGCTGAGTTTACCAAGCACTTTCCAGGAATTACCAAATAATTAATTGTATCCAACAAAGGGAAAGACCATTTGAATTAGGGCAAGGACCCTGAGAACAAAGCACAGATTTTTCTGGGTCTTATTTTCAAACATAGCTTTACAAAACTCTCATCTTGAATTCCCTCATAATGTATCACGTTCACCTCAAATAACCCAAGACCCTGTGTAGCATCCTCTGTTCTGTGTGCTTCTAAGCGCCAAAGAATTAGAGAAGAACCTCCCAGACTCCTGCTAATAGAAGGGGTGATAATGAATACGTGCTCTGAACAGAGACTCACTGTTACTACATTTAGAGGCGAACCCCCATCTAGTTGAATAGTGTTAATTCTAGAAGTGCTTAGAAAGTATAAAGCATTTTCAGTTCCTTCCCTGTGACCACTCCTTAGTACATCTCCAAGAGTAAATCTGCATCTCTCCAGTCCTTAGAAATGGCAGGAATGAAGATGTACATACATTTATGTCCTAAGAGGCAGAGTGATCTAATGGAGGTAAAATGCCTGCCAGGAGCTAAAAACCTAGGTGTGTCTAGTTTGATTAGAAATGGATTAGTTAAGGCTGGGCGCGGTGGCTCACACCTGTAATTCCAGTACTTTGGGAGGCCGAGGCGGGCGGATCATGAGGTCAAGAGATCAAGACCATCCTAGCCAACATGGTGAAACCCCATCTCTACTAAAAATACAAAAATTAGCTGGATGGACATAGTGGCATGTGCCTATAGTCCCAGCTACTCGGGAGGCTGAGGCAGGAGAATCGCCTGAACTTGGGTAGTGGAGGTTGCAGTAAGCTGAGATCGCACCACTGCACTACAGCCTGGCCGATAGAGTGAGACCCGGTCTCAAAAAAAAAAAAAAAGAAAAAAGAAACAAAAGAAAGAAAGAAAAATAAGTGGATTAGTTAACCTTGGCCAAGTCACTTCTTATCTCTGCATTTTGCCTTCTGCATCTATACCACATAAACAGCAATACCTGACTTATTGACTCATCTGGCAGAATATGAGGAACAGAAAAGAATCCACTTGGACCAAAATAGGAAGGATGGCAAAGCATCCTGCTTCCAGCAGGATGATTCCTGCTAGAAGACTTGACCTCAAAGTCCTTCCAAGCTATGGTTTCCTGCCCATCCAAAGTCTGTTCAGGAAAAAGTCGGAAAGGATTTCAGCTTTTGGTTAAATCTCAAAGCAGCCTACTGCCTCCAGCCTTCAGAACATTCAAATGTAGAAGCATAAGCACCTTACAGGGAACACGGAAAGAGAGATGAGGTCATTATAGAGACACTGCCGTGGACTGAACTGTTTCCTTCCCAAATTCCTGTGTTGAAGCCCTAACCCCATATGACTGTATCTAGAAATAGGACCTATAAGGAAGTAGTTAAGGTTAATTGAGGTCATAAGGGTAGGCCCCTGATCCAATAGGATTAGTGTCCTTACAAGAAGAGACACAGAGTGCTCTCTATTCCCCTGCTATGGGAGGACAGGGTAAGAGGGCAGCTGTCTGCAAACCAGGAAGAAAGACCTTACTGGGAACTGAATTAGCCAGCAACTTGAACTTGTCTTCCCAGCCTCCTTAACAGAGACAAAATGAAGTTCTGTTGTTTAAGCCTCCTTATACTTATATCCCTAGAATATACTGTGGTATACTGTTTGCAGCCCAAGCTGACTAATGCAGATGTAATGATAAGTGGTCTAGAAGCAATTCTCTCTCAGTACTCACTCCAGCTGCTGGACTCTGGCCATCCCGGATCCACAGATAGGACACAATTCCTTGGTCGTCAGTAGACCTTGAACCATCCAAAGTAATGGAATTATTGGGAAGCACAAGAACATGTCTGCCACCAGCCCGGGCTCTGGGAGGGCTATTATTTTCTAAGTCAAATATAGCAAAAATGAAAGCAAAGAGATTGATTTAAAACACTGGTGATAGAAAAAGTGTGTCATAAAACATCCACAACTCTTCCACCTTGCAGATACAGTATGTAGAATTAAAATATCCAAAAAGGCATTTTTTTCCCCAAATGCATATAAGATACAGACTTCCTTAAAACTCCATTTGTACTCAGCTAGCTATAATTTGGGATGAAAAAGGTAAAGCAGGTGGCAAGCTATACATTGGGAATTTTTCTAATATTGTTACAATTTTTCTGCCCTTGAAAAAAAGGAACAATGATTTTACCAACATTGAGGGTGCTGAAAGTGGCAATATTTTGGTTTAAAATATATTCTGGGTCATTTTGTACTGGTCCACACTATCTGGCCAGAAATATTTCCACTTCAAGTACTACTGCCAAATCTTGACTCCCTAAGATTAAAAAAAAAAAAAAAAAAAAAAAAAAAAAACTTGAGTAAAAAGTAGGCTGGGTGCAGTGGCTCACACCTGTAATCCCAGCACTTTAGGAGGCCAGAGCAGGAGAATCATTTGAGACCAGCCTGGGCAACATAACAAGTCTCCATCTCCATGAAACATTAAAATAATAACAACGATAATTAGGCCCTCACTTCTCTGACTAGGTGTTAAATATAAATGAGGTAATGGCCAGGCATGGTGGCTCATAACTGTAATCCCAACACTTGGAGAGGCTAAGGCAGGATGCGTGCTTGAAGCCAGAAGTTCAAGACCAGCCTGGGTAGCAAGACCTGTCTCCACACACAAAAAAATTAAAAATCAGCTGGGCATGGTGACGCACACCTATAGTTCCAGCTACTCAGGAAGCTGAGGTGAGAGAATCACTTGAGGTCAGGAGTTTGAGGCTGCAATGAGCTTTGATCACAGCACTGCACTCCAGTCTGAGCAACAGAGTGGGACCCTGTGTCTATTTTAAAAATTAAAAAATGAGGCAATGTAAAAGCCATTTCTGATGTAATAGCTTCAGAAAAGAGGGGCCAGGGAGCCTTAACAAGACTACAGTACAGTGGGGAGATCATAATAAGACACAACCTCAATTTGGAGATGAGGCTGCTGTGAGGCAAATCCTGCTTGTCCAGATAGGGCTCTGGGACCCAGCCTGATCCCTCCCAATTTTCCCTTAGAAACAAGTCAAGATGCCTGTTCAGATTATTCTACTTTAATGCATGGTTGAAAATCTCAACAATAAAATCTTTTTAAAAATGCAAATCTATATGACTTTGCTGTTAAAGTTGCTTCAGCCTCTCCCAGCTGCCCAGAGAATAAAGTCCAAACCCCTAGGCATAGCCCAGGTACATACAACCCTCCACGGCAGAGCCTGTGCCTCAGGCTGCAGCCACTGTCCCAGCGTCCCACACTCTTGCCATTCTACAATGCGTGAACCTTTCCATCCAGCCAGGCTCTTATACTCCTCTGCACTTCAACAAGTGGTAATCATCCCTTCACTAATTCATTCAATACCTCTGATTTGCCATGAGTCTAGCACTCTGCTATACTGAGGATACAGAGATGTCTGAAGCAAAGGCACTCAGGCAGTTCACAGTCAAATGGGAAGACAGACAAGGAGACAAGTACCTAAAATGGTATTGCACTAATCTAGACCACAGATTTCACATTAAGAAACGATATGGAGTTTGAATCTCTTTTCTTGAATTTCCAAGCAATAAAGAAAAAAAAAAGCATAATGGTGTCATTTGGACATGGGTCTTTCATTACTAGCAGTCACAGAAGAGTGAAGTCATTAGAAGATACGCTCCACAAACAAAAGGAAATGTCTCCTTGCAGAGGGTGACTGGGAAACAGCTAACATGAATAGAAGAAAGTTGGCTTTTTTTCCGCCAGGCAGGGTTTGGCATCTGCTGTGAACAAATAAGCAAATACCAACATCTCTGAGCAGTCACGGCCTGGCTGAGCGTCCTGCAGACTCGAAAGCAGAGCAGGCCCAGCCCTGTCCACCTCAGACCCACTCACCCTTCTTCACAGCCACAGTGAGGGTGGACGTGCTGCTCAGTCCCTGCTGGTCTTTCACGGTCAAACGGAAGCGGTAGGTCCCCACCTGAAGACCAGTCACAGTGGCTATTGCTTTGTCAATATTTTCCATCTCCACTGCACTGGGGCCTCTATAAAACATGGAAGCGGTTGACATAAGGGCGGGGCATGGGATTCTGAATATGACAGGCATGCGATTTGTGCTCTTATAAATGTTTTGTTCCAGCTATAATATATACCATTTAGAGAATTCTAAGAAAACTCCATTCATCTGTACTCTCTAGTTCAGTGTAAGAGTCATAAGCGAAAATCTATTTCAGGCAGAGTCTGCTGGAATACTGGGAAGAGAATATTTGTTCTCGATTTCTTTAAGTCAAGCTGCCAGTGAAATGATCTATCCTTGGAAAATGAGCCCTAGAAACGACTCCCATTTCTTCTTTGAATAAAATTAGGTGAAATCCTCATCTATCTTTAGGGAGAGCATGGAGGAAGAGGGAATGAGCCAGATAAGCCCTCTCCTAAGAGATAAATCACACTATAGTCATTAAGATCAGGGGCTTGTCAAAAATACCTCAGTTTGGGTCCAAGCTCTTTCTCTTACTATCTGGGCAACCTTAGTCTGTGTGGTCTCATTAGTGTCTACAAGCCTCAGTTTCTTCAACTTTAAATAAGAATAATATTCTTATTTATCTTGTATAAACTGATACAGGGTTCTATGAGACAGAGCATGTAAAGCTCAGAAAATCTCAGATGATATGGATTGCCTCTTACACTCTGCACTTCTGGTGTCTACAGTCACTGCAGGATGGGTTGAGTGTAGACAGGATCACACACAGGTTTCCCTGAACCTCTTCTGTCATGAACTCGCCTCACACCAAGACAGCCCTGTTCACTTGCCCTGAGCTCTACCTCCCTCTGCTGTCAATGATGTCCATCCACACTTGACATACTCTTCAATCAATAACACCCAGCCACTTCTAGAAACGTGCTTAAATCCCAACTCCTCAGAATGCACAAGCTGACTGTTTACTACAGATCCTCCAGAGAAGAGATATTAGCATTCAGCATGGGCATGAACCTAGCTCAGTGGTGAGACAGACTACCTGACATGCTCCCAGTGGTAGAAGACAATGCCGTGGTCATCACTGCTGCTGCTCCCATCCAGGGTAGCACTTTCCACTGGGAAGATCAGCTCTTTATCAGGGCCGGCCACAGCCACTGGAGGTCTGTTATTTTCTGGAATTACAGAAACAGTGTGAAAAAGTATCATCTCTTTGCATTAAGTCTGCAATCCTGTGATTTCTTGATTTAAGTACATTACTCATCTTCAGACCAGGCAGCCAGTAGAGTATGCAGCATCCTTTGGAATCCTGGAGTGAAGCACTGCAGGCTCCTAGCTGATCCAGGAGTTGAACAGTCCAAGTTCAAGACTGCCATTACAGGCAGCCAAGAAACACTCTCTCTAACAGACACATCTTTGGTTTCTTTGGTTTAAAAGATCTTCAGTTGGCTGGGTGCAGTGGCTTACGCCTATAATCCTAGCACTTTGGGAGGCCGAGGCAGGCAGATCACAAGGTCAGGAGATCAAGACCATCCTGGCTAACACGGTGAAACTCCATCTCTACTAAAAATACAAAAAATTAGCTGGGCGTGGTGGTGGGCGCCTGTAGTCCCAGCTACTCGGGAGGTTGAGACAGGAGAATGGTGTGAACCCGGGAGGTGGAGCTTGCAGTGAGCCGAGATCGCGCCACTGCACTCCAGCCTGGGTGACAGAGCAAGACTCCGTATCAAAAAAAAAAAAAAATCTTCAGTCATAGGGTGAAAGAGAAGGAAAGGAAAGAAGGGTAGAAGGAGAGAGGGAAGAAGGGTGGGGGGAGGAAGGAAAGAGAGAGGAAGGAAAGAAGAAAGGGATGGAAGGGAGGGAGGAAGAGAGACGGGGGGAGGGGACATGACAGAGAGGGAGGGAGGGGACATCCATGTGAAGAGACCTGTTTTATCAGGTAGGGCTTACTTCCTTTTGTCTCTATAGCCTCATTGCTAACACAGTGCCTGGTAAACAGTAAATGTTCAAAATATTTTAAATTAAATGTTGAAAGAAAGTAAAACATATAAAGTATTGCTGATATTGGCCAGGCGTAGTAGCTCACGTCTGTAATCCCAGCACTTTGGGAGGCCAACGCAGGTGGATCACTTGAGGCCAGGAGTTCGAGACCAGCCTGGCCAACATGGCGAAACTCTGTTTCCACTAAAAATCCAAAAATTAGCCAGGCATGGTGGCACACATCTGTAATCCCAGCTATTCAGGAGGCTGAGGCACTAGAATCATTTGAACCTGGGAGGCAGAGATTGCAGTGAGTCAAGATCATGCCACTGCACTCCAGCCTGGATGACAGCGTGAGACTCTGTCTCATGTAAAAAATAAATAAATAAATAAATAAATAAATAAAATAAAATAAAATAAAATAAAAAAATAAAAAAAAGTATTGCTAATATTGATATAAATAGATAAAATATCTGTTAACAAAAAAAAAAAAAGGCCAGGTGTAGTGGCTCACACCTGTAATCTCAGCACTTTGGGAGGCCAAGGCTGAGAGGATTGCTTGAGCCCAGGAGTTTGAGACCAGCCTGGGCGAGTGAGAACCAGTCTCACAAAAAAAAAAAAAAAAAAAAAAAAAAAAAAAAAAAAGTCATATAGTCAAAGCTGTGCGCCATACCCAGTGTTTACACCACACACAGCCCCATGATCCTACTCCTACAAACAGGGGTTTCCCTTGCCGTAGGATAGAGACTTTGGTGACCAACATTTACAAAGCCTTTAGGATGGAGTCCTGGGCTCTCTTGGAGGTCATCTACGTCATCCAAATCCTGCCACCCTCCCCACCACCTCCCATCTCCCACATCCCTACCTCTTGTTCTCTCTCTCCAATCACAGCAATTCCTTTTAAATCTTTGAATGTACCAGACTCTCTTCCTTGGCCCTCATGTATACTGTTCCCTCTACCTAAGAACTCTTCCTCTTCCCCTTTGCTGCCCACCCCTCCCCTTCTTCACCGACTAACTGTGACTTGTGCTTCAATCCTGAGCTCACATATGAGCTCTTTGCAGATGCATCACACCCAGGTCAGTGCTCTTTCTTTTGAGTCCTGTAGCACCCTGTAGTTATTTTAGTAAAGCACCAATCACAGAGTTTTATGTGAACTTCTCCATAAGCCCTACAAGGGCAGAGATCAAGTCTATCTTGTTTAATTCCACATCCCAGAGTCTAACTAATAGCACTTTTTATGTATTAGTGGCATAAATAAATAAGTTGTCTATAGGTTGAGTATAATCTTATTGCCAGGAACTGGATAGAGGTTCTGGGACTAACAAGCCTCTTCTAGAAAAGTTCTAAGGCAAAGGCCATTATCAAACAATGGTATAACAACCTTTAAGGTTATTTAACTCAGGAGGTAGGCAGAGCCCTGGGTTTTCATGAAACTATTAATGAACAGTGACACTGAACTGGAACATGTTCCCCAATCTCTGGCTACATCTGAGTGTCAAGTCACACATAAGAACCAGCCCCTTCAAGATCATCTGGAGTTCTCTAGAGCAGAGTGGGGCACGTGTGGAAGCGTCCACATGGCAAATCAGAACCCACAAGCAGTGCTGTGAATGGCTCCCATTTCATCCTTCATGCCATAGTTTACAGACAGCCAAGGCAAGATTTAGAACAGCAAAATGAAATTAGTTTTATATGGAGCTTTGGCACCCACAAGCCGATACCACCAATGTGGCATCTCCAAACCCCAGAAGCCCAGCTATCATTTCTGCTTTACTCTCGGAGGCCAAATCTCTTTCTTCTCCACCTACCAGGCTGGACGATCACAGTCACCACAGCAGTGGACTGTTGCTGTGAAGAATCTGTCACCTTCAGCTGAAATGTATAATCTCCTTCCTGCATTGCAGATAAATGAAGGTATGGTGTCTGCATGCCCTAAGTAATAGCAAATACAAAATAAAACAAAACAAAAGAAAGTAAAGAAGCACAAGTAAATAGTATGACAGAATGAAAAACTAACAATTTTACTTAATACAGAGATCTTGCTCAAAAAGAAATGTGTTTGGTCAGGCACGGTGGTTCACATCTGTAATCCCAGCACTTTAGAAGGCCAAGGCAGGCGGATCAACTGAGGTCAAGAGTTCGAGGCCAGCCTGGTCAACATGGTGGAACCCTGTCTCTACTAAAAATATGTTTTAAAAATCAGCCGGGCATGATGGCGGGCACCTGTAATCCCAGCTACTTAAGAGGCTGAGGCACGAGAATCGCTTGGAACCTGGGAGAGGGAAGTTGCAGTGGGCTAAGATTACACCACTGCACTGCAGCCTGGGTGACAGAAAAAAGAAAAAAAATATGTTGGTCCCCAGGAAAGTGTGACCTAAACTCTACTGTGCATCCTCATACACTATTGAAGGAGTGTAAACTAGTATAGCCTTTTTGGAAGCCAATCTGAAAACAGCTTTTAAAATATTAAATAAGCACATACTACAACCCAGTAATTCGACTTATTAGTATCTACACCAGAGAAATGCACAAGGAGACTCGTCCATGGATGTTGACTGAAGCACAGTCTATCACAGCAAAACATGGAAACAATCTACACATCCATCAACAGGAGGATGGTCAAACACACTACGATATACTATGGAATACTAGTTTAAAAGAAAGAAGTTTAAAATCATGAGGCAGGTTTATAAATACTAGAACGGAAAATGTCAAAGATATATTAAGCAAAAAAAAAGAAAAAAGAAAGTTGGGTCGCATTCAAAAGCAAACAGTAAAAAATAGTTTATAGAAATCCACACAGAAAAGAAACTTGTGGAACAATGCATACAACGTGAAAGGTATTGCTACGTGTACATACACACACTTATACAGACACATGGAAAAGATTCTGGAAGTATACACATTAAACTGATAAAAATAATTATTTCCAGTAAGGACACTTGGATGGCAGTGGTGATCAATTTATTTGAACTTATTTTAGTAGAATTTATTTGAGCTTTTTTTTTTTTTTCCACAAGAGGCAATTCATGTATTACTTTTGTAATCAAAAATAATTTTTTGGCCGGGTGCAGTGGCTCATGCCTGTAATCCCAGGACTTTGGGAGGCTGCGGCAGGTGGATCATGAAGTCAGGAGTTCAAGACAAGTCTGGACAAAATGGTGAAACCCCGTCTCTACTAAAAATACAAAAATTAGCTGGGCATGGTGGCAGGCACCTGTAATCCCAGCTACTCAGGAGGCTGAGGCAGAAGAATCACTTGAGCTTGGGGGGCGGAGGTTGCAGTGAGCCAAGATCGCGCCACTGCACTCCAGCCTGGACCACAGAGTGAGACTCCATCTCAAAAAAGAAAAAAATAAGTAATAATAATAATAATTTTTTGCTGGGTGTGGTGGCTCATGCCTGTGATCCTAGCACTTAGGGAGGCCAAGGCGAAAGGATTGCTTAAGCCCAGGAGTTCAAGATCAGCCTGGGCAACAGGGTAAAACCCCATTTTCACAAAAAAATACAAAAATTAGCCAGGTGTGGTGGTGTGTGCCTGTGGTCCTAGCTACTTGGGAGGTCGAGATAGGAGGATCTTTTGAGCCCAGAAGATTAAGGCTACGGTGGGCTATAGTCACATCACTGCACTCCAGCCTGGGTGACAGAGTGAGATCCTGTTTCAAAATAAATAAATAATATAATTTTGTAAAACTCTAAGTCAACCCAAGTTTTTACAAGTCATTTTTTCAACTGAGTATGCAATAGCTATACTTAGTGACCCCAGGTTAATACCCTTTCTTTTTTGTTGTTGGTAATAGTTTCAATTATTGCTTATGTTTGAAGTGCATGGCATCATGAAAAGGATTTTAAGTCTTATTACAATTTATTTACTTTTATAGATCCCAAGATTGTCTAAAGATAAATGTATCTGTGTGCATTTTTTAAGGTTTTAATGGAAAATTTGAAAAGAAAGTTGATACAAGATCAATTGGGTTACCAGGGGAACTTCTGAAATTTGAAATGCATACTTCTAAGAACTTTTGAAAAAAAAAAAATACTTTTCCCTACTTTGACTAAATAAGGCAAAGCACCTTTCTCTGAAAAGTTCAACAGGGAAAATATAATTTCCCAGGAGTTGCCTCTAAATTGATCAGGTACGTGAATGCTTCTGCACACAACGTAAGGGAATGTTGTGGTAAATGGGAACTGAGCAGACTACTGTGTGTCACCGATGCTCCCAAGGCAGCCGCATGTTTCAGGCAATTGCAAAGGTTTCACTTCCTTCACCAGTAAGAACACAGCCTCAGCAGGCTGCTTGGTACAATTTTCAGACAAATATAAAAGGGTCTGATTCACAGACCTCATCTTTGTGATTGCTCCAGTTAATACTCCTTTGGACATCTTAATCAATCAAGCATAAGGCAATAAGGTTGCCACGATGGATATCATTTGGGGAAAGAAGAGAGAGAGTGTCTGGCAACTGGGCTGGTGTGTAGGGGCAAGGCTCACAGTGTGGCCCAGCCCTCAGAAACTTTGGATACATGTCCAGTATGCATGGATGAATTTTGGAGTATTAGTTTTGGATGCATAATTCCTAATAATTAAGTAAAAGAAAATTAGGAAGATTTTTTTAACGGTGAAAATACAAAATATCCCACCCTCATGTTTTGTATGCAACCCACCTCTGAATCAGAATTCTTAACCCAACAGAACATAGCACTTACTACAACCCCTAGGTAGAGATGGACACCACCAAGAGGGTTCTCCAAGGATATCCAGACAACTCATGGCTCTTTCAAGTTCCATAAATCTACCCAGTCACTTTTAACTCCTCATAATTGCAAAGCATGTCCCAGGAACACCGGAAAGTAAAGCAGGTAAGTTTCCATGGAATGTCTGATTTTATCTTAAATACTAATTAGAAATGTATCTTGGACTGGTGAGGCAAAATTTGAAGGAGAAAAGGAAGATGGAAATATAAGGTCCTATCTTTCTTTTTTTTCATGAAACTTTCAAAAAAATAACATAACTTCAAAACACTAAGCTGGTTAGCAACAAAACAAAGAGCTTTGCCAATCACAAAAGAAGAATAAGCAAACACGTCTCTACTAAAATATTTTAAAAAATCAGCCAGGCATGATGGTGAAGTTTCCATGGAAACTACACACACAAAAGAAGTTTCAAGATTATTATGTTGTTAGACAAACATACTTAAAAGATTTGAACAAATCAAAAGGTAGATACAGACAAGACCCTAAAAAGCGACCAGTGGATGTAGACAAGATAACATGGAGTTTCTATAAACAGGAGAAACAGAATAACAAAACAAATTCTGATAATGAGGTTTAGATTAGATTATTTCTAAGGTTTCTCCCAAATGAAAAAACTTCTCTAACAGATGTGAGACTTTTCCCAAACTGATCTCAAGATCTAATTTTCAACACAGAGCCAATTGGTTGCTGTCCTGTGCTTATCTAAGTGGGAGAGGGGAAGGCATGTAAACTTGGAAGATTTGTGAGCTTAGGTCCTTTTCCAATAGTTGTAATATATCAGGTAACTTTACAAAATAAATTATCTAAATTGAACTGCCTACCCCAACCAATAGCAGATAGGTAGGTAGGTAGGTAGATAGACAGACAGACAGACAGACAGACAGACAGACAGACAAAAGTCTGAAGGCAGGACGGAGAACTTGCCTCCATGGCCACATGTTTGCCCTCACTCCCAGGACCCAGGGACCACTCATAGAGGACAATCTGGTGATCGTCACTGCTCTGGTTTCCATTCAAAGTTATGGAGTTTTGGGGCAAAGTTATGGTGTGATTTGGTCCAGCATTAGCAACTGGTGGGTAGTCCACAGCATTGTTGACTATTAGGGCTGCAGTTGTAGAGTTAGTGGCTCCGTCCGAGTCTCTAACAGTCAACCTACAAAAAGGAGAAGAAACCATAGTTGGAAGAATATGCCAGGCTGGGCGCAGTGGCTCACGCCGGTAATCCCAACACTGTGGGAAGCTGAGGTGGGAGGATTGTTTATGCCCAGGAGTTCTGAGACCAGCTGGGCCATAGAGTGAGACTCGGTCTCTATTTAACAACAACAACAACAAAATTAGCGGGTGTGTGCATGCATACCTGTAGTTCTAGCTACTTCGGAGGCTGAGGTGGGAGGATCACTTGAGCCCGGGAGGTCAAGGCTGCAGTGAGCCGATATTGCTCCACTGCGCTGCAGCTCAGGCAGCACAGCAACAGACCGTCTCAAAAAACAACCAAAAAAAAAAGCAGACAAAAAAATAATATGCCAAATCTCAAGGTAAACTTAGGTTAATTTAGTCTGCTCATGGAACAGTTCTCAGAAGAACTCAGAACAGTTAAAAATAGAAATTTAAGAATGAAGCAAAGATAAACACAGACTTGATATTTTTGTTTGATTTTGTTGCTGTTGATTATTTTGGTTTTAGTTCATAACATATTGATGTCAGAGTTTCACCTTCATGGATTTCTGATTAGCTTTTGAGATGCTGGGTGAAGAAACCATCCTCACCCAACATAGATGCCACTCTCTAATAACGGAGACTAAAAATGGATCAGGTTTAAGTTCTGCCTTCAGGTTGAGCATGCAGAGACAGCAAATCACTCCTGAATTTTCAGCTACAAAGCTTTTTAATTTTTAATCCTTTTCTAGAGGACTTATAATTATGTTTTCAGGTTACTCCTTGCAAAGCGGTGTTAGGATTAAGCACTTTCAAATGTGAACCAGTGCTCAACCTCTGTAAACAAAAAAGAGAAGTGCATTAACCTTCCTGCATTAAACTGATTCCTAATGTGGTCCTGAGGACAGTGAATTCACAAATGGGTCACTTCATCCTTCTACGTTAAAGATGGTGGTGGGAGCAGTGATGAGTGCTAAATAATATCATATGACAATGAAGCTGTGGCAAGAACACAGGCCTTCCTTGCAGGGAAAGCACATGTAGGTGGCACCTGTGCATTCTGAGCTTCCTTCCACACTATCCCTCATACTCCACACAACCAAGAGCCAACTTCCACTTCTGGCTCAGACAGCAAACCAAACACCTAAAGTCCTTCCTTCTCAACCAGGCTGAGTCAGGACCCTTTCTGGGCCCGTTAGGAAATTTCTTCCTGGGTTAGCAGCAGTAACCTGTTCCAATCAGATGGTAAAGCGCAATTAAATACAAATGAATTAAATGAGTCTCATAAAGTACCTTTCACTATATATAAATTTCACTCCAATGAATAAATAAAGTTCATATTAATTGATGAGGATATGAGTCTCCAGTGGCATCAAACCAAAACCCCCATGAAAGCCAAATCTCTTTTGATCAAAATAAGAAGTGCAGTGTTTTGTGTGCATTAATTTAAAGAAACAGTAAAAATGTAAGTAGCAGGCAGCACAATAAAGGCAGGGACCCACTTGCCTGAAACTATAGTTACCAGGATCAAGGTTAGACAAGCGTAAGATGGGAGAGTCAACTGAAGTCTTCTCTTCTATGAAGGGCCCGTTAATTTCTTCCCAGTGATAACTCACTATTTCAGTATCATCTGTACTTTCTAAAAGATTAAGAAATAGAGACAAGAATGAAATAAAAGAAGAGGAAGACATAAGTTTTATACTTTAATTACTGCATATTTAAATTCATTTTTATATGAAATTATGTACTTGCCTAGATCTCAACGGATATATATTGTATTAGAAGGAGGTTCTTTCCTACTCCTGAAATTATATCACTATTTTTCTCCTGGATTTCTACCAGATTTGACTGAGGCTGTTCCCACTCAGTTGAATATTTAAGAAGCACAGTGACAGAGACTTTTGCTTTTATAAAACAGGAGTCAACAAAATGCAGCACATGGAAATGCTACTTCTGCTCACCTCAGCTACAGCACCCGAGCTCCTACTGATCATTTTAAATAGGCACCTGAGCTGACAGGTTCAAAGAGACTTGAGATGCTTTTCTATAACTTACAAAACATCTTTTACTACCTTAATTATTAAGGGGTAAATCCAGAGAAAGGTCACATCCTTACATGAACATTTTCCATTTCTACTTTAAAAGAGAACAAAATGTGCCATGCAGATTTACAGAAATTCAGACCTGGAGAGGGGCTAGTTTCATCTAATTCATTTAAGGAAAGAACAAGTTCATGTGACAGATTAATAATCACAAACAGTTGCCTGTAAATAAGCCGCACTGAATTAGAGGAACCAAAATGTGACCTATTTGCTCATGTAAATATTTCCATTTAAAATATGCTTTATTTTCATGTTGCTAAGATGGAAATGTGGACTATTTTCGAATAGACGCAAATGGTCATGTCAATGTGATCTCTGTAAATTTGCAGGCTTGCAAGATAGAGCAGCTTTAATGGCTAACAAGTATTCTTCTCCTAACAACCAAGGCAACCGTTCTTCACTCTCTAAAGGATTTGGTATTAGCTTTGTTATTAAATGTACATAAAATGCAATTACCTGGTACACCGATAAGGTTGAACCTAGTCAAACACGGGATGTTTTCAACCAATTCTTATTTACATGGACAACTGTAGTTACACAGGGGTCCCTTCCACATATACTCCAATAGAAGAAATGATCTCTGAACAAATTTACAAAACCATCATGCTCCCTCACTGAAGATACCCCTTCTAAGAGTTCTTAAAAGCGATTTTCCCATCTGGTGGGGGGCACCTCCCCTCCCGAGTCAGGTCACGGGAGCTCCTCTCTGGCATCTAATTAATTCTTTTAAAATAATCTTCTAAAATAAGTTATATATATAAAGATATATACATATATGAAGTGATTTTCCAACTACCCTCCATACATACCACACCAGAAGGAGATTCTTCAATAATTGCTATAATTTCCTATCAAACAGCCAGGCTCTAAAGAACTTTCTAATAGAACAGACAAAAGGTGAAGGGAAAATAAGCACAGGATAGAGGAGCTAAGGGAACTAAAGAAGACATAAAACTAAAGAAGGAGGTGATTGTTTATCAAAGTAACAGCCCATAAGTCCTCCCAGCTTTGATGCAGAGCACCCATTACATTTCGTAGCATGTAGAGAAAAAAGAAATCCCTAAACTATCACAGGATACACACGGCTGCCATCAATGAGGGCTGATGTCAAAGGTAAAGTGAGCTCTTGCAGTTGGGGAGAAACAACGGCTACAGGTGGCAGGTTGGCTCTTCTGGCTGTAACAGAGAAAAAAGGACAGTGACTGAGCCCGTGTTGGGTATGCATATGTCATTACCCACATAAAATCATCTACTTTAAAAAATTGACTATTAAATGTCCTGTCAAGAAAGTGTTTATCCGACAGGCCTCAGCTATAGAAATCACTTTTTAAAGTCTGGAGTCTCTCTGAATTTCAGGAGCTTGTCTGTACATTTACACTTTTGCATGTAAGCCCAGGGTCAGTGAAGATGTACAATAATAACCAAGGGGCTCATCACAGAGTGTGAGCAGTAATTACAGAGCAGGAGCAAGGGATTACAGTTCCAGGTCCTGCGATTGACTGGATCTTATATCTCTGACTGAAGGCAACTCGACCCCAACCATGCTTTAGCTGTAATAATAACCAGGCAGAATATGCAAAAGATAGAGCCATCAGGCCCTCAGGGTGGGCTGAAGTTGGTGCAGGGGAGGTTCACCTTGATTGGGTAGGTTGTGCCCTCAGCACAGGTGAGGGGGTGGTGGGGACTGAAAGCCAGCCCATGTTCTACGCAACAAGCCAGGGCTGTGCCCACCCAGCCCAAGAACCACCTGTTTCTAATTGACACGAATACACTGATCAATGGGCACACATTTTCCCCTGACCTCTTGGTTGCTCAGTTGAGTGTATTTAATATGCCCCTGCTCCGAAGGTGCTGAATCATGGAGAGTGGAGGTAGAAGTTAGAGAGGATGGCGTAAATGTCAGATAGAGAGGGCTAAGGTAGATTCGCCACCATTCAAGAGCAGCCAGCAATAACCTTGTCAAGCAAGTACTAAGTGATATACGAAAGGTAGAAAAAAAACAAAACAAAACATAATCTTTGCATATTTTCTCTACAATGGAGCCTAATTCAAAATAGGTTTTCTCTCTCTAGATAGACAGGTAGATAAATATAGATATAGTCATCCAGGCACCAAAAATTGAGATAAATGTGCACAACAGGAGGCCATTCTCTTACAGACTTACCAGGCTTAACAGTGACATTGACAAATCCTTCTCCAAAGGCATTTTCACTAGAAACAGTGACTTTGAAGACATAAAGTCCGATGGACAACTGTAACATAAATAAAAGTTATACAATTCAACATGCAAGACATGATGGGCCCACTACCTAGAAAAAGCTAAAATGTCCCTGAAGCCACACTCGTAAAGTCAGCATAGAGAAGAGGCTCAGGAGAGAGTCTCATTTGGATCTGCCAAGAGGCTGCCACATGTTTGAAGCCTGAATTCTGGAACACTAAGGATCACCTACATAGGCCTTCAGCTTCGCTACAGAGGGCTTCACAGAGGCCTAGGTGAGATGGGCCAGCAGAGGGCAGCAGTTCTCAAACGTGTGTATGGAATCTTGCATTTTTACCACCTAGCTCTAGTGCGTTGGTTGCCGGTGGTCTGGATGCCACACTTTGAGAAACCGAGCTCCATGACATGAGGGTGATGCAAGTCTGTGTTGTACCATTAGCTGTGTGGTGTCAGGAGATGAAGTCAACATAATCATCTGGTAGGAAACTAGACCTCTAGTTGCTAAGTCGGTTTATATATCCTCCTAGGCCAGAAAGAGGGCATGTTTCTTGTGAGTGCTTGTATCATAGAGCAATATGTGATAGGGCAATTTGTGACCTGGAATGGAATTATTTGCAACTCTAGAGATGTGCTGGATTGAGAACCAGAGATAAGTAAAAATGTCCTTAACACTGCAAGGAGAGCAAGAGTTAGATCCGGTTTTTTACCTCAATGCAATGCTTGTGGGACAACCAGGCTCTTTTCCCCAAACTGAGATATACCAAGTAGCCCAAATAAAGAAAAGCCATCCAAAGCCTCTTAACCATCTGCCTGCCTACTTGCATGGCTGAAACTTCATTCGTTCATATCCTTCTTTTGATCTTACCATAAGAAAGATGTTTGCAGCTAGGCGTGGTGGCTCACGCCTGTAATCCCAACACTTTGGGAGGCCAAGGAGAGCAGATCACTTGAGGTCAGGAATTCAAAACCAGCCTGGCCAACATGGTGAAACCCCACCTCTACTAAAAATACAAAAAAATTAGCCAGGCATGGTGACACGCACCTGTAATCCCAGCTACTCGGGAGGCTGAGGCAGGAGAATCACTTGAACCCAGGAGGCAGAGGTTGCAGTGAGTTGTAATTGTGCTACTGCACTCCAGCCTGGGCAACAGAGCAAGACTCTGTCTCCAAAAAAAAAGAAAGACGTTTGGGTTCAGTAGCTAAGAAGGTATTAACTGAGTTCTATGCCATTATGCTGTGCTGTCAGACACAGCCAGTCTCCAGTTACTTACTTGAGAGAGATTAAGAGTTTGCATGTGTCCTTGTTTTATTTCACCTTGGTAGTCTATGGGGTGGTTTATTAAACTCCATTCATAGTTGTAGGTTGTTTCTGAGAGCAAAAAATAAATATGAGTAGTTATAAATTCTGAGAGGTCACTAGATAACCTGGGCAGAGGGAAGATGACAGTCTTTAAACCACCAGTGCAGATTACCTTAGATACACTCAACTCAGCTTTCTTTTTTTTTTTAATTTATATATATATATTTGAGTTTATTTGTTTTTATCCCCTCGCTCTTGCTATCATCTTATGAACTTGACTTTCAACTAACAGCCAAGTAAAGAATAACACGTATCTTCTTAATGTAACATTTCTTTTTTGTTATAAAACACACAACTTACAGGAAATTTTAAAATGTATAAAGTTAAAAAAACAAAACCTCCCTAATTTAACCGTTAGTATTTGATGAGTTTTTTTCTAGGGGGCTGCATCTGACTATCCACATCAGTTTTAACATAGTATAATCCACTGTGCTTTTCTCTTTTTAACAAAAGGCAAGGACATTTCAATTCATTTGATCTGTTGTAGGAGTTTATTTAAGGACACAAAAACAGAGTATAAACATGTCTATGTTAAGATGAAACTGTCTCCCAGCTTCAGATATTAGTAGTTAAAATATAAGATACCTCATCTCAAAGGATTAAAATGCAAATGCCAAATATTATCATCTCTGTGTATAAAATTTTGACCAATACGTGATGGAGAAAAAAATGAATTAAAGAACTAAGCCGAAGCCGAATGAGAAATAGTCAAACACCTTAAGAACAATGCATTTGACAGGCCACAGGTCCCAGGTCAAATGCTTACTGAATGGTAGAGCACTGGACAAGTAGAAGAAATAGCATTTTGAATACAATTTTTTGAGCAGCTAGTGTGAGGCATCCTGAGAACCTCAGAACCATGATTGTCAACGCCACAGTATCTGCAAACAAACCTACAGGTGCACGCCACTTCCCTCTCATCCCGGTGGAATCTTCCCAGGTTCTATGGGTTATCACAGGTCAAGAACTGGTACGTGGCAACCTCTCCTGATCTGCTTTGTATCATCAGAAATGTGTGACTTTCCATCCTGATCAATTAAATGATACATACTGTACTTAAGTTCCTAGATTCTTACTCCATTTTAAACTATTTCAACAAATTTTGATGCTTAAGGATAAAGCCTTGTCTTCCACCTTTGTTTGTGACGTCGTGCAATGTTGTGAAAAAGAATCGGCATTGTAAATAGTCTGTAAGGACCTGCTAGGGAGGAACATTCCAGTTCCTAGTGGTCAGGAAGGAAGGTTAAACTCTCACCTGCAGGTGGCGCTGGCACAACAAAGGCCTTCAGTTCAACTTCATTGTCCGGTAAAGTTATAATTAGGTTATCTCCAGCCGATACCATAAGTTCTTTCACTAAAAGTTAATTAGAAATAATACATGCAATTATATAATATAATGTGTTATATTACTGCTCTACACTAGATCTGTTTTCAGTATCCGTAAATTAAAATAGCATATGTTTTTGTAATAGTTCTACGTAAGATTTTAGCTAAGGCACGTTTTTCCTCTGGTTAGAAATTGAACTGTACACTGTATTATAGTGCAGGGTTTTACACCACAAATATGAGTTGGCACTGTGACAAAAATAACGATTCAAATTGACTGAGCAATGTATTGGGTGACAAGAGTTGCGTGAAACGGCTTTCACGCAATTGTGGATTGGGTCCATTTTCTCCCTTGCTACCAGCTTTTCTTGACTCCCTGGTGTGAACTATTTTTAGTTATAAAAAGATTGAATGTAATCCTAAGTGTTTCTGTCTCATTAGTCACACTCCACTCAGTTCTGATAGTAGCCTCATGAATTACTGCTAATGACCTTGTATTTGGAACCTTTCCAAGACAAAATCCAGTCACCCTCAATATAAAAAGCCTATTTTAACTTAAGCAGCAGGAACATTAAGTCTTATCAAAAGTGCTTAGCCACCAAGTAAGCATTCAGAACAATACTTGTTTACTTTCTCTATAACCAGAATACATTGATATATTCATAAATTCTATCAGTTTGACTCCACTGGACATTAGTTTCACTTGTAAAATATATTGTGATATGTCCAGGTACTACACAGAGAAAAGCAGATTTTAAAAAAAAGCTAGGTGCTCTCCAGAGGGATCAGCTGTGAGGAGATGTCAGACAGGTTGTTCATTTAATCCACTCCCCTTCTCTCAGTCCTCAGTCCCTCGAGTGCCTCCTAGATCAGCTGCAGGGGCTCTCAGTGGCTTTGCTGGCTCCCCTCTTGTCATTTTCACTAACTCTTGATCCTGAAAGTCAGCAACTGTAGACCTAGAAAGGACCCAAACCTATCATGTTGTAGATGGGGAAATTAAATCCTAGAAAAGCAAAGTTGTCCAAAGCTGTATGGTAATTAGCAATAGGTCCACCAATATTTAATTAATTTAAATGTATGTATTTCAACAAACACTTATATATCAGATTTAAGTGTGCTAGGCATTGCCCCAAGGGCTTTAAAATGATCAGTTAATTTAATCCTCATTACAACTGTATGCAGTAGGTTCTATTAAAATGCAAAGATCCTGGGCCAAACTCCCAGGCCAGTTTCTTTATCCATATACTACACATCTTCTCTTCCACTATTATCTTTCTCTCTATGGAAGCTCACGATCAAAGTAAATACAAAAGTTAGAGAGAGTAATCTCCAAAATACATTGCCCACAGAAAAGCTCAGGAAACATGACCCTTAGGTCTTGCATATTCTAATAGCTTCCTTATTGGAAAATCTAATGGAAGCTTTGCAATCCTCACCATGACCTCTGCAACACATGGATTTTTGATACGTCTTCCTTTTTGGAACTACAGGAGACCACGACATGCCACCCCAAAATATGATTTGTGAAAGGGAAATAAATCTCAGGACCCCCAAATCACTAAGCCAAAGGGAAAAGTCAAGCTGGGAACTGTGTCAGGCAAACCTGCACCCCTCATTGTATTCCTAAACAAATACCTACAAAATTTAAAAAAAAAAAAAAAAAAAAAAAGCTACATGCCTCCCTTATAATTTGCCCACAAAGAAATTCCTTGTGGGCCTCAAGATCTTTGCCCTAAAACAGTTTTGTTGAATTTCACCCTGGCAGTATAAATCAATAGCTTATCTTTACAGGTACAGGGGGTGGGGAAAAGGACAGAGCTCAGTCATCCCTCTGCTCACCTGAGACAAATGCATATCTAATTGCTTCCTCTGCCCTATTGTTTACGGAAAAATACAGATTCACTGAGCCAGACAAGGCATAAGTGACTATTCCTCTACCCCCTCTCACAAGTAAATTGTGTATTCAGTGAAAGACTGATCAAAGACTCAATGCAATATTTGTCTCTTATCTACCTGTGACCTGAAAGACCCTCTTCCAGTTGTCATGCCTTTCTGGACCGAACCAATGTACATCTCACACACACTGATTGATGTCTTATGTCTCCCTAAAATGTATAAAACCAAGGTGGCCAGACACAGTGGCTCACACCTGTAATCCCAGTACTTTGGGAGGCTAACGCAGGTGGATCACTTGAAGTCAGAAGTTCGAGACCAGGCTGGCCACCACAGAGAAACCCCGTCTCTACTAAAAATATAAAAATTAGCCGGGCATGGTAGTGGGTGCCTGTAATCCCAGCTACTTAGGAAGCTGAGGCAGGCAAATCGCTTGAACCTCAGAGGCAGAGGTTGCAGTGAGCCAACGTCACGCCACCGTACTCCAGCCTGGCCACGAAGCAAGACACCCTCTGAAAACAAACAAAAAAAAACAAGCTGTACTCTGACCACCTTGGGTACATGTCGTCAGGACCTCCTGAGGCTGTGTCACTGGTGAGTCCTTAACCTTGGCAAAATAAACTTTCTAAATTGGTTGAGACCTCTCAGATACTTTTGGTTCACAGACTACAAGAAACTAGAATATGCCATTGCAACTATAACTCTATTATATAAGGATTATTTTGAGCTCTGTGTTTTTTTGTTTGTTTTGTTTTGTTTTGTTTTTTTAAAGAAACACCAGACCAAGAGGAGCTCTGAAAACAGAGTACAAGTTACTCCTTTGTAAGGGAAATTTATATCTATAAAGGAAATCTCCATTTGTAAGGGTATCTCTCCTTCTATACTAGGAAGAGAAGGGTGACTAAATTCCAAGAGATCCACATCAATAGAGAAGGTCCTGACAAATCCGCATGATAAACCTCACTCTTGCTTACTTTACTTATTCTGGGCACCTTTGGCCACTTGCCTTCCCCACAATCTTCTTTCCTTGTTTTAGTTCAAGATGCTATATAAGCCAGAGTTCCAGGCTTATATAATATAAGCTTATACAATGTAATAAACCTCTTTGGGATTTCCTCATTTCCCTGGGTATCTCCCACATGTAGGTAAGATGTAGTTATAAACTTGTTTTTGTTTTTGTTTTTTCTCTTGTGAATCTATCTTTTGTTATAGGGGCACTAGCGTAGAACTTAGAAGGGTAGATGGAAAAGTATTCCCTCCTCGATAGAACTCTCTCCCTCTAGCTTTCCTCTTTATCTCCCACCTCTCTGGCACAACTACCCAATCAGTTTTGCAGACTCCTTCTGCACTTTCAGTTCCTTATATAATGATGTCCCCAAAGTTCCAGTCCTCAGGCCTCTCCTCAGCTCACCCTCCTCTCTCCCTGGATGATCTCCTATGTTCCCCATATCTCCAACTATCACCTCCACACTGATGACTCGCAATCCTTTATCTTCAGCCCAACCGCTAATCTAATTTTAATTCTGTATTTTCATATGTCTTAGCGTCCTCTTCCTTCACATCCTTACATTCATTCAATCACTCATCAAATCCTTGTGAATCTGTTCCCTTCCTGTCTCCTAAATCTGGTTCCTTCCCTCCATCTCTGCAATCACTCACCGTAGCCTTTTCATGGATCTTGTTGCCTCTAGTCAACTCCACACTATTTTCTTTTTTTTCCTTTTTTTTTTTTTCTTGGGATGGAGTCTTGCTCTGTCACCCAGGCTGGAGTGCAGTGGCGCGATCTCGGCTCACTGCAAGCTCCACCTCCTGGGTTTGCACCATTCTCCTGCCTCAGCCTCCTGAGTAGCTGGGACTACAGGTGCCCACCACCACGTCTGGCTAATTTTTTGTATTTTTAGTAGAGATGGGGTTTCACTGTGTTAGCCAGGATGGTCTCAATCTCCTGACCTCAGGATCCTCCCACCTCAGCCTCCCAAAGTGCTGGGATTATAGGCATGAGCCACTGCACCCAGCCCTTTTTTATTCGTTTTTTACTTTTTTCAAGACAGTCTTGCTCTGTTGCCCAGGCTGGAGTGCAGTGGAGCGATCTCAGCTAACTGCAATATCTGCCTCCCAGGTTCAAGCAATTCTCCTGCCTCAACCTCCCAAGTAGCTGGGATTACAGGTGTGTGCCACCATGCCCAGCTAATTGTTTTGTATTTTTAGTACAGATGGGATTTCACCATGTTGGCCAGGCTGGTCTCGAACTCCTGACCTCATGATCTACTTGCCTGGGCTTCCCAAAGGGCTGGGATTACAGGTGTGAGCCACTGCGCTCATCCCACACTATTTCTTAATACAAATCTGATCATTTTGCTTTCCTGCTTAAAACCATTCAGGGATTCTCTATACCTATCCAGTAAAGTGCAGAATCTTTAGCACAAAATACATGATCTTTCCAGTTCTTGTCCTGCTTACCAATCCAGTTCCAGCCATACTGAATCCCTTACACTTCTTCTGAAATGTCCCATCAGCTCTTGTACTTCTGTTTTCTTGCACAGGCAATGAATGAGAGATGATGGTTGGGAAGCACTGAGCATATTGCCTGGCACTCTGTAAGTGCTCAGTAGATACAATGATCACTGTTGTTACTACACATGTTGCTCCCTCCACCTGAACAACAGACCAATGCCATCTTTGCTGGCTCACTCTATCCTAGCATCGTCTCCTCTGGAAAGGCATCCCTGGACCCTCCTAGTGGATCAGGGTGCCCCTCTGCTCCCACAGCAGCCTCTCACAGCACTTACCACATTGTATCAGAACCACCTCTTTACCTGTCAATCTCCTCTCTTGGACTATGGAGTCCCTGAGGGAAAAGACAATGTCTTATTCATCTTTTTATTCCCAGTATGCAGAATGTTTCTGGCACATGATAGATGCTCAAAAATGTGCCTGGAGGAAATGAGTAAACTTTAAAAGTTGTCACTACCAAATTCTACAGCCTATCTTCAGTACATTTCTTGAAATTGTATTTTTTAAAAGTTACCTGTCCGGGGAGCAGTGGTAGGAGATATGGGTAGCTCAGATGGGGTGGACTCAGAGGGGGCTGTGCTAGTGGGAGGTGTTGGGATGCTGTGCTCTTTACTCCCCAGGGTGACTGTGAGCACTGGGCTTTTCTCCACGGTGGCTGAGCTGAGCTCCAGACTTGCTGGAGGAAGACTATGGGAAGGCATTAGAACCTATGAGATCAATTACAAGGATAAATTGTTATGAAAAAAAGAAAAAAAAAACTGTTCAACTCTTCAAGCAACTCAGTGTTACCAACCTTTTTCATAAATTAGCTTCAGTAATGTTTGAAAAACCATGAATAATATTGTAAAACTCTGGAACTCTAGACCATCTCTCAAGCACTCTCTTTGCTGTCTATTAGAAATATAAGGCAACTGTGGGTTGGACAATTAGTATAGGTGAACACACACAAACACTCAAAGAATGAGAAAGTAATTATAGTAGCCCCTAAACTGATGAGTTCAATGGACTGAATGTTTCTGCCCCACACCTCCTTCCACCCCCCAAAATTCATCTGTTGAAATCCTAACCCTCAATGTGATAGTATTTGGAGGTAGGGCCTTTGGGAAGTAATTAGATTATGAGGGTAAAGCCTTCATAAATAGGATTGGTGCCCTTACACGTAGAGGAGAGAGAGCTAGCTAGTTCTCTTTCCTCTTTGTAAGGACACAGCAAAAAGATGACTACCTATAAATCAAGAAACCCTCACCAAGAACCCAACCCTGCTGGCATCCTGATCTCAGACCTCCAGACTGTAGTACTGTGAGATATAAATGTCTGTTGTTTAAGCCACCCAGTTCATGGTTGATATGGCTAGGCTTTGTGCCCCCACCCAAATCTCATCTTGAATTATAATCCCCACGTGTCAAGGGAGAGACCAGATGGAGGTAACTGGATCATGGGAAGAGCTTCCCCCATGCTGTTCTTGTGATAGTGAGTTCTCACAAGATCTGGTGGTTTTATAAGCATCTGGCATTTCCCCTGCTTGCTCTCTTATCTGCTGCCATGACTGTAAGTTCCCTGAGGTCTCCCCAGCCATGCCGAACTGTGAGTTAATTAAACCTCTTTCCTTTATTAATTAACCAGTCTTGGGTATGTCTTTATAGCAGTGTAAGAATGGACTACTACAATGGTATTTTGTTACAGCAGCACAAGCTAAGCCAATCACTAAAGCAACAATTGAAGACAATCAAATAATTCAATAGTAAACAGGCTTCTAGAGTAAGTCATCTTTATTCATTTTATTCATTATGTATAACCGATAACTTAAAGTTACAGAGTTAGCCAAGTTAAAGTTTTTGAACTAAACAGTTTGTGCCGAAGTCTCATATTATGATAATAAAATATCTTCTGAGACTTTTAGTCAATAACTGTGTGGGGCCAGGAAAGTAAAACTCTTAGACTAAGAATATAGAAGACCCACAGGGGCCATGCGCAGTGAGAAACCCATAGAAAGAAAAGCTATAATTCAAATGTAAATCAGAGAGGGGGCCATTGGTACTAACTGAAAAAACAACTACTCTTTTCTACAGTTGAGAAAAGTCAGTAAGGATATGGCATACATTTTGTGCTTGGAAGTGTGATCATTTATATCACTACTAATAGTAGCCGAGCCCCCACTGGGTTCCAGATATTTACTAGGCAACTGGTGAAACCTTCTGCAACTAAATTTCCAGAACCAAGGAAAAAAAAAAAAAAGACGAAATGATGAATTAAGCTGTATTGATCAAACTAAGGGAAACCAATTACCAAACATTTAAAAACAGGTAGTGGTCTACTATATAATTTTAAGATGTTTAATTGTAATTGGAATTTTCAGGTATCCGGATTTGTGAAGTTGAGTAGTACGGATTAAGCTGTTCATTGAATCTGTGCTCTCTAAGAATAGCATGAAATTCAGAATTACGCCAAACCAGGGGCTGCAGTAAATGTTACGTGTCCATAATATTTTATACTGGGCCTTTGCAAATCCATTAGGATGAATTGAATGAATTTTTTTTTTTTTTTTTTTTAGTTTTATCAATCCTGAAAAATTATTGCCAAGTTGAAATAAAGAAATTAGTAGACAGTTGGTCAAAGAAATTAAAGGCACTTTGGCCAAGGTCACTTAGCCAGAAATGGCTGAAGGGAAGAAAACGCTCATCTGCTCTTCTCTAAAACATTTCCTTTTCCACCATGCTTCCTCTCCAGGTTGGAATCACATGCCAATTCTTCCCTTCACTATTCAGAAATCCACCCACAACCTCCACCACAGAACTCCTCACTAAGTCATCAGGACACAAGGTCCTCTCTGACAAACCCCTCCAAAGAAAAATGAATCCTCTATGGGAAGCCATGAGCACAGCATCACCCATTTCAGCCTTCAAGTTAACCTGGGCCTTGTCAGCAAAAGTTTCAAATCGCTCTTGTTTCTATGTTCTCTACTCATTTATTTTAAAACAACTTGTTTTAGGTGATTTCTCTAGTCTTATCCACTGGAAAACACAGTTGCAAAAAAATGTCCTTTATCCTCTACAAATCTGATCCTGATTTATTTTTCCTAGATGTCCTATTTGACAGCACTATTTTATGCATAGTACTGTTATGAATATTCATGTACAAGTTTCTATATGGACATGTTTTCTTTCTCTTGTGTAAATACCCAAAAGTGGAATTCCTGGGTCATATGGTAACTCTACATTTAACATTTTGAGGAAATGCAAGACTGTCTTCCTAAGCAGCTACACTGGGGCCAACCATAATTGTTCATGCCTATAATCCCAGCATTTTAGGAGGCCAAAGCGGGAGGATTCTTTAAGCCCAGGAGTTTGAGACCAGGCTGGGCAACAGGGTGAGACTCTATCTCTACAAAAATAAAAATAAAAAAATTAGCTGGGCATTGTGGTCCCAGCTACTCCGGAGGCTGAGGTGACAGAATCACTGGAGCCCAGGAGTTTAAGGCTGCAGTAAGCCATGCTGCACCGCGGCATTTTGACCTGGATGCGGAACAAGACCCTGTCTCTCAAAAAACAAAAAACAAAAACAAACCAAAGTGGCTGCAACATCTCACATTCCCACCAGCAGTGTATGAGAGTTCCAATTTCTCTGCATCCTTACTAACACTTATTATCTGTTCTAAGTTTTTATTCTAGCCATCTAGTAGATGTGAAGTGGTATCTCATTGTGGTTTTGACTTGCATTGCCCTAAAGATTAATGGTGCTGAGCATCTTTTCATGTGCTTCTTGGCCATTCTTCTACGATCTTTGGAGAAATTGTATTCAGATCCTTTGCCCATGTTTGAGTTGGGTTGTCTTTTTATTAGTAAGTTGTAAGAGTTATTTATATATTCAGTATACAATATTTATGGTATATTTATCCCATTTTATGCTATATTTATTCCCTCAAGAAAGCTTTACTTTTTTGATGTTGTCATCTGAAATACAAAAGTTTCTACTTTTGATTAATTCAAATTTACCATTTTTCTATTTTATTGCTATGCTTTTGATGTACTAAGAAATAATTGCCTAGCCCAAGTTTACAAAGATTTATGCGGAGTTTTCTTCCATGTCTTTTATAGTTTTAACTCATATATTGAGATCGTTGGTCCATTTTGAGTTAATTTTTTAAAAATAAGGTATGAGACAGGGGTCTAAATTCGTTCTTTTGCATGTAAATATCCAGTTGTCCTAACACCATTTGTTGAAAATACTATTCTTTCCCCACTGAATTTTCTACATACCTTTACCTAATTGAACTATTTTACATATTTTTTGGTGAGAGAAGAGATCTTAGTTTCTGTCATCAATTCCAAACTTTGCAGTCCATCAGAATGAAATAATGTTTCTTTTCTTTCTTTTTGTTTTAAGAGATGGGTTCTCACTGTGTTGCCCAGGCTGGTCTCTAACTTGTAGGCTCAAGCAATTCTCCTACCTCCACCTCCCAAGTAATTGGGATAACAGTTGTGCACAGTGTATTGGGCTTAAGTAAATGATTTCTTATTATGCTATGCATCTAATTTTTATGAACAGTGATTCAGAGATTGTCTACAAATCTAATGTACTTTAGAGGAAAATTTGTATTTCAGTGGAAAGCAGTATGTTATCAGTGGGGCAAGGTGGCTCACATATGTAATCCTAGCATTTTGGGAGGCTAAGGCAGGCAGATCGCTTGAGCTCAGGAGTTTGAAACCAACCTGGGCAACATGGCGAAATCCCGTCTCTACCAAAAATTTAAAAATCAGCCGGGTATGGCAGCACATGCCTGTAGTCCCAGCTACCTTGTAGGGCTGAGTTGGGAGGACTGCTTGAGCCCAGGAGGTCGAAGCTGCAGTGAGCTGAGATGACGCCGCTCCACTCCAGCCTGGGTGACAAAGTGAGACCCTGTCTCAAAAAATTAAAAGTAGATAAAAATAAATAAAAAACATTATCTACTGGATACCCCTCCAGGTTATCTGACTCTAGTCATTCTTGTATTTGAGCTATTTTTACAACTCTATAAGTTATAGGTCATAAAATGATAAAATGTAAAATAATTCTTGTCTATAGACATATAAATTCTCCTGTCTGCTACAGCTTCAACTGAACTCCCTCCTTTCCTCACTGGAAACCCAGTTTTGCCTCTATTTGCACACTCATTTCAATATATTTTTTAACCTATGAATGTGCCTCTTCTTCAGGTTTTCTTGTAGGATAATTATAATCTAGTTCTTTCAGTGATTAATGAGTAGAATAAAATCTCTAACACATGTTCATTTTATATCTAAACAATTCACAATTTCACCTATTTGAATAGTTATCTTTTAACAAAACCAGCCTCAAAGAACTAATGAGCCAAAAGATTTTTAATAGAGCTTGATTTCAGAGAGTTCCATCTGTATAAACCAGGAAGTAAATGACTTGGCAATATAAAAGAGGGTAAATTATGTTAATATTTACTGATATGAATAAAGAACATGGCTAATCTCTAATACTTTCAGATTACTTTTAATTATTTTAATTAAAATTGAAATTGAAAGTTTTTTCAGGACAGACACAGTGGCTCACGCCTGTAATCCCAGCACTTTGGGAGGCAGAGGCGAGTGGATCATGAGGTCAGGAATTCAAAACCAGCCTGACCAATATGGTGAAACTCCATCTCTACTAAAAATACAAAAATTAGTCGGGCGTGGTGGCAGGTGCCTGTAATCTCAGCTACTCAGGAGGCTGAGGCAGGAGAATCACTTGAACCTGGGCAGCAGATGTTGCAGTAAGCCGAGACCAGCCACTGCACTCCAGCCTGGGTGACAGAGTGAGACTCTGTCTCAAAAAAAAAAAAAAAAAAAAGGAAGTTTTTTCTTTTAATCCAATTATAAGTACAGAAAATATAGACACTTCAAAATTCAGAAAATATAAGCAGAAA
>NW_016806890.1:1234372-1264548 GCF_001698545.2 Rhinopithecus bieti | reverse complement strand
AAAAAAAAAAAAAAAAAAAAAAAACACTTAAAAATGACTTCTAGACCTTTTTAAACAATTTTTCATGGTTGAGATTATAATGTATAGTCAATTCAATCCAGCATTCCTAAGTTATTCTAACATAAGCACTGGAATTTAAAAAAGGAAACCTTCTCCTTTAAAAAATTCTTAAAGTACTCCCAGATTTTTTTTTTTTTTTACTTTATTTCCACCTATACTCAGCTTCTCTGATCAACATGCTCATCACATTCTCAAGTCCTGACCAGTTCCCAAACAAGCAGCCTCCAAGCTCTCCAACTACCCTCTCCTCACCACACAGTTCTCATTGTCTGTCTCCTGGACCTCCTGCCATTAACACTCAGCTTTCCACTTGCTTTTGAAATTGCTCCACTGCAGTGACCCTCATTCTTTTTTCACCTGAGCTTTTTCATGGAACATTTTATGATGCTTAAGTTCTCTCCTTCATATCTCTCTCATCCTATCCAACTGTTCATAATGCCACGTGGAGTTTCTAGCAGCCAAAGTACCTGTTCAGTCTTGAAGAAACCTACTAGGGTGGATTTTCAAAGCCCCTGGGTATATGTGCTGGCTCCAGGGACTTCTATACCATCTCCCTTTGCCTTAAATATTGCTAGTCTCCGGGTGTGGTATCTCACACCTGTAATCCCAGCACTTTGGGAGGCCAAGGCGGGTGGATCATGAGGTCAGGAGATCTAGACCATCCTGGCTAACATGGTGAAACCCCGTCTCTACTAAAAATACAAAAATATTAGCTGGGCATGGTGGCGGGTGAATGTAGTCCCAGCTACTTGGGAAGCTGAGGCAGAAGAATGGTGTGAACCCGGAAGGTGGAGGTTGCAGTGAGCTGAGATCACACCATTGCACTCCAGCCTGGGCTACAGAGCGAGACTCTGTCTCCAAAAAAAAAAAAAAAAAAAAATCACTAGAGGCATTTCTAGGGAGAAGGGCCTAAGTCTTCATGAGCTGGCTGACTCGTGAAGGCAGAACTATTTGTTCTTTTTAACAGCCTGGCCATGGAGGCATAGCAAAGGAATGAGATGTTCTGCTTCCTAGAAATCTCTGAGAGACAGTCATCTTTCCCGCCACCACCTGAGACAGGTGCCCTTAGGAGGAACCTCCTTAAGCTCACACAGCCTGAATGAGTGCCTGGCTCCTGAAATTCAGCCCCTCCTGCGTTCTGCCTCACTCAGCCGGTCCCACCCCCAAGCACATCCTGAACACACGTACCTCTTTTCCAGAGCTGTTGCTGGATTGTTCCTGGAGCTGAGAAGCCTTTTCTTTCCCCAACAGCTCTCCTGAAGATGGGGTAGTCGGCAAGGGAAGTAACACACTTCTCTCAGGGAGTTTTGGGGCAGGGGTTGAAGCTGACTCATTCAGGTAATGGAGCTCAGGGTCCTGCTGTGTCTCCGCTGGCACCTCAGGGCTGTCTCCAGCAGAGGAGTTGAAGCCCCCCTCGCTGCCTGGCAGTAGGCCCCAGTCCGTGTACTCGGCACTCCCTCTGGGCTCCTGCTTGCCACTGGGTTGCAAGAGGTCCTTCTCCAGCTCCCGGTAGTCATCTGAGTACTCAGACATCTCCCCTAGGCCCCAATCTTTGCCTAGAAAGGGTAAGTCCTTTCTGATATCCTCAGGTGAGTCCCCCCAGATCCCTGAGGGGGAGCCCCTGTTCAGCATCATGTCCCCATAGTCCAGCAGCTGTGCAGGCCTCTGAACAGGCCTGAGCACAAAAGTGAGATAAGACCTGATGGGGCCCATCTTCTTGGGCTCACAGTTCTCTTTGCGGGGGCAGCTCACCAGGTAGCAGTGGCCCTCGAACCACCAGGCTAGGTCACAGCTGGACAGGTCACAGCAAGCGGCTGTGCAGTCTACGACAGGGAAGGTGTGAGACACCCGCATGATTCTGGTGGTTTCCAAGTTAGGTGAAATGACTGCATTGGAATACGTCCTCCCCTCGCTGCACTGCTTACAGGCACAACCTGTAAACAAAGTAGTTTCTAATGAGGGAGAGAGGCACATACAGGGAAGCACCTCCAGCTTAAGAAACCAGGAAAAGGGAGTCTTCTCAATCCCTGGACAGTCTGGCAAGCAAATAAACAATGGACATTTCCCACAGAAAGATCACAGCCATCCATCAAACCATCCATCCATCCACTCATTCTCCTACCTTCCCACCCACTCATTCATCTTCCATTCACTCATCCTTCCATTCATCCACCCAGCCATCTTTCCTATCTTTCCGCCTTTCTACCCATCCATCGATCCATCCTTTCACCCACATACCCATCCATCTACCCTTCTACTTTTCCATCCATCTATCCATGCATCCGTCCTCCCATCCATCCATCCATCTTTCCATTCTTCTACCTTTCCACTCATCCATCCATCACTCCATCCCTCCACCTATCCACCCACTCATCCATCCAGATTCTTACATCTATCCATGCACCCTTCCATCCATTTGTTCTTTTTTCATATAGTTTCACTCCACTTACTTAACAGAAACAGTCTTCTACATTATATTTATATTATTTATAATACTTTGCTCCTGATATAAAATTCAGTTATACATGTTTACTTTACAAAATAGCATCATGTCTTTGTTTTATTGTTAATTGATTTTAAGTCTCACAGGCTATCTTGATGCTGGATAAATGGACAGGGAAGCAAACTGTCACAGCGAGGCAAGGAGACCTTTGTAAGGCGGAAGCCTTCAACTCAAAGCTTAGGGCAGTTTTCAGTGTGGCTGGAGGTGGTGGATTCCTTGGCACACCTCTGGGGCGCGCCGTTCCTTTGTTCTGCAAAAAATCACCTGAATGGGGGCTGTTTCGATATACATATGTTAAAAGCAAAGATCTTAATGCCGAATAAAGAAGTTTGAGAAGGCGAGGCTCCCAACAACTAAATCATTCTTCATTTGGTCCAAGTTGCCAGAATTACTTCAGAATCTATTAGACACGCTCTAGAAAGCTCTTCAAGAATGATCAGACTGGAGACCAGGGAACCTGTCACCCATGTTTGTGTGCTCTATAAATCCTAGCCCAATCTGTGGGTATACTAGTTACTTGATGATTGCTGACAAATTAATAAAATCACTGTTGAGGCTTTACAAAGGTAAAAAAGATAGAGAAGTCTGAGTGTGATGGTTCACACCTGTAATCCCAGCACTTTGGGAGGCCAGTGTGGGAGGATTGCTTAAGCCCAGGAGGTTGAGGCTGTAGTGAGCCATGATGGCACCACTGCACTCCAGCCCGGGTGACAGAGCAAGACCCTATCTCAAAAAAAAAAAAAAAAAAAGCACATAGAAGCATCTGCACCTTCTTGAATCTCCACCTGGTTCAGTCCTCCTGCCTCCACCATGTCCATCAAGGTGGCCCATAAGTCCTACAAGGTGTCTACCTCTGGCCCCTGGGCCTTCAGCAGCCACTCCTACATAAGCTGGTCTGGTGCCAGCATCAGCTCCTTGAGCTTCTCTTGAGTAGGCAGCAGCAGCAGCTTCCAAGGTGGCTTGGGCACCAGTATGGGTCCGGGTGGAGGCTATGGTGGGACGAGTGGTATGGAGGGCATCACAGCCATCACAGTCAACTAGGGCCTGCTGAGGCCCCTTAAGCTGGAAGTGGACCCCAACATCCAGGCCATGTGCACCCAGGAGAAGAAGCAGATCAAGACCATCAACAAGTTTGCCTCCTTTACAACAAGGTATGTTTCCTGGAGCAGCAGAACAAGGTGCTGGAGACCAACTGGAGCCTCCTGTAGCAGCAGAAGACAGTTCAGATGAATGTGGACCACATGTTTGACTGCTACATCAACCTTCAGCAGCAGCTGGACACGCTGGGCCAGGAAAAGCTGAAGCTGGAAGCCGAGTTTGGCAACACCCCAGGGCTAGTAGAGGACTTCAAGAACAAGTACAAGGACAAGATTAATAATTTTACAGAAGGCTGGGCACAGTGGCTCACATCTGTAATCCGAACAGTTTGGGAGGCTGAGGTGGGTGGATCAACTGAGGACAGGAGTTTGAGACCAGCCTGACCAACATGGTGAGACCCTGTCTCTACTAAAAATACAAAAATTAGCTGGGCATAGTGGCAGGTGCCTATAATTCCAGCTACTCAGGAAGCTGAGGCAGGAGAATTGCTTGAACCCAGGAGGCAGAGGTTGCAGTGAGCCGAGATCTTGCCATAGCACTCCAGCCTGGGTGAGAGTGAGACTCCATCTCAAAAAAATAAATAAATCAATCAACAAATAATTTTAGCGACAGAGAATGAATTTGTCCTCATCAAGAAGCATGTGGATGAAGCTTACATGAACAAGGTAGAGCTGGAGGAGTCTCGCCTGGAAGGGCAGAACAACGAGATCAACCTCCTCAGGCAGCTGTATGAAGAAGAGATCCGGGAGCTGCAGTCCCAGATCTCGGACACATCTGTGGTGCTGTCCATGGACAACAGCTGGTCCTTGGACATAGACAGCATTACTGCTGAGGTCAAGGCCCAGTATAAGGAGATCACCAACCACAGCCAGGCTGGGGCTGAGAGCCTGGCACAGGTCAAGTATCGAGGAGGCATGGCAAGGCTCTGGCTGGGAAGCACAGGAGATGGACCTAACATCATACAAAGACGGAGATCGTCTGAGATGAATGCAGAACACTGTCCCTGGCTCAGACTGAGCTGAGACTGAGGGCCTCAAAGGCCAGAGGGCTACTCTAGAGGCCACCATTGTGGATGCTGAGCAGCATGGGGAGCTGGCCATTAAGGATGCCAATGCCAAGCTGTCCGAGTTGGAGGCCACCCTGCAGTGGGCCACGCAGGACATGGCGCAGCAGCTGCATGAATATGAGGAACTGATGATCATCAAGCCAGCCCTGGACATTGAGATTGTCACCCACAGGAAGGTGCTGGAGGGCGAGGAGAACCGGCTGGAGTCTGGGATGCAGAACATGAGTATCCATATGAAGACCACCAGTGGCTACTCAGGTGAGCTGAGCTCAGCCTATGGGGGCCTCACAAACCCTGGTCTCAGCTACAGCCTGGGCTCCAGCTTTGGCTCTGGTGGGTGCTCCAGCTCCTTCAGTGGCACCAACTCCTTCGGGGCCATGGTTGTGAAGAAGATCGAGATTCATGATAGGAATCTGAATGATAGCTGGTGTCTGAATCCTCTGATGTTCTGTCCAAGTGAATGGCCACAGCAGCCCCTCCCAGCCTACCCCTTCCTGTGACTGCCCCAGAGCCTGTTGGGGAGGCTGCTGTGCAGGGGAGCATAGGGAACAGGACACCCACCTGAGGCTCAGCCCTCACCCTCAGCCTACCCGCGGGGGAGTTCACTGCCTGAGGTATCCCCTGTTCCCCTTGCCCATGCCTCCAGCTACAAAACAATTCAATGGTTTTTTTCCAAAATAAACCCTCAGCTAGTTCTGCCAACTGCCAAAAAAAGAAAAAGGAAGACAAGGAAATTGCAAATAACATTTATTGGGATGCAATAACTCAGGAATTCATATTTTGAATTAGGAGAGAACACCTCATAAGAAAAGGGCAAAAGGAATGAAAAGTAGAGATTTGCAAGGAAAAACTATGGGTCTCTAAACATTAATGACATCATCTAAAACATTAATGAAGATATTTTCTAGAATATCTTAAAGATGAAATAAGGGGACATTTTGTCTTATACACTCAGCAGCAATGAGTTTGATAAGATGGATGGATGGAGGGGAGTAAGTGATCTACAAGTCATGACAGGGCTTTTCCAATGGCCATCCTTTCTGGAGTGGCCCTCACATCATATCCAATGGTGCTGCCCAAAACTTGGGTGCTTCTGAATCATCTCCAGGTGCTGCTGAAAACCCAGATCCCAGAGCCACACCTCTAGGAGTTCTGATTCAGTAGGCCTGGAGAGGTATGAGAAATCGCATTTTAACAAGGGTCTTGCCAAGGTTATCTTCATTACGGCTTTGTTACATTTTGATAAACTGTACATAACAGTTTTTCTAGCCATATCACCACCCTCAATCCTTGGTATACTCAAATGGGCTCAGCCAGCCCAGCCTAGTCATGGGTCTTCTTAAATGATGCTCACCAATGATTTTTTGCCATGGGTGTATCCACCAAAAGCAAACTGAGTATAATGAAGATAAAGATTTCTGATCAAAGAAAGTCTGGCCTTTCCATCCAGATCTAGTATGCAATTCTTTTCAGTATACAAACATAAAGTTTTCCTAGTATATGTGAAATGTGATTTTATTTTCCCATGGAATAGTCATGATAATAATAAAATTCCTGTTTACAGAAAACCATTCATGCATGAGGTCTGCCTTTCATGCTTTTACATGTAAAATAATTCTATTGAAAAGCAAACTAACAGCACCTTCACCTCAGGTTGATCTGAGTTGCTTACACTAGACAAGAAACTCAAGCCCAACACGGGTATCTCCAGGGTAGTAGTTCCCTACCTGCAACTGTCACCAGCAGCAGCAATGAAGAGAGCACACCTGTGGGGGGCACCATTCTGCACCACACAGTGGGTGATGGCAGGCTTCTGAGGCGGCCCTGCAGAGCGTTTGGTGCAAGCTTCCTTTGATGTTTTTTAGGAGCCAGATTTGGCCTCAAGAACTTCAAAGGAAAAACATAAAAGAGGAAGGAAGAAAAGAATAGGTAAATGTAGAAACATCCAAAATTATTTCTATCATTTATTCATGTCAGTGGGAAGCCTGTCCTAGTCACATCACAGAGCCACATTCCAGGCAAACATCCACCTAGAGCATTTGTTCAAATAGCCAGTATAGTTCCTGAGAAGAGCCAAAGAATTTCAGGCTTACTCTCCTTACAAGCTGTGGAAATAAACGAGGACCAACAAAATGAGAAAAGCAAAGGCTATTTATTCAGAGCTTGCTATAGAAAGGCAATCAGCCACCATCACTTGTCTTTGGCAGAGACTCAAAGACAGGCAGAGGAGTGGGAAAACTTTATAGTGGAAAAAGGGAAAGTCTCAGGTGTGCTTTAATTGGAGGCTGTTGGAAGGGGACGCTGCAGGCGGCTCACTAGAAGTGGGGCATCCTACGTGATTGGTTAGGAGGCATGTTTGGCGTTCTCTGACTGGTCCAAAGTTGGAAGAAGGGATAAAAATTAAGGAAGCCATTAGTTATTAATCAAGTCCTGGTCATTCGGGGCTGACTGTTACAGAAGTTACTGTTTAGCTTCCAGGATTGTTTTTAGAGATAGCAACCTGGCTTCCTACAAGTCTGACTTATAGCAGGCTGGCTTCCTAGGCTGCTTATTGTAGATAAGGGACTGGTTTCCCGGGCTGTGGATTGTCGGTCAAAGTTCTATTTTATATTTGTTCTGGCCATTGTCTGCTTTTATATGCAGGCTCTCAAAGCTAAAACTATGAAATAATGATGGAATAAATCATACTACTGTATTTCATATATATATATATATATGTGTGTGTGTGTATATATATATATTTGAGACAGAGTCTTGCACTGTCATCCAGGCTAGAGTGCAGTGGCACAATCTTGGCTCACTGCAATCTCTGCCTCCTGGGTTCAAGTGATTCTTGTGCCTCAGCCTCCAAGTAGGTGGGACTACAGGCACACACTACCACACCCGGCTAATTTTTGTATTTTTAGTAGAAACAGGGTTTTGCCATGTTGGCCAGGCTGGTCTCGAACTCCTGGCCTCAAGTGATCTGCCCATCTCGGCCTCTCAATGATTACAGGCGTGAGCCATCGTGCCCAGCCTATATTTCATGAATTCTAACACGTAAATATTTTCACATTTTACCATTTCTGATACCAGGATGTCCTACAATTGCAGATGGCCACGTGCCAGGCAGGAAGTGGATGGTATTGTTTATGCATGCACATCAGCTGTGCAGAACTGGAGTCAAACAGAGGCTTGGAAGAACATCCCAAAGACAACATGAGGCACTCGCTTAAGATAATGCTGCATCCCAGCTGGGAGTGGTGGCTCACACCTGTAATCCCAGCACTTTGGGAGGCCAAGGCAGGTGGGTCACGAGGTCAGGAGATCAAGACCATCCTGGCTAACATGGTGAGGCCCCATCTCTACTAAAAATACAAACAATTAGCCAGGCGTGGTGGCGGGCGCCTGTAGTCCCAGCTACTCTGGAGGCTGAGGCAGGAGAACGGTGCGAACCCACGAGGCGGAGCTTGCAGTGAGCCAAGATTGTACCACTGCACTCCAGCCTGGGTGACAGAGTGAGACACTGTCTCAAAAAAAATAAAAAAGGAGAAATGCTACATTCCCCCAAAGCTCATGATGGCACACAGGCAATATGTGGAAAAGCCACAGGTATCAATAACTGCACTGACAAGTTATTGGGCAGGAAGAAAATTTAAGAATACCTTAATGTGTCAGTTATGTGTTCCTTTTAACATATGCACAAGAATGATCTATGATAAAAATCTGTCTAAATAAGCACCCCCCTCAATTTCTTTCAATTTGTTTAAACATTCTTTTTTTTTTTTTTTTTTTTTTTTTTTTTTGAGACGGAGTCTCGCTCTGTCGCCCGGGCTGGAGTGCAGTGGCTGGATCTCAGCTCACTGCAAGCTCCGCCTCCCGGGTTTACGCCATTCTCCTGCCTCAACCTCCCGAGTAGCTGGGACTACAGGCGCCCGCCACCTCGCCCGGCTAGTTTTTTGTATTTTTTAGTAGAGACGGGGTCTCACAGTGTTAGCCAGGATGGTCTCGATCTCCTGACCTCGTGATTCGCCCGTCTCGGCCTCCCAAAGTGCTGGGATTACAGGCTTGAGCCACCGCGCCCGGCTAAACATTCTAAGTGAGAAGAATATGATAAATCTTGGCTTAATTGACAGCATTCTTTTTCTTAGTGGTATTTAAAATAATCATGCATCTTATTAAATACAATCATTAGCATCTTACATTTAATTGAATTTGGTGAATATAAGCACTTCATTTTTGCCTGGTACTTTCTCGGTGTGATCTTCACAACAACCCAGACATATTGTTATCTCTGCATTAGATGATACAATTGAGGTTCAAAAAAGTGAACTGGTTTGCCCAAGGTAGAAGAACCATTACAAGGCAGTCTGGACTTGGAGCTGCACTCCAAGTGCTTATTATTTCAAATACATAACAAAGACTCCCAGGAGGAAACACACAAGCTAATGTTCAAAAAACCTACATAAGGTTTCCTAATGTGGTGTCAGAATCCTGCTGTGAGTTGCAAGATGGTATGCTGTGATAAACTAGATTTTAGTTCCAATTCACACCAGTCTCTCCCACCCACCCCTTCATTCCTCCTCCCTCCACACAGAGGATGTGTGGATAAAACCTTATAGAAGGATAAGACTCTTCCTCATCCATTTCCAGAAACACTGCAGTACTTTTAGAAATTTATAAGTGTCATAGGGATAAAAAAGAGAGGGAAACACCCCTACAGATGTCTCCAGTCAGTTATTTAAGAACTCTGTGGCAGCCTAGTGGGGGCAGGAAATAACCGGAAAGGACAAGGAGCCTGCAAACAAAATCAAACACATAACATTCTCTTAAGATGGTGTCTGAAGTTCTAGGCCTTGTTTTTGAGTTTAACCGAGGAACAATTCAAATCACAAGAGTGCCGCCCGTTGAACTGCACATAGGGGCCTGCCATCGACCACACAGAGCACAGGTGCTGCCTAGCCTAACACCATCGCTGGCCATGCTCTGGGTAGGTGAAAAGGGCCTTTAAGGTCCAGAGGTGGGCTGAGTTAGACCAAGGGACAGGAAGGAACCAGAGTAAAGGTGAGCTAAGGTAAGGTCAGGAAGTGGGTGTAACACCTCTGTGTCAGTACAATGGACCCGAGGCCATCAGAACACCTGCTTTGATAAGGTAAAATGGAGAAAGAAAACAGTAAGCATTTCATAACATTCATGCCTAAAACCCTAGAGGAAGAATACCTGGTTCTGCAAAGTTTGCCACCAATAACTCCCTTTGCTTCCAGTGAGGAAAGTATTTTAGAGATGGGAGGTGGAAGGGAAGACTGGGCCATCTTCCATCTGCAGCCATTGACTACTCCCTAACCAAAGGGCAAGAGAAGAGCAACTGGCCTCCCAGAAATGACATTTATTCAGCTGCCCAAGGTGCTGGGGCCCAGAATAGCAACACCGCTATCAGCCAGGAATCATTGGTCAAGAATCCCATGGATAAAGATTGGGCCTCCACCGTACCATATGGTACCTTCAGGCAAATTAAGAAAAGGCAGCTCTAAGAGAAGATACTGCTCTGAAGGAACACAGTTTGGCAAATGGACTGTAAACCAAATTCCCAATCCCATGCTCCTTTGATGAATGCCTTTGGTTGTGCAAGGTACAACTTTCACAACCATATTGTACCTGGAAAGCAATTCATTGTCACTATCTCAGTGCAAATTTTACAGGTGCTCAGCATAAAAAGCGTTTCCTCTTCTCAATACCATATTTAAGGTTCTTTTTTGGGGGTACATTAATGTAAGAAGACAATGCGTCTCCATTTCCTCAACATTAAAAGACATATGGACTAGGTGTTATCAAAAATTCCTTCAGCTCTAATAGCTTATAAGTGTTGCTTTTTTATTTTTGTTTTTATTTGTTATTTTGGGACAGAGTTTTGCTCTTGTCACCCAGGTTGGAGTGCAATGGTATGATCGTGGCTCACAGCAACCTCTTCCTCCCGGGTTCAAGTGATTCTCCTGCTTCAGTCTCCTGAGTAGCTAGGATTACAGGTGCCAACCACCATGCCCAGCTAATTTTTGTATTTTTAGTAGAGATGGGGTTTCACCATGTTGGCCAGGCTGGTGTCAAACTCCTGACCTCAGGTGATTCACTCACCTTCGCCTCCCAAAGTGCTGGGATTACAGGCATGAGCCACTGCACCTGGCCAAGTGTTGCTTTTTAAATACATAGTTAGTTAGTACTTTATGGGTTAAATAATGCTTCACATATATTATCTTATTTGATCTACTTGTAGGAACTGTTTCTGAGTTAGTTCTCATTCCCATTTTACAGGAAAGGACGCTGAGTTTCAGAGTCAGTCTTTAGATTCAAGACCTCAAGCTTTCACTGTGGCACCCCCACCCTCTTTGATGGTTCTGTGAAGTTCGTCCATTCCACTCTGGATTACTTAAGACTTTCCTTACTTATTATTCAGTCTCCGAATGACCCAGTTCTCTTGACGGACTCATGCTCTCTCCTGCTGCTTGCCTTCTGCCCACCTCACTGTAGTTTTCTGTCTTTATTAAAAGGGAAGAAAATATTTAAAGAATTTACATAGAAAGCCTGTCAAGCTCTTTAACAATTTTGATCAAAGGTAAAGTTGAGTCAAGTGACAAAATAAAACTTTTAAAATAAGGCTTCACAAGTTCAAAATTTTATAAATAGTACAAGCCCATATATCCTTCCATAAACTCTGCATGGATCAATTGTATACATGTAAAGATCTGAAAGGAAACATCCTCCCATGGTGAAAACCGGTGACAATAATAAATGCTTTTTTTCTTTTCCTTTTTTGCTTCTTTTCTGATCCGTATTTTCTATTTTTTCTAAACTGAACACGTCTTACCTTTGTATTAATAAAATACACATGTAGTTTTCATTTTTATAGAAGACAGATATTTTAATATGGTCATTCTGACACAGGTTTTAAACAAAATTACTGAGAGATGTTGGAATGAATATTTCTTTATTTTATTTTATTTTATTTTTGAGACACAGTCTCACTCTGTCACCTAGGCTGGAGTACAGTGGTGCGATCTCAGCTCACGCAACATCCACCTCCCAGGTTCAAACGATTCTCCTACCTCAGCCTCCCAAGTAGCTGGGACTGCAGGTGCGTACCACCATACCCGGCTCATTTTTGTATTTTTAGTAGAGACAGGGTTTCGCCATGTTGGCCAGGCTGGCCTCGAACTCTTGACCTCAAATGATCTGCCCGCTTCAGCCTCCCAAAGTTTTGGGATTATAGGTGTGAGCCACTGCCCCTGGCTGGAATGGGTATTTCTGACTCCTGATATTTCTGGCCGTATTCTGTTCCTCAATCTCATTCCTTCTCTAAGCTTCCGGTCATGCGTGACCCCTAGGCCATCTGAGAAGCCTCACCCCAGCTGAATTATTTCCCTTCTTTGGGTGATGGTGATGACATCACTGATTCAGAGATGGTGTAAGGCTCAGGACTGGTGTCAGAGAATGAATGAGATGTGGGAATGGGGTGAGCCCAGAGATAGGGCCAGAAATGGGCAAAGCACAGAAAGGTATTCAACAAGTACTGATGGAGCACTTCCTGTGCCAGGACACGGATAAGGGAGGGATGAAGGTCAAAGATGCAAAGAATGAGGCTCAAGGATAAGATGAAGGTGACTGTGGCAAAGACTGCCTGTTCAGTGAACACTCTCCATTTATTCCTTAGTAATAAAACTCACATAATTATCTGGGGCCCCAGAATACCCAACTAACAGACCCCTCACCTTTTGCAGCTTAGTGTGGTCATGTGATTATACACTGGTCAAAGAGACAGAAAAGGAACTATTGAATAAAACTTCTGAGGAAAGCTCTTTTTGTCCTTCTCATCTTTTCTTCTTCCTGCTGCCTAGAACAGAATACAAGGTCTGCTGCCACAGCAGCCATCTAGGACTACACGGAGGCCTTGAGAAAGCAAGCCAGTGCTGGGAAGATGGAAGGAGCTGGGTCCTTGAAGACGTGGGACTGCCTACCAGCCCTGGACAGCCAACCTTTGATTTCTTGAGGAAAAAATAAACTTTTCTCTCATTTAAACCACTGCTTATCTTGAACATCTGTTTCTAAGAAGCCAGGCTGGGTGCAGTGGCTCATGCCTGTAATCCCAACACTTTGGGAGGCTGAGGCGGGTGGATCACCTGAGGTCAGGAGTTTGAGACCAGCCTGACCAACATGGTGAAACCCTGTCTCTACTAAAAATACAAAAATTAGCTGGGCGTGGTGGCACACGCCTGTAATCCCAGCTACTTGAGAGGCTGAGGTGGGAGAATCACTTGAACCGAGGAGGTGGAGGTTGCAGTGAGCCGAGATTGTGCCATTGCACTCCAGCCTGTGCAACAAAAGCCAGACTCCATCTCAAAAAAAGAAAAGAAAAAGAAAAGAAAGAAAGCCAGACCTAATTTTATCTGGTAAGTGACACTATTTGACCTTTTTTTTTTCCTGTTTATGGGTTATAAAAAAATTCGGTTCAGGTAAGATCAAAGCAGACACCTACAGTGAGTAATGGCTGCTTTATGGAGAATGCAAATACTATAATGCCAAATGACAATCTAATAATTTTTAAAGTGGCAGATATACCCCTGTATTCTGAAATCACTTATATGGTAGCTAACATTTGCTTCCTTATAGGAGCAATTAATTTTTTAGGTGTATGTATATTTTCTCTTCAACTAAATTGTAAACTTCCTGAGGAAAGGGACGAATTTAAAACATAAGCTGACACATTCATACTTCTAGGTTTTACTTATTTCTCATCTACTAATATTAACAATTTTAGTTAAAAAAAGAAGGCTTAAGTATGCATTTTAAATACAAATATGTTCCTTTCATTAAATACATTTTTTAAAATGACATGATTTCAAAATTGCTGCTCTCCATGCCAAATAACTTTGCAATCCCCAACTGTGAACGAAGTAATTGGCAGCATAGTAGAAAGAAGATGCTTAAATGCCCATTTTTAAGTCTCAAGGAGAAAGCAATTTAAAAAATAAACAGAAGATTAAATTATATCCATATCTCTTCAAATTCTAACAATTAACAACCACTAGGTAGAAGATGTAACAGAAAACTATAGCAATAAAAATTACAGAAACCATAATAGAGGACTACAGCAGCAGCAACAGACAAAAAATAGAAGACCTAAGGCTGACTTTAACAAGGTATTTGCATATCTATTTTAAGACAACCTTAAAATGCTACTAAGGAAAAAATAAATAAATAAAATGCTACTGAGGAACACAACAAAACCTTAAATAGATGGAGAAAAATGTTAAATAAATGGGGAAAAACATGCATAAATGTTCTTGGACAAATAGACTCAGTATCATAAATATATCAGTGTTTCCTAAATTAACCCATAAAGTTCTTCATGTCCAATAAAATGATGCTGGCAGAATTTTATTTGGGTGAATGAAAACTAGAAAAAATGAATTTTAAAGTGCACATGGGAAAATTAACAAGAAAAAAGGCCAAAATGTTTTGAAAAATAAGATAATTGAGGGAAAACTGGTCTTACCATATAATGAAATATATTATTTTAAAAATCATTAAAAGAGGATGGCTGGCCGGCGCGGTGGCTCAAGCCTGTAATCCCAGCACTTTGGGAGGCCGATACGGGCGGATCACGAGGTCAGGAGATGGAGACCATCCTGGCTAACATGGTGAAACCCCGTCTCTACTAAAAAATACAAAAAACTAGCCGGGCAAGGTGGCGGGTGCCTGTAGTCCTAGCTACTCAGGAGGCTGAGGCAGGAGAATGGCGTAAACCCAGGAGGTGGAGCTTGCAGTGAGCTGAGATCTGGCGCTGCACTCCAGCCTGGGCAACAGAGCGAGACTCCGTCTCAAAAAAAAAAAGAAAAAAAAAAAAAAGAGGATGGTACAGGTGCAAAAATGGATCACTGAATGGTGCAGATATTCAATAAATGGATCCAAATACTTCCAAGACCAAAGGACATGATTAAAAATGGCATGTCAAATCAGTGGAGAAGGCCAGGTACAGTGGCTCAGGCCTGTGAGCCAACTGCTCATACTTTGGGAGGCTGAGGCAGGTGGACTGCTTGAGCTCAGGAGTTAGAAACCAACTTGGGCAATATGGTGAAACCCCGTCTCTACTAAAACTACAAAAAATTAGCTGGGTGTGGTGACAGCCACCAGTAATTCCAGCTACTTAGGAGGTTGAGGCACGAGAATCGGTTAAACTTGGGAGGTAGAGGGTGCAGTGAGCTGAGATTATGCCACTGCACCCCAGCCTGGGTGACAGAGCCAGGCCCTGTCTCAAAAAAAAAAAAAAAAAAAAAAAAGGCCAGGCACAGTGGCTCACACTTGTAATCCCAGCACTTTGGGAGCCCAAGGTGGGCAGATCATGAGGTCAGGAGATCGAGACCATCCTGACCAACATGATGAAACCCCATCTGTACTAAAAATACAAAAATTAGCCAGGCATGGTGGCACGCGCCTGTAATACCAGCTACTCGGGAGGCTGAGGCAGAAGAATTGCTTGAACCCGGGAGGCAGAGGTTGCAGTAAGCCAAGATCGTGCCACTGCACTCCAGCCTGGGCAACAAGAGCAAAATTCTGTCTCCAAAAAAAAAAAAAAAAAAAAAAAATCAGTGGAGAAAAGGTAGGTTGTTAAATAAATTGTATTAGAGAAACAGGTAGTAACTGAAAAAAAATGCTAAGCTGTATCCCTGCACCAAGATAAATTTCTTTTTCTTTCTTTTAGTTTTTACTTTTACAGGTGTTAAAATAAATTTCTAATGAAAAGCACAAGCCCATAAAAGCACTACAAGAAACTATGAGACTGACTTTTGACAAGGGCTCCAGGACAATTCAATGGGGAAAGAATAGTCTTTTCAACAAATGATGCTGCAACAAACAGATATCAACATGCAAAAGAATAAAATTTGACCCCTACCACACACCATATACTAAAATTGACTCAAAATGGATCAAAGACCCAAATATCAGAACTAAAACTACAAAACTATTAGAAGAAAACATGGGTGTCAATCTTCATGAACTTCGAATACACGATGGTTTCTTAAATATGACACCAAAAGGACAAACAATAAAAGAAAAAATAGATAAAATAGACATCACCAAAATGAAAAACTTTTGTGCTTCTAAGGACACCATCAAGCAAATGAAAAGACAGCCCATGGAATGGGATGAAATTCTTGCAAATCAAAAATCTAATAAGGGACTTGTATCTAAAGTATACAAATAAGCATTATAAGTCAATAATAAAAAGACAAATCATTTTAAATATGAACAAGAACCTGAATAGACAGTTCTCCAAAAAGATACATAAATGGCTAATAAGCTTATGAAAAGATGCTCAATATCATTAGCAATCAGGGAAATGCAAGTCAGAGAGACAATGAGATACCACCTCATACCCACTAGCATGGCTATAGTAAAAAAGATAATTAAAAACGTTGTCAAGCATGTGAGAAATTGGACTCCTCATACACTGTTGGTGAGAATGTAAAATAGTGCATGCAGCCACTTAGAAAATAATTTGGTAGCTCTTCAAACAGTTAAACAGAGTTACTATATAACCCAGCAATTCTACTCCTATGTATATACCCAAGAAAAATGAAAATATGTAGCCACAAAACAATGTGTACATGATACAGGAGTTAGGCCTGGCAGGGTGGCTTGCTCCTATAATCCTAGCACTTTGGGCGGCTGAGCAGGGAGGATCGCTTGAGCCCAGGAGTTTGTGATGAGCCTGGGCAACATAGGCTAAGCCTATGGTTTTTTCGAGCCAACTCTGTCTCAAAAAAAAAAAAAAAAAAATTGTACATGAATGTTGATAATAGCCAAAAAGTAGAAACAACCCAAACATTCATCAACTGAAAAATGGATAAAAATAATGTGGTATATCCATGTAAAGGCATAATAGGCAATATAAAGGAATGAAGCACTAATACATGCTAGAGCATGATAAACCTTGAAAATATGCTTAAAAAAAAAAAAACCCAAAAACATTATGCTAAGTGAAAAGAAGCCAGTCAGGAGGAACCACATATTATATGATTCAATTTATATGAAATATGCAGGATGGGCAACTCCACATAGACAAAAAGTAGATTAGTAGTTGTTCAGAGTTGGCAGATTGGAAGAAAATGGGGAGTAAACTATACAGAGTTTTGCTTTTTTTTTTTTTTTTTTTCTTTTTTTTTAAGTAATGAAAATATTCTAGGCCAGGGTCAGTGGCTCACGCTTGTAATCCCAGCACTTTAGGAGGCTGAGGCGGGCAGATCACCTGAGGTCAGGAGTTCGAGATCAGCCTGGCCAACATGCTAAAATACAAAAATTAGCCAGGCATGGTGGCGGGTGCCTGTAGTCCCAGCTACTCAGGAGGCTGAGGCATGAGAATCGCCTGAATCTGGGAGGTGGAGGTTGCGGTAAGCTGAGATCATGCCACTGCACTCTAGCCCAGGTGACAGAGAAAGACTCTGTCTCAAAGGAAAAAAAAAGAAAAGAAAAATATGGATAAATTTTATCCACTAATAAAATATATGGATTTTTTAAATGTTCATGGAAAATCACCATAAGTGCAGTAAAAGTGTCAACAACAAACTGGGAAAATATTTGCAACTCATATTGCAGACAAAAGATAATTTCCCTAACACATAAGAGCACTTTCAAATTAATAAAAATTCAACGGAAAAAGTCTATCAACAGACAGAACATAGAAAAGAAAATATAAGCACATTTGAAATACATTAAAAGATGTTCAGGCCCAGGGGTGCAGTTGCTCACCCCTGTAATCCCAGCACTTTGGGAGGCTGTGGCAGGTGGATCACTTGAGCCTAGGAGTTCAAGACCAGTGTGGACAACATAGGGAGACCCTATCCCTTAAAAAAATATAATTAGTGTGGCATAGTGATATGCACCTATAGTCCCAGCTACTCAGAAGGCTGAGGCAAGAGGATCACTTGAGCCCAGGAAGCAGAGGTTGCAGAAAGCTGAGATCACATTGCACTCCAGCCTGGGTGATAAAGTGAGACTCTGTCCCAAAAAAAAAGAAACAAAGAAAAAAGAAAAAAAGGATGCTCAAATTTACTCGTAAAAAGAAAAATGCAAATTAAAACAATGAGATGCCATTTTTTACCTAAGAGATTGTCACATATGGAAAAAGTGTGGGCCAGGCATGGTGGCTCACACCTGTCATCCCAATACTTTCGGAGGCCCAGGTGGGAGGATCACTTGAGTCCAGGAGTTCGAGGCAGGCCTGGGTAACACAGCGAGACCTCATCTCCACAAAACATAAAAGAATTAGCCAAGCATAGTGGCACCACCTGTAATTCCAGCTACTCGGGAGGCTGAGGTAAGAGAATTACTTGAACCTGGGAGGTCAAGGCTGCAGTGTGTCCAGATTGTGCCACTGCACTCCAGCCTGGGTGACAGAGTGAGACCCTGTCTACAAAATAAAGAAAAAGAAAAGATGGAAAAAAGAAAGAAAAACAGGAAACAACCAAATGTTTGTCAGCAGAAAACCAATTAAATAAACTATGGTCTGGTCATAAAATGAAATACTTTGCATTAGTAAAGAAGCTCTTCATGTACTGTTACATACTAAGACCTTTTGTTAAGTGAAAAAAGAAAGTGCAGAATAGTATATACAGTACTCACCTCTTGTGGGAAAGGGAATGGGGTGGGAGAAATATAAATTTGCTTGAAAATGTATAAAATATCTCTGGAAGAATACACAAAAAATTGTTAAGATCTGTGCTGATGAGCGGAAAGAGGACCCAGGAAGAATTTTTTTTAAAACAAATAGCCTTTTGTACTTTGTGAATTGTGTGAATGTCTTTAATATTTTAAAATAAATAAATTTAATATTCCTGCCTTTACTTTTGGTCGCTGAGAGCTTACATCTACTACTTGGCATTAAGAGCTTCAAGTGAGTAACACCAGAGAGCAGTAAGAAAAGACCTGGGTTAAATGCAGGAAGGGAATCTGTGCATAACACAGAGAGGGTGGTGGATGAGCAGGGTGGGCAGACTTAGCAAATGAAAATACAGTGCAGGATTCCCAGGTAAATGTGAATTTCAGGTGAATAACATTTTTTAAATTCTGCAGTATTTGGGACATTATTATAGTGTTTTGTCTGACAACTCTAACTATGAGAAAATGCCCATGTGCCCATTTAGAACTACAGCTCATGTATTTCTCTCCCCAGAAGATCTACAAACACAACACTATGAAGAGAAAGAGCTGACATTTACATTTCACTCCTAGAAGCAACAGCTCAACCCAGATTTTCAGTCCATATCCTCAATCCCCACTGATTTCTGAAATCACTTAACGTAAGCACAAACAACTGGTTAACAAGAGAGAGAACACGAGGAGGAACACATAGATCATTTGAGGGAAAGAAAGAAACAAAATGAGGGAAAGACCTAGAAAACAAACCACTGAACAAAAGGAATGGATTTTAATTTTAATTTTCAATTTTTTTTTTTGCATTGAGTAACCTTTATTTCAAAGAGATGGAATTACCATGCTGCTCTGAGACAAATTGTTTTTCAGAGCTGGCTAACAGCTTTCATCTCAGCTGGGGCTGAGTGTATGAAAAAAAATCCTGTATATGACAGCCAGGATTCAACATAGCCAGAATCTGATATTTACTTCTTAACTGCCTTGGTTTTTGGTAAGGCTTGCCCAGAACTATCCTGTGGATAATAGGAGGAAATACATTATTCATAGATTTCTCTTTCCATTTCACTGCAGTAGAGTTTGCTTTTGATTTTAGAAAAGTAGCTGTGACCAATACACACAGGTCAGCTAAGAACAACCCCAAGACACCCCATGGCAGGTTTCCTAAGACTGTGATGAATTGCGAGCATGTTTCACAGATTGATTCAAATGTTGGAAGGAGCCAGCCTTAGCAATTCCTGACATATGCCAGGACAGATGCCTTGGGAGAGGAAGCAAATGTTCCCAACTGTGTTTCCATGCCCTTCTCTTCTCCTCCTGGTCTTCTTTCTATCACCTCCCAATCGCCCAGTGCTCTCTCCCATACCCTGGAAATATCCAGCTCAGAAGCCAGTTATCTATGCAGCCTTCCTCAGCTTCCCAAACACAGCCTCCAAGCTGAGGTCACTGCATCCTCCTCTAGACAAGTCCCAAAGCTAGATTATCACCACAAGTGCAACTATGTATAAAAATTGTAATTCACATTTGTAAAAACTACCATTCATTCCATAATGTTCCTGGCATTTTACATCCATTAGTTGTAATCCTCTGGGGGAAAAACAAAACAAAACAATTACATATTATTGTCCCCATTTTATAGATGATGAAACCGAAGCTCAGAAAGGCTAAGGTACCCAAGAATTTGACCCAATCTGGGTGTGTGTGACACCATAGAATATGTTCTTTCTCTATGCTATGCTGCATATGTGTCTCTCTCCTTCACTAAAAAAAAAAAAAAAAAATCAATTGGGTTTTCTTCTAATTTATAAAAGCAATAAATATTTATTATAGAGAATCTAAGCAATCAGGTGTAGCACAGTGAATGACATTGTTTTACCAGCCAGTCTCTCGCTGTCATTCTCCTCTCTGCCAAGTGACCTCACTATGTCATCATCACTCAGCATCTCATCGCCTGGTTCCCATACATCCCACTGTAAGCCACAAGGCAGGGGCTCTGTCTGATTGCAACTATATTACCAGGTACTATAGGAGGGATTGGTACATAGTAAGAGCTCAGATTTCTTCAATAAATGTATGAATGAATAAATGAATGATAAATCTCCTGAATAATTAAAAGTGAACTGTAATATATAGTATTTAGAGTTCATTGTAATGAATTTGTAAACAATTCCATTAATTTACATTATACAGCTTTTTTACTTTGGTCTTATTTTTATTGGCATCCATGGGAAATGACAAATGTACATTATACCATTATGAATAATAATAAAAGATTGGAAACAACCTAAATGTCAATTGACAGGAGACTGGTTTAACAAATTATGATATAGCCAGGTAATGAAATTCTATGCAGCTCTATATACACATTGGTATTATTGAAATCTCTAGATACTAAGTAAAAAACGCAAGCAAGGTCAGTGATTATAGTAAGCTACCTTTATGAAGAAGAAAGGAGGATATTTATTTCTATCTATCCTATTTGCCTGTATTTGCAAAAAAAAATACAGAAGAATATAAAACAAACTAAGAGAAGTGATTATGTGTGGAGGGAAAGAAAAGGGAAATTAGGTGAGACACAAGGGTGGGAAAGAGACCTCTCACTGAGTAAGTTTTATATGTTTTACTCTAGATAATGTGATATAGCCTATAAATATTTAATCACCTTTTTTTTTTTTTGAGACGGAGTCTTGCTGTCGCCCAGGCTGGAGTGCAGTGGCGCGATCTCACTTCACTGCAAGCTCCGCCTCCCGAGTTCACGCCATTCTCCCGCCTCAGCCTCCCAAGTAGCTGGGACTACAGGCGCCCGCTTAATTTTTTGCATTTTTAGTAGAGACGGGGTTTCACTGTGTTGGCCAGGACGGTCTCGATCTCCTGACCTCGTGATCCGCCCGCCTCAACCTCCCAAAGTTCCGGTGATTACAGGCATGAGCCACCGCGCCCGGCAAGTTAATCACTTTTAAAGGCAAAAAGTGTTACAAAACAGCAGTTCCATGCCTATTCTCCCCAGTCCCAAGACCTACTCTGAAGATATAACCACCTTCAACACTTTCAGTTCTTCTTTCTATTACTTTGCCTCCATCTTTTAAAGGATAATTTGTATCACTATTTCTTGAGCTTTCCATTTCAAACATTCTCTTTTGCATCTTACTATGAAAGATGAAGACTTAGTCACCTCCTACCATGCTGCACACAGACACATACACACATCATCCCTTCTCTACTTCTCTCTCACGGTTCTGTTATCGTTTAATTCCATCTATTCCCTCTTAAGAAAAAATATTATCAGAAATATGAGTTTCTCTGGTAAGTAAGATGAACATCCATCTTTTAAGCAAGGCAGTGCTTTCTAGAACTGAAAGACCAAAGACAATTGTCAAAGTGAATTTTTCCACTCTTCTACAGAAGACGTTATTTGTAGGTATTAAAGACTCTGTTATATGTTGTTTTAATACTCCTTGGAAATATTGCTTAAATACAAGGCTTTACAAAAATTACTGGTATGAAAATTGAGGATATTTTTAAAACCCAATTAATAATGTAAAACATCCGGTATGATCCTCTTGAGGTATCCTTAAAAATTCATATATTCAAATACCATTCAAGTCTAATTTAACTTGATGTTCTTAAGATGAGTAATTAAGTTTCTTACTGCAGTATGATTTTTAATAAGGTTATTATATATTTTTTTAAGACGGAGTCTCGCTCTGTCGCCAGGTTGGAGTGCAGTGGCGCCATCTCAGCTCACTGAAACCTCCGCCTCCCGGGTTCAGGCTATTCTCCCGCCTCAGCCTCCCGAGTAGCTGGGACTATGCACGCCACCAAGCCCAGCTAATTTTTGTATTTTTAGTAGTGACAGGATTTCACCATGTTGGCCAGGATGGTCTCCATCTCTTGACCTCGTGATCTGCCCGCTTCGGCCTCCCAAAATGCTGGGATTACAGGCGTGGGCCACCATGCTCGGCCTGGTAATTTTTGACAGCGTATTTTCTAAAAACCCATACGAATGCAGTATAGACTTTAAAAAATAACTTTTATTTTCCACAGGGTTTACGTTATTATAACTATGTGAATATTCTCACTAATGAACCACATATATATATTTCTCTTAAAAACTTTCGTTGGCCGGGCATGGGGGCTCACGCCTGTAATCCCAGCACTTTGGGAGGCCGAGGCCAGCGCATCACGAGGTCAGGAGATCCAGACCATTCTGGCTAACACAGTGAAACCCCGTCTCTACCAAAGAGACAAAAAAATTAGCCGGGTGAGGTGGCGGGCACCTGTAGGCCCAGCTACTGGGGAGGCTGAGGCAGGAGAATGGAGTGAACCTGGGAGGCGGAGCTTGCAGTGAGCCGAGATCGCGCCACTGCACTCCAGCCTGGGCTACCTCGGGAGTTAATAAATTTCTCATTTGGTTGCTTTCTTAGTTTTCTATATATCTATCACTATTCTTTTCCAAATATAACAATAAAACTATAAAATGTTTTTCAGTAAGTCAAACTCATCACTCATATAAAGAAATAATGATGTTTAATTAAATTAATAAAATGCTGAATTCAAACAGGACTTTAAAAATTGGGGAATGTTAAAGGGATGTCAAGTAAAGATATTTAAGCAAATTTAAAAACTTTATTATCAATATTTCATTTAAAAGTTGATATTTAATATCATAAAAGTAGGAAGGATATAATCTCATAATAAGGAACGACCATTTACATTTAATAAATGTAGTCGTGATAACTAAAAAAAGTCCTAGTAATAATACAATGGAACCTCAAATGTGAAATATTAGGATACGATTAAATATTATTGAATATCCCTACAATGAATTACAATGAATGCATTTAAATAATCTAGTAGCAGAGCACTTAATGGTATGATACAATGTCTATGATACAGTATTACATGAAAAATTGAGCTTATAAACAGAAAACACAGTATTATCCAGGAATGGAAAAAGTCTGGATTTCTATATCTAATAAAACAGCAATGTCGCAAAATCTTGATATTGCTGGGGAAAATATAATAAATATGTTTTTAAATACCTAGCCGTACTCACAAGAGAATAAAGGATATCCCTAAAGGCCCAAAACAAAGAGGGAGCTAGAAAGCAGAGTGGAAAGCTTATGGCGAAGCTGCAGCTGCCAGACACAGTGCTGATTTGTACAACAGAGAGATGTGAGTTTCATGGATGCACAGAGGACAGAAGTCAGAGCCTTGGGCTCACTCAAGGTGGGGAGTAGGAGCAAAAGTGCCTCATAAAGCCAGGAACCCTAAAGAAGTAGAACCTTGGTGGGGTGTGGTGGCTCATGCCTTTAATCCCAGCACTTTGGGAGGCTGAGGCATGTGGATCACCTGAGGTCAGGAGTTCGAGACCACCCTGGCCAACATGCTGAAACCCCGTCTCTACTAAAAATACAAAAATTAGCCAGATGTGGCGGCACATGCCTATAATCCCAGCTACTTGGGTGGCTAAGGCAGGAGAATCACTTGAACCCGGGAGGCGGAGGTTGCAGTGAGCCAAGATCGCACCATTGCACTCCAGCCTTGGTGACAAAGTAAGACTCTGTCTCAAAGGAAAATAAAAATAATACAAATAAATAAAAGAAGTAGAACCACGTTCGTGAAGGGTAGACCAGAAAAAAAAAAAAATTGGGTCACTGGGCTCTGTATGAAGATAAACTTCTCCTTCAAGAATTGGCAACTATAGGTTTGCTTCATGTAAGTTTGGGCTTGGCTTTTCATTACTAGTTTGGTTTAATAAACCCCAGGGGAAGAAATTAACTTAAAGTTGTCCTGAGTTGTCAGTGCAACAGGTACTTAGCAGAGATGATTATAAATTTCTTCTGGAAGAACTTTTCTCAACCCCAGAGAGAACCTAGACAAACCAGAACTTACAATTCAAAATTACAGGCCAAGTGGAATGGCTCAGAGATATAATCCCCACACTTTGGGAGGCCAAGGGAAGAGAACTGCTTGAGCTCAAGAGTTTGAGGCCAGCCTAGGCAACATAGTGAGATGTCATCTCTACTAAAACTTAAAAAAAAAAAATTAGCCAGGCATCGTGGTGTGCACCTATAGTCCCTGCTACTCAGGAGGCTGAGGTGGGAGAGTTGCCTGAGTTGAGGCTGCAGTGAGCCATGATCACACCACTGCACTCCAGCCTGGGCAACAGAGCAAGACCCTGTCTCAAAAGAACAAAACAACCCCAAACAACAACAACAAAAACACACAGAAAGTACAAAACACAGAAAAGAAAAGCAAGAGCATTAGGTCCCAAAGATTTCAGATAATGGAATTCTGGCATATAAATATAAAACAAGATGTTTAAAATGTTTTAAAAAAAAAAAAAAAAAAGATCCTGGCAGATTTTGAAAATAACCAAGCACAACTTCAAAAAACAAAAGATTTTGCTATTAAAAGCTCAATGGATGGGCTAAATAGCAGATTAGACACTGCTGAAGAGAGAATTTGTGAACTTAGAAGGTCACATTTGAGCAAAGACTTAGAAGAGATGAGGGAGTGAATCATGTGGACAGCTGAGAGGAAAGAGTTCCCAGGCAGAGGGAAAAAGAAACGCAAAGGCTTGAGGGGGGGAATGTGCCCGTGTACTGCAGGAACAGCAAGAAGGTCAGCGACGTTAGAAAAGGGAAAGTACTAAAAGGTCAGCGAGGGGGACAGTGGAAGTCCGTATTATAGGTTAGTATGAAGGACCTTTGGCTTTCACCATGAGACTGGTAATGTTTCAGGATTAGCTCCCTCGAGCTTCTGCGTTGAAAAGAGAGTGTAGCAGTCAAAGGCAGAAATGGAGACAACTTAGCAGCTTCTGCAATAATCTAGGTGAAAGGACAGTGTCTTGCACCAAGATGGTAGCACTGAAGTCCCTGAGGAGTCAGAGCCTTGATTTATTTTAAGGTAGAACATATAGGATTTGCTGATGGATAAGATGTAAGGTGTGACACAAAAACAAGAGTCCTAGATGACAGCAACTGGAAGAATAGGGTTGCCGTTCTCCAAGTGCAAGAGACATCTAAGTGGAGCTGCTGAATAGGCCACAGGATAAACAGGTCCAGGATTCATGGGAGAGAGGACTGGAGATATAAACTGGGAGGCATCACTGTGTAGCTGGTATTCAAAGCCACAAGACTGGTTACCACCACCAAGAGAGGGAGTGACAATGGAAAAGGAATGTTCATACTTGAGGGATGAACTTGAGTAGAAAGAGTGAAAATGCACGAGGGGGGAAATGGCCTATTTTCAAAATATTCCGTGAATATGTCTCACCTAGTCACACGCATCTGCAGAGAGGCCTTAATGTGCAAGGGGGAGAAACTTAAAATAAAATAGTGCCTTCTGATCTTGAGAGTGCCATATTTTGCTGCAGCAGGGGTGCGAATCACACTATAGCAATTCCCTGGCTGCTTCAGCCAGAGCAAACCAAATATAGCTCCAGCCTGACTAAAAAGTGCCGACCATCTGAAATGACAATCACATGGATCCCATTCGCTGTTCATTCTAACACTGCTAGATTAATTGGCCTAAAATCCTGTTTTGTGTTTCCTTGGTCATAATATACCACTGAAAATAAGTTAGCAATTTATTTTCAATATATTTTGCCAATATTGGTCGGGAGTAGTGGAGTCGAGCTTCCTGAACTTGATATTCAGACATGAAAAAAGTATGCAAAACTGCTTCACAAATAAAAAAAAAAAAAGAAAATCATTTTTGTCACCTGGACTGTAGCACTCCAGAGCTTGGTTTTAATCTTGGCTAAGAAGATCCCAAACACGAGGCCCCTTCAATTTTTATTTAAAAAAAAAAAAAAAAGGAAACGCTAACAATTCATAGTTGTGTTTTTGTTTTTTGAGACAGAGTCTCACTCTGTCACCCAGGCTGAAGTACAGTGGCGCGATCTCAGCTCACTGCAACCTCCACCTCCTGGATTCATGCGATTCTCCTGCCTCAGTCAACCAAGTATCTGGGATTACAGGCATATACCACCACGCCTGGCTAATTTTTGTATTTTTAGTAGAGACAGGGTTTTACCATGTTGGCCAGGCTGGTCTCGAACGCCTGACCTCAGGTGATTTGCCTGCCCCGGCCTCCCAAAATGCTGGGATGACAGGTATGAGCCACTGCTCCGGGCCCCATACTTGTGTTTTTGCTTTTTTTCTATCTTCAATCTTTCCCTAAAGACAACTGTATTAGTCTGCTCAAGCTTCTATTAAAAAAAAAAAAAGTACTATAGAGTGGGTGGCTTAAATAACCGAATTTATTTCCTCAAAGCTCTGGAGGCTGGAAGTCCCAGATCAAGGTCTGACAAGGTCAGTTTCTGGTGAGGGGAGCCACAGAGGGGGAGACTCTGGCATTTCTTCTAAGAAGTACGCTAATTCTATTGGATCAAGGGCCAACCCTTATGACTTCATTTAAATTTAATTAGCTCCAATAAAGGCTTTACCTCCAAATATAGTCACAGGGGTTAGAGCTTCAACATATGAATTTTGGGGGACACAAACATTCATTCTATAATAGCACCTATCCATATGCCTGGGAATGCAGTTGACTTCCTACTGCCAATTCAAAATGAGAAACAAACTATGTGGTATCAGCCATGGTGGGCACAGAAGAAAACTAAGAAGCATATAGTTACACCTACTTCCCTTTTAGGGAGTCCCTGTCACATCCTCCTCATTCTCCCATCATCTCCCTTCCATTATGTTTCCACAAACCCAAGCTTCCAAATGAAGGTATTGGCTGATATTACTTATTTAAGCCTTAAGATCTTATTCTTTCTTAGGACGTTAGCATTTTCATATGGAGATTCCTGAAGACAAAAAGGTATTTCAGGTACCTTTGACAGATGATGGTATGGGAGATATTTGGGAGATAAGTGACTATCTCATGGTTCTCTACTCATAGTTCCTTAACACACTTTATTGTTGAAGCTTGAGAGAAGCGGGGTGTTGTAGCAACAGACCAAGCCCCCAACTGTTCATTAAAGAGAGAATTGAGCTCTCTAAAGAGGCAGATCATGGAGACAAGAATCACTATTATTCCAGGGTACATCCAGAGACACAGCCCACACAAAAAATATATTCGTATTAATCTATCTGGGAGGAAATTGGCATCATTAAGAAAATCTTGGAAAGCTCAGAATAAAAAAGAAAACCTTCTAGTTCAATATGGCAGACAGATGTACATCCAGCTCTCCTTTTTCCTGTGTATGGTCTCACTGGGGGAGAAAATGGTGAAAGAAGGCAAACAGGACATAAGATGACAAAAGAAAATAAACCATAACAACACTAGCAAATAAGAATGGACATCGTTAATAGACCAATCACTTCAAAGAATTCCTGGAAGATAGAAAGCAGATGGCATGGCACTGACTGGAAAGGAAGAGAGGAAACTCATTTCCTAGAAAAAGGAAGAACGGCACTTTTGGTGACAGCACTGGAGAAACTCCAAGCCCTGAGCCAATGGATACAAAGAAACAGAACCGTCCAAGGCACAATCATTGGGGTGATCACCAAACGAAAAACAGATCTGAAGCTAAAGTCAGAGAACTGCTCTCTCAAGAGACAGAGATCTACCTGCATGGGGCCCTGGTGGCAGCACTGGGCCTCGGAGAAAAGGAGAGTCAAGAGTCTGCAGACGCACAGCTCTGCCCTGGAATGAAATCTACTTTATTCTGAGAGTCAACAGAGTCTGCGAATGCACAATTCTGCCCTGGAATGAAATCTACTTTATTCCGAAGCACCACACCTCTAGGGCAAAGCTCTCCTTCCAGTGGATGCCTGAGGAGTGCTCACCCATACACACCAGAGGGAAACCTGACCAGACACCACCCACCCATGCACTCAGATGCCACAGCAAGCCTCACATGAATCAATGAGTAGACAGCTACATGAGAAAGCAGCCAAGTATCCTGATCAGTAGAGCCCCTCACAGATCAAAAGGAAAAGGCAACCAAGGACTGCCAGACATTTGAGATATTAAAAATAAAAACAAACAAACAGAACATGAAAGAGAAAAGCTATGATAAACAAATAGAAGATGAAAGGAACAAAGAAAAACTTTAAACCACAATTAATATCAATAACTAAAATAGTAATTAGTATCTTTGGAAAAATTTGAAAGGATATTGCCTCCATAAAACAAAAATAGGCTGCTACAAAAGAGGGGAAAAAAATCAGAGAATAAGAAAAAATATTGGAAATTCAAAATAGGATTGTTAAAATTAAAACCTCAATGAACAAGTGGAATAACTGTTGATAACGCTAGCAGCTATTATATATTAAGTACCTCCTACATGTTAGGCCCAGGCTCTGTTCTTCACATTGTAAACATACTAACATACCTAATCATCAAACTAACCCAGTGAGGCAGGTACTATTATTTTCCCCATTTCACAGGTGAGGAAACAGAGTTACAGAGATTAATGGCTGGGCGTGGTGGTTCACGCCTGTAATTTTAGCACTTTGGGAGGCCAAGGCGAGAGGATCACTTGAGGTCAGGAGTTCGAGACCAGCTTGGCCAACAAAACCCTGTCTCTACTAAAAATACAAAAATTAGCCAGGCATGGTGGCAGGTGCCTGTAATCCCAGCTACTTGGGAGGCTGAGGCAGAAATATTGCTTGAACCCGGGAGGTGGAGGTTGCAGTGAACCAAGATTGTGCCACTGCACTCCAGCCTGGGCAACAGAGTAAGGATCCGTCTCAAAAAAAAAAAGAAAAAGAAAAAAAGAAAAGAAAAAATGAGAGATTAAGTCACTCGCTCAGTCAGCTAAAAATTAGCTGAGTCAGAATTCAAAGTCAAGCTATCTGGCTTCAGAACACCTGTTCTACATGGCTGAAGGCAAGTTACAGATCTGAAAGGCAGAGGTGAGGACATTCCCCTAGTGTGCACATGAACACAAACACACACATACACGCACACACACAAAGACAAAGGAAAAAAAAAATAATGGGGCAATGTTGGAAGGCATAGGGGAGAGTCCAGAATTTTCACCATCTAGCTAAGAGGCATTCTAGGAAGAAAAAACTGAGACAATAGAGGGGAAGAAGTGAAGAAATAAAAGAATAAATTTCCTTGAAATGAAGAAAAGTAGCCTTCAAATTAAAAGGGCCTACATAGTACAAGCAGGATATATGGCCTAGATATCTTGATAAAAGTTAAGAACTCCAAAAGTTCTTAAGGACACATCCTAAAATCTTCCAAAGAGAAAAAAAAAAATAGGTTATCTTCAAAAGAACCAGAACCACAGAGCAATATCATATTTCTCATAGGCAATAGTGGCACCATGAGGTCAATGGAGGAATTCAGAATTCTAAGGGGGATGAAGAGGGTTGGTGAATGGGTACAAAATACAGTTAGAAGGGATAAGTTCCGGTGTTTGATAACAAAGTAGGGTGACTATAGTTAACAATAATTTATTGTGTATTTCAAAATAGCTAAAAGATTAGAATGTTCCCAACATAAATAAATATTTGAGGTGATGGATATCCCAGTTATCCAAACTGATGATTACACATTGTATGCTTGTATGAAAACATCACATGTACCCCATAAATATGTACAATGATTATATATCCATAAACATTAAAATTAAAACTTTAATATATAAAATATAATACATCTTTAAATTCTAAAGAAAATAATTTTGATTTTTTTTTTTAAACAAGGTCCACCTCAGCCTCCTGAGTAACCGGGACAACAGGTGTATGCCATCACACCTAGCTAATTTTTGTTTTTTTTTTTTTGTAGAGACAGGGTTTC
>NW_016806890.1:1219219-1233864 GCF_001698545.2 Rhinopithecus bieti | reverse complement strand
AAAAAAAAAAAAAAAAAAAAAAAAAAAAAAAGAAATAAAAAAATTTTTGGAGGAGGTATTCCAGCAAAATGAGAAGTGAATCCAAGAAAAAAATATAAAATACATGATATATAAGAAACAATAGGCCAGGCGCGGTGGCTCAAGCCTGTAATCCCAGCACTTTGGGAGGCCGAGACGGGCGGATCACGAGGTCAGGAGATCGAGACCATCCTGGCTAACACGGTGAAACCCCGTCTCTACTAAAAAATGCAAAAAAACTAGCCGGGCGAGGTGATGGGCGCCTGTAGTCCCAGCTACTCAGGAGGCTGAGGCAGGAGAATGGCGTGAACCCGGGAGGCAGAGCTTGCAGTGAGCTGAGATCCGGCCACTGCACTCCAGCCTGGGCGACAGAGCGAGACTCCGTCTCAAAAAAAAAAAAAAAAAAAGAAACAATAGCAGCTAAGTGTGATGCAGAAGAAGGAAAACATTGAGGAAAAAATAGAAAATTATCTATTAGAAGATAATTGAAAGAACCTTGTGCTAGGACCTTGACACTCAGAATTTATCTGCACAACTTCATATAGTCCCTACCCTCATCCCCTCTAGGGCAGGGGATGGAAAGGTGAAAATTACAGTTCTCAATGTCCCTGTAACTAAGGATCTAAATGTTATTTAGGTTCTGCCAATGAAATGCATTCAAGTGAGATCTGGAAGTTGGACATGAAGCCCTGACTCCCATATTTCCTTCTACATGCAATGTAAAGTGGGCTGAACAATGGAACCTGGAGCGGGGTGCCACATGATCCTGTCCTATTCAAAATTTCTGCCCAGCCTTAAGAGTTGCACCATGTGGTTAGGCTCTTCAGCCTGTAATCCCACCTACTCAAGAGGCTGAGGAAGGAGGATTGCTTGAGTCCAGGAGTTCAAGGCTGCAGTGAGCTTTAATTGCACCACTGCATGCCAGCCTGGGCAACAGAATGAGTTCCTCTCTCTAAAAAACATAAATAACAAATAAAATAATTGTACAATACAGTATCCCATAATAACTTGTTTTATTTTCATTTCTATAAAATTGTCTACCAAACAGAATAAGAATAAAATGGTTTAGGAAAATTGCTTTTCAGATAAATGACAAAATTAGAATTCCAACTTCATACCATATACAGTATAAATTTACATGAATTAAAGGCCTAAATGTGAAATGCAAAGCTTTAAAACTATTAAAAGTAAATGCAGTAGAAATATCTTTCTAACCACTGATTAGGGATAGATTTATTAACAACACCCAAAAGCAAACATTACAAAGAATATATTTAAATACATATATATATGTATATTCATTCTCAAATATTTATTGATACAACTATGATAAACAGGGTCTATGGAAATCCATAGCTAACATCATATATAATGGTGAAAGCCTGAAAGCTTTGCCCCTAAGATCAAGAAGAAGACAAGGATTTTGCTCTCACTACTTCTATCCAACATTGTACTGGAGGTTCTAGCCAGGACAATTAGGAGAGAAAGCAAATAAAAGGATCCAGATTGGAAAGGAATGTGTAAAACTATGTCTATTCACAGATAACATGATCTTGTATATAGAAAACCTGAGGAGTCCACAAAATACGACTAGAGTTCAGCAAAGATAATATAAAACAACATACTAAAGTCAATTGTATTTCTACACACTAGGAATGAATGAGCTGAAAATAAAATTAAGAATTCTGTATACTAACATACTAACAGCATCACAAAGAATAAATACTTAGGAATAAATTTAACAAAAGAGGTATAAGTCTTGTACAGTGGAGACTGTAAAACATTATTGAAAGAAGGAAAGACAACCTAATTTAATGGAAATAACCCAGATGTCCATCAGCTTAAAATGGATAAATATAACATGGTATTATATATCTATCTGGTGGAATATTATTTGGCAATAAAAAAGGAATGGTATATCTACTATATCATGGATAAACCTTGACACCATTATGCTAAGTGAAAGAAACCAGAAACAAGGACCACATTTTGTGCCATTCCATTTACATGAAACGTCCAGAATACACAAATCCATAGAGATAGAATGTAAATCAGTGGCTGCCAGTGGTGGGAAGGAATGGCATGTGACAGACTGTTTAAATGTCTGAGGATTTTTTAGAAGTAGTGAAAATGGGGCCGGGCTTGGTGGCTCGTGCCCATCATCCGAGCACTTTGGGAGGCCAAGATGACAGAATCACTTGACAGCAGGAGTTCAAGACCAGCCTGGTCAACACAGCAAAACCCTGTCTCTACTAAAATACAAAATCAGCTGGGCGTGGTGGCACACACCTGTAATCCCAGCTACTCAGGAGGCTGAGGCATGAGAATCACTTGAACCTGGGAGGTGGAGGTTGCAGTGAACAGAGATCATGCTACTGCACTCCAGCCTGGGCAAGAGAGCAAGACTCACTCTCAAAAAAAAGTCCGGGCGTGGTGGCTCATGCCTGTAATCCCAGCACTTTGGAAGGCTGAGGCGGGCAGATCACGAGGTCAGGAGATCGAGACCATCGTGGCTAACATGGTGAAACCCTGTTTCTACTAAAATACAAAAAAATTAGCTGGGCGTGGTGGTGGGCGTCTGTAGTCACAGCTACTCAGGAGGCTAAGGCAGGAGAATGGTATAAACCCGGGAGGCGGAGCTNCAGGGGATGGAAAGGTGAAAATTACAGTTCTCAATGTCCCTGTAACTAAGGATCTAAATGTTATTTAGGTTCTGCCAATGAAATGCATTCAAGTGAGATCTGGAAGTTGGACATGAAGCCCTGACTCCCATATTTCCTTCTACATGCAATGTAAAGTGGGCTGAACAATGGAACCTGGAGCGGGGTGCCACATGATCCTGTCCTATTCAAAATTTCTGCCCAGCCTTAAGAGTTGCACCATGTGGTTAGGCTCTTCAGCCTGTAATCCCACCTACTCAAGAGGCTGAGGAAGGAGGATTGCTTGAGTCCAGGAGTTCAAGGCTGCAGTGAGCTTTAATTGCACCACTGCATGCCAGCCTGGGCAACAGAATGAGTTCCTCTCTCTAAAAAACATAAATAACAAATAAAATAATTGTACAATACAGTATCCCATAATAACTTGTTTTATTTTTCATTTCTATAAAATTGTCTACCAAACAGAATAAGAATAAAAATGGTTTAGGAAAATTGCTTTTCAGATAAATGACAAAATTAGAATTCCAACTTCATACCATATACAGTATAAATTTACATGAATTAAAGGCCTAAATGTGAAATGCAAAGCTTTAAAACTATTAAAAGTAAATGCAGTAGAAATATCTTTCTAACCACTGATTAGGGATAGATTTATTAACAACACCCAAAAAGCAAACATTACAAAGAATATATTTAAATACATATATATATGTATATTCATTCTCAAATATTTATTGATACAACTATGATAAACAGGGTCTATGGAAATCCATAGCTAACATCATATATAATGGTGAAAGCCTGAAAGCTTTGCCCCTAAGATCAAGAAGAAGACAAGGATTTTGCTCTCACTACTTCTATCCAACATTGTACTGGAGGTTCTAGCCAGGACAATTAGGAGAGAAAGCAAATAAAAGGATCCAGATTGGAAAGGAATGTGTAAAACTATGTCTATTCACAGATAACATGATCTTGTATATAGAAAAACCTGAGGAGTCCACAAAAATACGACTAGAGTTCAGCAAAGATAATATAAAAACAACATACTAAAGTCAATTGTATTTCTACACACTAGGAATGAATGAGCTGAAAATAAAATTAAGAATTCTGTATACTAACATACTAACAGCATCACAAAGAATAAATACTTAGGAATAAATTTAACAAAAGAGGTATAAGTCTTGTACAGTGGAGACTGTAAAACATTATTGAAAGAAGGAAAGACAACCTAATTTAATGGAAATAACCCAGATGTCCATCAGCTTAAAATGGATAAATATAACATGGTATTATATATCTATCTGGTGGAATATTATTTGGCAATAAAAAAGGAATGGTATATCTACTATATCATGGATAAACCTTGACACCATTATGCTAAGTGAAAGAAACCAGAAACAAGGACCACATTTTGTGCCATTCCATTTACATGAAACGTCCAGAATACACAAATCCATAGAGATAGAATGTAAATCAGTGGCTGCCAGTGGTGGGAAGGAATGGCATGTGACAGACTGTTTAAATGTCTGAGGATTTTTTAGAAGTAGTGAAAATGGGGCCGGGCTTGGTGGCTCGTGCCCATCATCCGAGCACTTTGGGAGGCCAAGATGACAGAATCACTTGACAGCAGGAGTTCAAGACCAGCCTGGTCAACACAGCAAAACCCTGTCTCTACTAAAAATACAAAAATCAGCTGGGCGTGGTGGCACACACCTGTAATCCCAGCTACTCAGGAGGCTGAGGCATGAGAATCACTTGAACCTGGGAGGTGGAGGTTGCAGTGAACTGAGATCATGCTACTGCACTCCAGCCTGGGCAAGAGAGCAAGACTCACTCTCAAAAAAAAGTCCGGGCGTGGTGGCTCATGCCTGTAATCCCAGCACTTTGGAAGGCTGAGGCGGGCAGATCACGAGGTCAGGAGATCGAGACCATCGTGGCTAACATGGTGAAACCCTGTTTCTACTAAAAATACAAAAAAATTAGCTGGGCGTGGTGGTGGGCGTCTGTAGTCACAGCTACTCAGGAGGCTAAGGCAGGAGAATGGTATAAACCCGGGAGGCGGAGCTTGCAGTGAGCTGAGATCTGGCCACTGTACTCCAGCCTGGGCGACAGAGTGAGACTCCGTCTCAAAAAAAAAAAAAAAGTGGTGAAACTGTTTTGAAATTGATGGTTGGATTACTGTGAATATACTAAAAGCTACTGAATTTTATACTTTAAATGAGTAAATTTTCTGATATGGGAAATATATCTCAATGAAGCTAATATTTTAAAAAGGAAATGTATTGAACACCTACATGTGCAGGGCACTATTCTAGTTTCTGAGGATAAGCAGTGAATAAAGAGGCTCCCTATGAGAGTTTCCATTACAGTGGAAGATCCACATAAATTGTCCCAAGATACCCAAGGAATTTTGAGGTTTTACTGTGCAATTAGTTTTGGTAAACTGTGCAGAATAATGATGAAAAAGAGAATTTCCAGAAGCTAGGAGGCTTCTGGAACAAAAGTTCTAATTTGCAGAAACGTAATAAGGTTATTTATGGAAATGGCAAATTGAGACCTAGGTGCCAAACTCCAGGAACATTCTGGAGTGAGTTATTGAACAGATGATTCATGAGCACTTCACAAAGGCAGTAGCGACCAATTCATAAGTGTGGTCTTACAAAAAGCAGGCCAGCAGAACTCAATTGTTTTTCTTTCTACTTTTCTATATTTTCCAAATTTTCCATAATGATAACATGTAATATATCTTAGTAACAAAAGAGGACTTCACATACTTTTTAGATGGCTATTGTTCCCATGTTGTTAGATCAACAGAATGCTGTAAGAATGACAGGCTGGCAGGGTCTCCCAAGACATCCTTACGTGTACAGTGGAGAAACGTGCTGGGGATGTTTCAATTAGGAATCACTGTTGACACGTGGTAATGTGCTACCTGGTGACCTCCTGGTCAAAATTTCTGCTGAGGACTTAGTGCTCAGTCATAGCCACGGAAAGAATGAATTGGGAGGGAAGGTGGTTAGGTCTTAGTGAGGATTTTCCCTCCCTTCCTTCTTTCCATCTTTTTTTCCTCCCTCGCTCTCTCCTTTCCCCCTTCCCTCTCTCCCTTCCTTCCTTCTTTTCTTCTGAAAGACATGATCATGGTCTGATAAACAGAGGTCAGAATTAGGGAACAAATGATATAGTGAGGAATTCACAGCAAGGGCCTACCTAGGTCATGAGCGGTGGACCTAGCAGAATGAAGAAATGAACAGGATATGTAGCCTGAAAACTGGAATTTACCTCAAGCACCAAAGTAACCTTCCCTATTCCATCAATGGTAAAGGCCAGGACTTCTAGCAATCTACCTGCTGGTTTCAGTTCAGGGACTAACATTGTGGTCTTAAAAGTACAGATAATTATCGAATGAACTGTTAATACACAGAAGACAATCTAGAAGAGGAATATTTGTATGCATCATTTATATTCACTATTCAAAAATTATTAAATTACACAAATAACAGCATGTATGTTCACCAGTAGAATACGGAAAATATGTCCTGAATGCAGGAGCCTCCTTCCAAATACTGCTTATTCTAGAGCAAAATGAACTGAGTAATTGTGCTAATGAAAAGTTAGACATTATTCATCATTGCTTCCAGGTTTTATATTATTTCAAGCACATGTAGTGCGGGAAAGCATGTCCTAATGATTAGAGAACATAGGCAATAAAAACATCCTATAATGGCATTTAGCTTCCTAAATCACCATATTTTAAAAAATTGAAACTTCCTAAATAAGTAACTTTGTGGACTGTTGCTTTTATAGACCTTGTTTTAGAATAAGTACTGGTTAGAAATGTCAGGTATTATAATTTTCCCACCTTTTAAAAAATTTTTTTGCTTTCAGTTCAATAATTTTTCTAAGTAACCTTATGTTTTCCTCTTTTCTAGCCCATAAGTTCTCTTGAAAGTGTTTTTATTTTAATATGTCACATTTGATTCTATAAGAATTCATGAGACACACTTGTAAGTTTTAAAGTGCAACTGCCCTGTGGGTTTTTAAAAGATCTAACAAGGTCTAGAACACCTGTCCATTTCCATTCCCCCATCAGGTTCTCACTGCATGCTTTTTTCTTTTCTTTTCTTTTTTTTTTTTTGTTATACAACCCTTGCATTTAACATCTGAACTAGTTTCCTAGGGCTACTGTAACAAAGTACAACAAACTAAGCACCCAAAAACAACAGAAATGTATTGTAGTCTCCCACGGTTCTGGAAGCTGGAAGTTGATCAACACATCAAGTGAGCCATGTCCCTCTGAGAGTCTGATCGGAATCCTTCTTTGTCCCTTCCTAGCTTCTGATGGTGGCCGTCTATCCTTGGCGTTCCTTTGTTTGCAGCTGCATCACTCCAATTTGTCCCTCTGTTGTCACATGGACCTCTCCTTGTGTGCCTCTGGGTCAAAATTTTCCTCTTATAAGGGCACCAGTCGCAGTGGGTAAAGGGCCCTCTCATAACCTCTTCTTGATACCATCTGCAAAAACCTTATTTTTACGTAAGGTCACATTCACAGGTATTGGGTTAGGATGGAACGCATCTTTTTGGGGGACACCACGCAACCCATAACACCATTGTTTGTACTTTTCAAAAGAAAAGCTTCCTGAAATTTGCCTGTCCTGTCCCATTAGTGACTGCATGAAGTACCTAGAGCAGAGAGCATTTTCTAAGTTTAAGGTGAAAAATGCCATCTAACTTATAGTGAGACAAAATAACAACTCAAGCCTTTAGACATTGGGGGTTTTCTTTCATCTCTGCTCAAAGGAGGTCAGCCAATGATGGAATCAATGACAGTCGGGTGCAGTGGCTCACGTCTGTAATCCCAACACTTTGGGAAGCCAAGGCGGGCGGATCACGAGGTCAGGAGATCGAGACCGTCCTGGCTAACACGGTGAAACCCCGTCTCTACTAAAAATACAAAAAATTAGTTGGGCGTGGTGGCGGGCGCCTGTAGTTCCAGCTACTCGAGAGGCTGAGGCAGGAGAATGGCGTAAACCCCGGGAGGCGGAGCTTGCAGTGAGCGGAGATCCGGCCACTGCACTCCAGCCTGGGCGGCAGAGCGAGACTCCGTCTCAAAAAAAAAAAAAAAAAAAAGATAGGGAGGTTGTCCAAATAAGGTTGTAACCAGTCATATGAGCTGTAAACCAAAAGGTATCTAATACAGGTCTCAATCAATTTAAAAGTTTATTTTGCCAAGGTTAAGGACATGCCTGGAAGAAAAAAAGCACGAAATCATAGAAATAGTCTGTGGTCTGTGCCTTTCTCCGAAGATGATTTTGAGAGCTTCAGTATTTAAAGGTGAAAAGCTGGCTAGCGGAGAAAGAGGGAGGATATGGTAATCCACATGTTCCAGGGGAAAAGAAACATGTAGGGGAACAGTCAATTATGTATGTCTCTCAAGCTCCGCGAACAAAAGGAAAGGCAGTTTCTTTTCTTTCTTTCTTTCTTTTTTTTTTTGAAATGGAGTTTCGCTATTGTTGCCCAGGCTAGAGTGCAATGGTGTGATCTCGGCTCACTGCAACCTCCACCTCCTGGGTTCAAGCAATTCTCCAGTCTCAGCCTTCTCAGTAGCTGGGATTACAGGTGTGCGCCACCATACCCGACTAATTTTTGTATTTTTAGTAGAGATGGGTTTTACCCATCTCTACTAAACGTTGGCCAGGCTGGTCTTGAGCTCCTGACCTCAGATGATCCGCCCGCTTTGGCCTCCCAAAGTGCTGGGATTACAGACATGAGCCACCACACCCAGCCAGGAAAGGCAGTTTCTTGCAGGACTCAGCTTTTGGCTTAATTTTTTTTTCTTTCAGCATAGTGAATTTCTGTCCTGAGGTTTTGTTTTCCTTTCACGGAACACTTTAAAAGCACAGTGTTTTCTTCATCTGATAACAGAAGGAGAAGTCAAAGAGAAAATATCCAATATGAGAGAAATCTTCCATTCCTGGCTTTTGAAGATGGAGGGGGCCATGTGGAAAGAACCCAAAAGCAGCTTACAGGAGCTGACAGTAACCCCCAGCGGATATTCAGCAAGAAATGGGGACATCAGTCCTACAACCCCAAGGAACTGGATTCTGCCAACAACCAAAATGAGTTTGGACACAGATTCCTCCCCAGAGCCTCCAGGGAAGACTGCATTCAACTGACAACTTGATTTGACTCTAGTGAGACCCAAATAAATGCTAATAAATGGGTTTTTTAAGCAACTAAGTTTATGGAAAGTTGTTCCACAGCAATAGCAAACTAATGCAACAGGCAAATGGGTAGGCATCTTCTGACATTATGAAATATTATGAAAGACTCACAAACACCACTGCAGCCTAGAACGACTAATGAATCATGTAAATAAGGGCTAAAAGAAACCAGAGGCATGTCAATGAGAGACTGAAAGAAAGATTGCCAAGATATGCCTCTTTATGGGGACTTTGCTTTAACAACCTGTAGAGTATTAATTTACAGCTTCCATTTCCAGGATAAATGGAACATATATACATGCAACCACAAAACATTTTGAATACATACCTAAGCCCCAAAGAAAGGGAATCTCTAGGTGTCAGAGATCCAAGAAAAGCCAAAACAGATATCAAAAGATGACACTGTGGGTTTCCCAAAGGATTTTAGGATCTGAACATAGGCCCTAGCAGCAAGCACTGGGCTTTCAATGGCCATTTTGGAACAGGATATACAAGGGGTCTTCAAAAAGTTAATGGAAAATGCAAAATATGAAAAAACTATGAACAGATTTCAATTTTTTTGCACCAAAATAAACTTATACTGGCTTGTTATAACTTGTCTGAACAGGATCTAGTTTGAGGCACTGAGAAGAATAAGGCATCAGTTTTAAAACAGCCCCTATTAGAGCAACATGAATTCTGTGAAATTGAAGAAAGAACAAACATCAAATTTATGATGAAGCTTGAGTAGAAGAATAGTAAAATCACCAATACTTTACCAAAAACTTTATGAGGACAATGACCCAAAGAAATCAGCAGTTTACAAATGAATAACTCGTTTTAAAAATGGTTGAGATGATGTTGAAGAAGAGGCCCACAGCAACAGATCATCCACATCAATCTGCAAGGGAAAAGTTCATCGTGTTTATGCTCCTATTTATTGTCCTTTTTAAAAATTTTTTTCCTTTTTTGCCCTCAGAGATTATTGTTCTGATCATGCCTTAGTCGAAGAGAACAGATAATAAACAGCAGAAACAATAGCTGATACCATAGACATTTCAACTGGTTCTAACAGAGGAGACCATCCCTCATACCATCTTATGCCCAATTTCTGCCTCCAAAGAAAGAAGTAAAAACTAAAAGGCAGAAATGAAATCCACAGGCAGACAGCCCAGCACCGCACCCTGGGCCTGGTAGTTAAAGATTGACCCCTGACCCAATTGGTTCTGTTATCTATAGATTACAGACATTGCATACCGGTGCATGCAGCCCCCAGTCACGTACCCCCTGCTTGCTCAATCATGACCCTCTCACATGCACCCCCTTAGAGTTGTGAGCCCTTAAAAGGGACAGGAATTGCCCACTCAGGAAGCTCGGCTCTTGAGACAGAAGTCTTGCCAATGCCCCCGGACGAATAAACCCTTTCCTTCTTTAACTCGGTATCTGAGGAGTTTTGCCTGAGGCTTGTCCTGCTACAGTTCAGCTTACACAATTCTGACAGAAAAATTAAAGTTGAGCAAACTATCTACTCCATGAGTACCAAAACCAGGGTGTCCAGAGAAGCTGCCCACATAAGGTCAGGGGATCGAGACCATCCCGTCTAACATGGTGAAAACCCATCTCTACCAAAAATACAAAAAATTAGCTGGGCGTGGTGGCGCACGCCTATAGTCCCAGCTACTCAGGAGGCTGAGGCAGGAGAATGGCATGAACCCAGGAGGTGGAGCTTGCAGTGAGCCAAGATCACGCCACTGCACTCCAGCTTGGGCGACAGAGCGAGACTCAGTCTCAAAAAAAAAAAAAAAAAACCAAAGAATTAGAAAGAGGCAAGACGTGAAGGGATCGGTTGTAAGATGAATACATACTAGGGATCTAACGTACAGCATGGTAATTATAGTTAACAATCCTGTATTGTATACCTGAAATTTGTTAAGAGAGTAGATCTTAAATATTCTTATCAAACACAAACAAAGAAACAGACAATAAATAAAAAATAAATAAATGAGGTGATGGATAGGTTCATTACCTGGCTTGTGGTAGTCATTTCACAAAGTACACAAATATCAAAACATCACATTCTTCCTGGTAAATACAGTCAATTTTTATTTATCAATTATACCTCCATAAAGTTAGAGGGAAAAAAAGATGTAAAGAGATAATGGCAAACAATTTTCTAGAATTGATGAAAGAAAAAAAAATCCTTATATCCAGAGAGTACAAGAAGTTCTGAGTCAGATTATATTCACTGAAATCAAACTGTAGAACACCAAAGACAAAGAGTAGATCCTATAAGGAGCCAGAGACAAAAGACAGATGATCTTAAAAGGAACAATAATCACACTGACAGCAATATTTTCATTGGTAGGAATAGATGCTAGGAAATAATGGAAACAAAATCTAGAAAGTACAGAGGAACAAAAACTGTCAACCTAGAACTTTATACTCACTGTTAGCACTCAAAAGTAGTAATAAAATAAAGGTTCTTTTAAGATAAAGACTGAGTCTACTATCCACATATTCTCACTAAAAGGGTTACTATATGACATTTGGGGCTGGATGAAACTTTTTTAAAAAGAGTTATTATAAGAAAAGCTGACTGGATGTGGTGGCTCATGCCTGTAATCCTAACACTTTGGGAGGCCAAGCCAGGCAGATCATGAAGTCAGGAGCTTGAAACCAGCCTGGCCAACATAGTGAAACCCCGTTTCTACCAAAAATACAAAAATTAGCCAGGTGTGGTGGCACATGCCTGTAGTCCCAGCTACTCGGGAGGCTGAGACAGGAGAATCGGAGAATCGCTTGAACCCGGGAGGTGGAGTTGCAGTGAGCCGAGACCACGCCATTGCACTCCAGACTGGGTGACAGAGTGAGACTCCATCTTAAAAAAAAAAAAAAGAAAAAAAAGGCCGGGTGCGGTGGCTCAAGCCTGTAATCCCAGCACTTTGGGAGGCTGAGACGGGCGGATCACGAGGTCAGGAGATCGAGACCATCCTGGCTAATACGGTGAAACCCCGTCTCTACTAAAAAATACAAAAAACTAGCCGGGCGAGGTGGCGGGCGCCTGTAGTCCCAGCTACTCGGGAGGCTGAGACAGGAGAATGGCGTGAACCCGGGAGGCGGAGCTTGCAGTGAGCTGAGAGCCGGCCACTGCACTCCAGCCTGGGCGGCAGAGCAAGACTCCGTCTCAAAAAAAANGGCTGAGGCAGGAGAATGGCGTAAACCCGGGAGGCGGAGCTTGCAGTGAGCTGAGATCCGGCCACTGCACTCCAGTCTGGGCGACAGAGCCAGACTCCGCCTCAAAAAAAATAAAAGAAATAAAAAAAAAAAGAAAAAAAAAGCTGAACAGCGAGGATGAAAGAAGAAGCATTGGTAAACAAGAAACTGGCTAGCATGTCGGTAAATAATAATAAAATATTATTCAAACTAAAATGTCAAATAATAATAAAGGGATAGATGACAGAGAGGGAAACTGAAGTTAAAGTATAGTAAGGTCTTATATACTTTTAGAGAACAGGAACATTTATTAACTTTAGATTTTGGTGGGGAGAAAGGCTGCAATTTTTTTATTGATACATAATAGTTGTATATATTTTGAGGATATTTTGGTGCATGCATACAATGTGTAATATTACTAACTTTCGATTTCTAAAAGTAAACGTGTATGTTACAAATAAAACATAGTCCCTCCTCTATAGAAGCTTCTACTATCCAGGAACAGGATAAGTGATGTTATAAGGCATGCCCAGTGAGCAAGAATGCCATCAGGGAAAGAGGGATGAAATGAGGGCATTAGGGAAGCCTTCAAAAACATGATGTTTAAGCTCTATCCGGAGAAATCAGCCGTTCGTTGAAAAAAGAATGCAATCTAGTCTGTGGGGACTGACTGCACATAAAACACACGGACTCTTGGAAGAGTTGGCATATTTTGAGTGGTTCCATATGGATGTAAGGTAGAATAGGTTTGGGTTATGATAAGAAGATGAAAAGGTAGACCAAGAAGAAATGTTAAAGAACTATATAGGTGACATTAAGAGATCTGCACATTATTTAGTAGGTGGTGGGGGCATATCGAAGATATATTTTTTAAATTCTTTCATTGTGGTAAAATATATATTACATAAAATTTACCATTTTAACCATTTCTTTTTTTTTTTTTTTTTTTTTGAAACAGGGTCTTGTTCTGTTGCCCGGGCTGGAGCGCAGTGGTGCAATCATGGTTCAATGCAGCCTCAACCTCCTGGGCTCAAATGATCCTCCCACCTCAGCCTCCCGAATAGCTAGGATGACAGGCATGTACCACCAAGCCCGGCTAATTTTTGTATTTTTTGTAGAGATGAGGTTTCACCATGTTGCCCAGGCTGGTCTCAACCTCTTGGGCTTAAGTCATCGGCCCACCTCAGCCTCCCAAACTGCTGGAATTACAGGCATGAGCCACTGTGCCCAGCCCATTTTAACCATTTTTAAATATACAGTTCAGCAGCAACCATCATCACTATCTATCTCCACAACTTTTTCATCATCTCAAACTGAAACTCTGTATCCATTAAACAATAACACCCCATTCCCACCTACTTCTAGTTCCTGGTAACCCCTATTCTTTTTCTTGTTTCTACGAATTTGACTATACTAAATATTTCATGTAAGTAGGATCGTACAATGTTGTTTGTGTCCAGCTTATTTTACTTAGCATAATGCCTTCAAGGTTCATCCATGTTGCAGCATGTATCAAAATTTCCTTCCTTTTTAAGGCTGAGTGACATTCTATTGTGTATATTTAACATATTTTGTTTATTCACATATCCATCAATGGATATAACAATTAAAATTTATAACCAGGGGAGTAATGTGTTCGTGTAACTGCTTTAGAAAGGTAACCCTAGAAGGAGATTAAAGGATACCACTTGTGAACCAAAAGATGAACCTGTTTCCAGAAAGTGAAAATGGTCAAACAGGTGGAAGAAGTCTAGTAAAATGAAGTCAGAAATGTCTCTAGGTTTGGGAAAAGCAGTTGTAGTATAGCAGGGGATAGGAAACATTGAACACTAGTTAACCTAGTTAGCATGCTCAGAAACACGTATCTGCATGGGAAGACCTTTCCCATGCTACAATAAATTTTGAACATTTGGCACCTATGTTTAAGACAAAGAGGTTGAAGACACCAAATTAACAAAATATTTTAGCCTCTTAAGAAATACAAATATACTGAGAGAGATGGTAAAAACGGTTTTCTTGAAAATGAGACATCTTAGGATTTGTATGGTGGCTCATGACTGTAATCCCAGCACTTTGGGAGGCGGAGGTGAGCAGATCACTTGCGCCCAGGAGTTCAAAATCACTGGGGGTAACATGGTAAGATCTTGTCTCTACAAAAAGTATAAAATTAGTTGGGCTTGGTAGTATGTGCCTGTAGTCTCAGTTACTCAGGAGGCCGAGGTGGGAGTAAGCAGAGGCGGCAGTGAGCTAAGATTGTGGCACTGTACTTCAGCCTGGGCGACACAGCAAGACTGTGTGAGAAAGAGAAGGGAAGGGGAGCAGAGGAGAGTGGAGGGAAGTGGAGGGAAGGGGAGGGGAGAGGAGGGGAGAGGAGGCAAGGGGAGAGGAGGGGAGAGGAGGCAAGGGGAGGGGAGGGGAGGTAAGGCGAGGGGAGGGGAGGGGAGGAAGGAGAAAGAGGAAGAAAGAAAGAAAAGAGAGAGAAAGAGAGAAAGAAAAGAAAGAAAGAAAGAAAGAAAGAAAGAAAGAAAGAAAGAAAGAAAGAAAGAAAGAAAGAAAG
>NW_016806890.1:1208373-1216915 GCF_001698545.2 Rhinopithecus bieti | reverse complement strand
TCTCGATCTCCTGACCTCGTGATCCGCCCGTCTCGGCCTCCCAAAGTGCTGGGATTACAGGCTTGAGCCACCGCGCCCGGCCTTTACTAATCCTTCTTAACTGTATGTATAGCTTCCGTTTATTTCTATGTTTAATATTAGAAGTGCTGTGGTCCTTATTTAGAAGTTTGGTGATTTTTTTATGACCAGAAATATGCTGTAGGAACTTAACTCTTGTTTGTATCAATTAGCCCATGGTAAAACTGGTTTCCTTATACTTCGTTGTGTTTAAAGGTTCAGTTTCCAAGAACTTATCAAGAATGTTAAGTGAGGACTTACTGTATTTATTTAAAGAGAATGCTTCCTATCTGTTGGCTGGGGGGAAAAAAAAGTCAAGAAAATTTAACAGCAAATCTATTCTTTTATATTAATACATTACCAAAGCTCTCTTTTGGCTATTTTAATTCATAAAGATTTTGACTGAATTATTTTCATTATTTTGAAACTAAATTCTTGCCTCGGCATTTTGCATTACAGATGCAAATGCAAAGGCATTACAAATAGTTAATACAAATAAATGAGAGTCCTTAGGTAATATGTTTACATTTCCCTTTTTCAAATTAGAGGAATTTACCTTTCTCTGTGACTCCTACGTCTATATCTGAACTGATATCTCCAGTTTTCCTCATCTGAATTAAAAATAATACTAAAAAAAAGCACAAAATAAAAGTTTACATTTGGCATAACTTTAGTAGTCTCCACGATTGTGGTCTTCTTATAATAAACAAATTGAAGCATTTGGAAAGTGAGCATGTATTTCAGGAATAAAGAAATAAATACCAACATTTACTTCCAAAATTACTGTGTGTTGGGGGGGGGGACATTGTCTACAATTTATTTTTTCTGTTACTATCAAAAACATCATTCAACTTTTCAATTCAAGCACTGGAAAAAATACTAACATTTAACAGACAAACAAAAATGTTCTGGTGAACAAACCAGCAATAAAAGTGTACATGAGTACGTATATCATATTTTTCCTCCTTGTATTTAATTAACAAATGACCTTAAGATGATAACTCTCAAAATTTCAGGTTTATCCTCCTCATTAATTTGTGACATTCCTTGGAGGGAAATCAAAGGGAAGAAGAGAAAGGTTTTAAGCTTCAGGTTATGGTAAGGAACAGAGACGAAATGCATTTAGCAAATAATAGGAAAGATCACATAAATAGTTCTGAACGAAGTTTAAAGAAAACGATTCCTTACTTCTAGAAAAATGCAATTCCTGAGGTTGGGAAAAGACGCTCAAATTTCCCCGACTCCACCCTACTAGTAAACAATCAGCGCAGCAATAAAAAAATGCCCTTTCCTGAATGCCCAGAAGAATCTTAAGAAACTCACCTTCTGAACTCAGGGCGTCTCGATTCTACTTTTATTATTGGCCTGCCTACTGGCTGTCCTCTTTCCTATTTCCCGGCCAGGCGGGCTGGGAAGTAGATACTGTACCTGGGGTCACTGCTGGCGACACTGAGGCTCGCCCCATTCGGTGCTGCTGGCCCTGAGCATCACTCGCCGTCCCACTTGTTCCACCTCGTCGTTATCACAGGTCGTACACACACACCCACACGTTCACACCCTCGCGCGCGCATCTGCTGTTAGAGGTACAGCCCCACCCCAGCAAAATCCTCGCTTCCTCTTCCCCGGGACGTAGCCCCAGAGGAGCGAATCTGGACCAAGCCCAAGACAGGCTGAAGCTACTGCTGCGCTCTCACCTCCGACAGTGAAAGCGATCGGGGCCGCGACTCTGCGCGAGGCCAGTCAGGCCCGCCGGGGGCAGCACAGGTGGAGCAACGTTGCACCCCCAGGGGATCCCCGCCCACCGCCCGCGGCTGCTTCTGCAGGCTCGGGGAAAGCGAGCGCCAGTGATTCAGCGCCTTTCCGCCGCCGCGGTTACCACGGCGACGCGCGCGCACGCGCGCACACGCCCTCAGGGATGTGGGGCGCGGCAGCCGCCCCTGCCCAGCTTCCCGGTTGCTCTCTAAGGACCTGCACCGGGGCGAGACACTCCCACGCATGGACCAAGCCAAAGGCTTTCGGGAACCTGAGCGGCCTTCATACCCTACCTCCTTTCCTTCACCAAGCCCTTCCCTGTCACTGTGGCCCTAGACAGTCTGGGGGATGAACACTACTTCCAAATAAACACCCGGGCCAGGGTGGCTCAAGGGAATCGTGGGCGCACTGCCTGGGTCAAAGACCCTTCGCGAATGTGTCCCCCAGCTTGTCCCCAGCTTGTGTCACCCCAGCTACACAAGTTCGACTCTTCCAGTGGGAGTCTCTTTGGCCCCTACTCTGTAATTATCTTTCTATTTTGAGCAGGTGCTTTCTGATTGAGACTGGAAACCTGTGCTGGGAGGGGCTCACATCACCTCCAGGCCTTGCAAGTTAACTGGGTGCCCAGTATAGTTTGACATTTACATCTTGAGGAACGTGATAATCCAAAAAACAGAAAACTCGTGTGGAAGACTCTTGCATTTTTACTGTTTTAATAAAGATGCAAAAGCATCTAGGGATAATGACACGAGCAGAAAAGGCAGGGCATTCCTTGCACATCTCATTACTAGGACATATAGTGCAGTGCTTAGAGCTGAGTCGCACACACTTGATGGATAAGCTTCTTGGTTACTCGGTATTTACCGAAGAGCCTTAGACAAGTTATATAATCTTGATAAACCTGTTTCCTCAATTATAAAATAATAGCATTCATATAGGATGATTCTGGGAATCAAATAAGATAATGCACATTTAAAGAGTAAAAACCAGCTGGGTGCGGTGGCTTACGCCTGTAATCCTAGCACTTTGGCAGGCCGAGGCAGGCGGATCACGAGGTCAGGAGATCGAGACCACCCTAGCTAACACGGTGAAACCCCGTCTCTACTAAAAATACAAAAAATCAGCCGGGTGTGGTGACCCGCGCCTGTAGTTCCAGCTACTTGGGAGGCTGAGCAGGAGAATCGCTTCAACCCAGGAGGCGGGGGTTGCAGTGAGCCGAGATCGTGCCACTGCACTCCAGCCTGGGTGATAGAGCAAGACTCTGTCTCTAAATAAATAAATAAAAACTAAAGAGTAAAAACCTGTCCAGGACTCAAAGAGTGAAAATCAGCTTGGATTTGGAATAGTAATGATCAATGATCAGGCTGAGAGGACAAAGTCAGAAGCAAAATTAACAGGCAATATTGTTTCTTCTGGTCACACAGCAGCTACAAAACAACACAACTCCCTATTTGAATGACTACTGCTTTCTGCCTTTGCTTTACTATTCCCATCCATAACTGGGGATACCCAATTGCTAAACTCCCTTCACCTCCTGACAGCACCCAATCCCTCATTAATCCCCCTTTCTCTCAATCTGCCTGGGAAACAGCAACCAACTGGATCCCAGCCCTGATTCCAAGACTCCCTGGAATCCTTTAATAGTTACCCAAACCTTAAAAAAGACACTTCCTCCTTTTTCTGCTCACATGGCATTCCACAGGCACTCTTTCAGTGCATCAAGTCAATGAATTTGATTTTGTTCCCAATGATCCTTGGCTGATTAGCCTTTAAAGAAACATTTTTAGCACATACACACACACACACACACAGGCTTAGCCTAGAATGGTTAACTATACCATCTTTTTAACTCAGAGACACTATAATGAATATCTATTTCCATTTTTAATGAATGTATCTATTTTGCTATTGTATGAAAATGTTAGTCTCCTTCTCTAGGACACAGATGTGAGGCCACTACCTTTCACTTCTTTTCAGCATTCAATGGACATTCACTGAGCTCCTACTATATGCCAGATACTGCAATAGGTAGTAAGGGTAAAATGATGTATCCTTAGTATAATTTACTTTGTCTGCTCTTGCTTATGCTTTTGGTTGGGACATTCGTACAAGATAAGAACCTTATTTTGAGGGTGGGAAAAACTGAGGTTTAGGAAGGTTAAAGTACATTCCACATCAGTGGTAAAAATGGTGCTTAACGTAATGACAGTGTTGCCTCATTGAAATACAAGATTTTAGGCCAGGTACAGTGGCTCATGCCTATAATCCCAGCACTTTGTGGGCCAAGGCAGGAGGATTGTGTGAGCCCAGGAGTTCAAGGCCAGCCTGGGCAACATAGCAAGATCCTCTCTGTACAAAAAACAAAAATAAATAAAAAGTAGCTGGGTGTGGGTGCACACTTGTAATCCCAGCTACCCAAGAGTCTGAGGCAAGAGGATCACTTGTGCCCAGGAGGTTGAGACTGAAAAAAAAAAAAAAACACCACCACCCAGAAGATTCTACATTGGAATTTCACTAAGCAGGAAGGTAAGGTAAGCAAAGCTACTACACTGGAAAAACTTTGAAAACTATTGCTCATGAAAGCAGACTAAAAGTGGGTTTTTTGTTTGTTTGTTTTTTGAGACAGTCTTGCTCTGTCGCCCAGGCTGGAGTGCGGTGGCACGATCTCGGCTCACTGCAACTTCTGCCTCCCGGGGTCAAGCGAGTCTCCTGCCTCAGCCTCGTGAGTAGCTTGGATTACAGGCGCGTGCCACCACGCCCGGCTAATTTTTTTGTATTTTTAGTAGACAGGGTTTCACCATGTTGGTCAGGCTGGTCTTGAACTCCTGACCTCGTGATCTGCCTGCCTCAGCCTCCCAAAGTGCTAGGATTACAGGTGTGAGCCACCGCACTGGGCCTAAAAGTGGTTTGTTTCTATACATTTCATTTATAGTTTTTTAGATTTTGTCATAAGCAGTATACAAGAAGGTATTTCATGTAGATGCTGTGAGTTATATAAAGGAAATGATACGTCCATGGTTTTAAAACAATTTGACAATTATTTATTTATTTATTTTTAAGACAGAGTTTCACTCTTCTCGCCCAGGCTGGAGTGTAATGGCACAATCACGGCTCACTGCAACATCCGCCTCCCAGGTTCAAGCGATTCTCCTGCTTCAGCCTCCTGAGTAGCTGGGATTATAGGCGCCTGCCACCACGCCAGGCTAATTTTTGTATTTTTAGTAGAGACGGAGTTTCACCATGTTGGTTGGACTAGTCTTGAACTCCTGACCTCAGGTGATCCACCTGCCTCAGCCTCCCAAAGTGCTGGGATTACAGGCATGAGCCACTGCACCCAGACGATAATCCTTTATTTAATCTAATATATTACACTATCTGTTTTAAGAATGTAGACTTTCACCCATCTATGTTTTGCAACGCGATCTGAAGTTCTAACTTAGCTCTTCTAAATAAAAGCAATTGCCAGAATAACCCTTTTCCCACAGAAATGTACTATTGCCTTACCTCTATGATGTATGCTACTCAACTATTAACATCTATTCTCATTTTTTATTTTTAATGATTAAAATTATGATTAACATTTAAACTCTTTCATTGTCACTACAAAGGGAATATTATATATAATATATANTTAACTATTTGTAATGCCTTTGCATTTGCATCTGTAATGCAAAATGCCGAGGCAAGAATTTAGTTTCAAAATAATGAAAATAATTCAGTCAAAATCTTTATGAATTAAAAATAGCCAAAAGAGAGCTTTGGTAATGTATTAATATAAAAGAATAGATTTGCTGTTAAATTTTCTTGACTTTTTTTTCCCCCCAGCCAACAGATAGGAAGCATTCTCTTTAAATAAATACAGTAAGTCCTCACTTAACATTCTTGATAAGTTCTTGGAAACTGAACCTTTAAACACAACGAAGTATAAGGAAACCAGTTTTACCATGGGCTAATTGATACAAACAAGAGTTAAGTTCCTACAGCATATTTCTGGTCATAAAAAAATCACCAAACTTCTAAATAAGGACCACAGCACTTCTAATATTAAACATAGAAATAAACGGAAGCTATACATACAGTTAAGAAGGATTAGTAAAGGCCGGGCGCGGTGGCTCAAGCCTGTAATCCCAGCACTTTGGGAGGCCGAGACGGGCGGATCACGAGGTCAGGAGATCGAGACCATCCTGGCGAACATGGTGAAACCCCGTCTCTACTAAAAAAATACAAAAAACTAGCCGGGCGTGGTGGCAGGCGCCTGTAGTCCCAGCTACTCGGGAGGCTGAGGCGAGAGAATGGCATAAACCCGGGAGGCAGAGCTTGCAGTGAGCGAAGATCTGGTACCGGCCCCCCCGCCTGGGCGGCAAACCGAAATCCCCTCCTAAAAAAAAAAAAAAAAAAAAAAAAAAGAAGGATTAGTAAAAACAAGATAATTATTTACCCAATTATTGCAGTTCAAGGTCACAGGTAGCTGGAGTTTCTCTGTGCAGTTCAGAGTGGGAACCCCTCTCCCCTGTCCAGGAAGCTATCCCATCACAGGGTGCACTTTCACAGACACACCCATTCACTGAGACGGGAACCCTGTAGACATGTGCACAGCTTTGGGATGTGGAGGCAAGTGAAACCCAGAGAAAACCCACGCAGACGTGGGGAGAATGAGCAGACTCCACATAGACAGTGGCCCTGGCCAGGAATTTGTTTTGTCACCAACGTTGAATAAAACTATGTTATTGAGGCACTGCTATGTGTAGAGCCAGGGATGCCTGTTTCTGGAGCAGAGTGCTGCAGATTGCCAGGTCAGAGAGTGTGGGTTTGGGCGTGGCTCTGCCACTTAGTGTCTGTGTCACATTTGGCAAATTCTCTAAACCCTCTAAACCTGTTTCCTCACCTGTAAAACAAAGATAATAACGGGACCTACTTAATGAAATTCCTGTAAGAATTAAATACAATAATATATTTGAGAGATCTTTGCTCATTGCCTGGCATGTTTTAATAGTAACGCTTCAATAAAAGTTGTTATTTTGAAATGTGTTCTTTTCAGGAAATATTTTCATACCTTCAAAATGATTTGGTACTAAAATAGATTTATTTTAACATGTCCAAAGCTTGTTCTGATTTATGATATCAAATCATTATAAAATGCATAAATTTTTCCTTGCAGCACCTTTATAACAGCAACAATAATGCATATCATAATGAAAATCATAAAATCATGTCAATTTAATATTCTGGTAATTTAATACCCACAAGGAAGGCTCTTTGCTTTAGTAGGCCTAGAATAATTGGTAGGTTATTTTTCTATTTGTTTTTTAAATTGTTTATATATTTAGAGGGTACAAGTGCAGTTTTGTTATGTGGATATATTGTGTAGTGTCAAAGGCTGGGCTTTTAGTTACCATTACCCGAATAGTATAGGTTATTTTTCTATTTGTCTTTAAAAATCTGTACTTTTAGACACTATTCATGTGAATTTCAATAATGAGAAAATATTTTCTCATTTATTTGTATTAACCAATAAAAATGATTGAGCCAGAATAACATCTGGCATCATCATTTTGCAGTCTTTTAACAGTGGGTGTTTAAGTTTTAAAGTAGAGCTTCTTAAATGACACAAGTAGGTAAAGACAATGGTGTTCAAGTTTTAGTTATTTTTCCTTCTAAATAATAGTGTAGAATTACACTGCCCATCAACTTGCTGATCATTCTTTTCCTTAAGTTCAAAAAAGCGAAGGAAGATGGGTGCACGGTGACTCACGCCTACAATCCCAGCACTCTGGGAGACCGAGATGGGCGGATCACCTGAGGTCAGGAGTTAGAGACCAGCCTGGCCAACGTAGTGAAACCCCATCTCTACTAAAAATACAAAAATTAGCCAGGCATGGTGGCGGGTGCCTGTAATCCCAGCTGAGACAGGAGAATTGCTTGAACTCCGGGAGGCAGAGGTTGTGGTGAGCCCAGATTGCCCCACTGCACTCCAGCCAGGGCCACAGAGCGAGACTCTGTTTCAAAAAAAAAAAAAAGCAAAGGATTATAGTAACATCTTTTTAATTTAAGCAATGTAGCTTGAATAAGACGATAATTCAGGCCTAAAAATGAATTTTCAAAGTTGGAGTCATTCCATGCTATTAAGCATCAGAATATAAGCATGGAGGGTAAATTAACTCCAGCGTTGCCACCCATAACACCCATACATTTTAAGCTTTACAGTTGATAGGATGTTTATTCATATGATGGTAGGGAAGTATGGGCTGTCCCTTCCCAGGATAACAGTCTTGTTATTCTAGGATTGTGATTATATCAGCATACCTTACCATCTTTTGTTTTCATCATTAAAGTGAAGTACATGATGTGTAATGTACACTGGTAATCAATGTAACAGAGTTACCTTCAAAATTTTTTCAAAATAACCCTTTAAACTGTCTTTTTCTTTTCTTTTTTTCTCTCTCTCTCCTTCCTTCCTTCCCTTTCTCTTTTTTCCTTTTCTTTTCCTTTCTTTCTCTCCTTCTTTCTTTCTCTTTTCTTTTCTTTCTTTCTTTCTTTCTTTCTTTCTTTCTTTCTTTCTTTCTTTCTTTCTTTCTTTCTTTCTTTCTTTCTTTCTTTCTTTCTTTCTTTCTTTCTTTTCTTTCTCTCTTTCTCTCTCTTTTCTTTCTTTCTTCCTCTTTCTCCTTCCTCCCCTCCCCTCCCCTCGCCTTACCTCCCCTCCCCTCCCCTTGCCTCCTCTCCCCTCCTCTCCCCT
>NW_016806890.1:1202148-1203586 GCF_001698545.2 Rhinopithecus bieti | reverse complement strand
TTATATATAATATATAATATATAAATGTCTTTTTTTAGGTGTTTAAGTTTTGGCACTCCTGATATAAATAAGGTTCTGTTACTTCTAATCATTCTCACTGGCTTTCTTTTTTCATACAAAGGATGCAGATATATTCTTGGTAATTCTTGGTGGAGTGAGAAGCAAATGGAAATCTGTTTTCTTCTACACAAAGAGAAAGAAGCAACAGTAGAGCCAGAAGCAGGATGCAGATAAAAAATTTAATCTCATCATGGACACAAAAGCATACTAAAATAAACTATAAACAAATAAAATTCTTTATTTAAATTTCTCTTGTGGGGAAAATATTTTTCTTTAAAGCACACTTACAAGTAATTTGCATTTAATTCCTGTAAAACATTTCCATTTTACAATTAGCAAAACTAAAAGGCTATGTCTCTTTATGCATTTATTTTCGTTAGAAAAATGTCCCATGGTGCTATCAAACTGATTTTAACCATCATCGAGCCTAACTTTGCCTCTGTTGACAACATGACTACAAACATGAATCAAAACGGAGTTAAGGAATTTTAAGCCATAAGGTTTCAATTATAGCTTACCAATTATGTAGTTAGCTGACAAAAATCAAGTCTGATGTAGAACAGCTGTCATCTATTTAACTGCAGCTAATCATGGCATTTTCATTTAAGATTATCTGAACTTATGAAATAAAGGATCCAGTCCCAATAACTCATTAATCTCTTACGTTTTCTTTTGAAGACTTATTTTAAATATTAACTATTTTGGTGCCTGAATGGAAAAACATAAACATTAGCTCAGAGACAACGTGGTTCCTGTTTGGAATCCAGCTGGCAGCTTTAAGCACCGTTAAAAACTCTGACAGGCTTTGTGCCCTTTTATTAAATGGCCTCACATCCTGAACACAGGAATGTGTTCATTTAAATAAACATTAATCTTTAATGTTGAATTCTGAAAACACAACCACAAATCATAGTTGGTTTTTCTGTGACAATGATCTAGTACATTATTTCCTCCACATCAAACCTACCTTTCCAGAAGGTGGAAACTGTATTTGCAAAAATCAGGACAAAACTCACATTTGAAAAGCATTTTACAATATTATATCTAAATTGCACAGAAGACCCCAGTGATCACTAGGAAATCTACCACAGTCGAGTTTTTCCAATCCAAGAAGGTCCAAACTTCGGGGAATAATGTGTCCCTCTTCTGCTGCTGCTCTGAAAAATACTCGATCAAAACGAAGCTTACAAGCAGCAGTTATTCCAAGATTAGAGTTCATTTGTGTATCCCATGTATACTGGCAATGTTTAGGTTTGCCCAAAAACTCCCAGACATCCACAATGTTGTTGGGTAAACCACCACATTTGGTAACCTGAAAAGAAAAAGAATACTCTCTAAGATATACATAGCCTTTTCCCAACTTAAAAAAAAAAAAAAA
>NW_016806890.1:1181677-1202088 GCF_001698545.2 Rhinopithecus bieti | reverse complement strand
AAAAAAAAAAAAAAAGGCCTTTTTGCTATCACCGTGCAAGAAATTATTAATGCACAAATGCAAAATATCGAGATACATTATAAAAAGTATTATGCTGCATAGTAGTATGTAATATAAAAATACCAAGACAGCCAGAGAGGTTGGAATTTGCCCCTTCTCTTCTGCCATAAATAGGTTAACTTTGGATTTCAGATAAAAATTTAGAAGGCTGAACATACATGGCCTGTTACTGCTGTTATGTTTTTAAAAACTGAACTCAAGTGAAAAGAAGGCAGAACTGCCACTCTACTTCAGTCTACAACTTTAGAAGTATAGCATTTATATGATCCAAAAATTTCAACTGCCTTCAGTTTTATTTGAAGTTTATTAATAATATTTTGTTTGCTCATTCACACTCCAGGATTAAAAAAAAAATTGTTTGTGGTAAAATATACACAATATAAGATTTATCATTTTAACAAATTTTTTTTTTTTTGAGATGGAGTCTCACTCTGTTGCCCAGGAAGGAGTACAGTGGTGCAATCTCGGTTCACTGCAACTTCCACCTCCCAGGTTCAAGCAATTCTAGTGCCTCAGCCTCCTGCACAGCTGGGATAACAGGCATGTGCCACAATGCCCGGCTAATTTCTGTATTTTTAGTAGAGATGAGGTTTCACCGTGTTGGTCAGGAGGGTCTCAAACTCCTGGCCTCAAGTATCTGCCCACCTCGGCCTCCCGAAGTGCTGGGATTATGGGCGTGAGCCACTGTGCCCAGCCATTTTAACAATTTTTAAGTGTACAGTGATGTAGCATTAAGTACATTCACGTAGTTGTGCAAACCATGACCATCAACCATCTCCAGAACCTTTTAATCTTCCCCAACTGAAACTCTGTACCCATTAAACACCAATTCACCATTCCCTAATATTCCCAGTCCCTGGCAAACACCATTCTACTTTCCATCTCTATGAATTTGACCAGTTTAGGAAATTCATAAGAGGAATCATACAGTATCTTTTCCTTTTTGGACTGGCTTCATTCACTCAGCATAATGTCTTTAAGATTCGCCCGTATTGTAGCATGTGTCAAAGTTTCTTCATCTTAAGGGTAATAATATTCTACTGTATGCATACAGCACATTTTGTTTATTCATCTGTCAGTGATACTTGGGCTGCTTCCACCTTTTAGCTACTGTGAATAACATGGCTGTGAACATCCATGGGTAGACAAAACATATTCAAATCCCTGCTTTCACTTCTTTTGGGTATTTATAACTAGAAGTGTAATTGATGCATCACACAGTAATTCTATGTTTAATTTTTTAAGGCAAGGAGAAAGAGACTTTGTTTCAGACCTGGAGATCTGGGCATGGTGGTAGCAGGAAAAGTGGGTAAAAAAGGCTAATAAAAGACAAAAAAGAAAAAAGAAAAGGAAAACTCAGAAAAAAGAGAGTTAGAAACAATTATCATGGTCAAATCTTTCCATTGTTCTCATATTGCAACTAGGAATACTGCAAAGAAACAACCTTTTCTAAACTCTTCTAAAATCATTTTCTCTACCTTTCTTTCTAATCCCATATATATAGTTTAGTGTTGTCTATTTCTCATGCACATTTTCATTTCCTCCAAAAGAAGCCCCTTCTTCCCCTAGGCATACAGCATAGGTTAAACAAATACTTGCTGAATTGCAAGGTCACTTAAGACATTTTGAGTGACTACAGGTCCTAGTTTTAACAGCTTTGGTCAAAGGAACCTAAATTAGTCTCCATAGCAATAAGCTGTCCTCAAACATCACACTGACTTTGTCACTCACCTCTTGATCCCTTAGATTTGTATCTCCTGCAAATATAACTGTAGCTGACTCTGGAGCCTCTTGCATTTTCTTTAAAACAATTTTTAACTGATTCATTCGTTCCGCAGCATGCCCTCTGGTGCTCTCCAAATGGGATGTCATAAGGCAAAGCTCATTTCCTGACACATTCACCTGCAACAGGACAAACAGTCATTAAAATTGTCCACTGACTATTAATACTGAACTTTAATAACAAAATCAGCAGATTGTTCTGTCAAATGGTATAGATCTACTAAACTGAAACTGTATAATCAGCACTGCGTCTATCCCTCCAGATCAAAAGAAGTATTAAAGCACTAACCCTGTCCCCAAAGAAGACTGTTTAGCAAGCACGACCTACCCCCAGATGTCACCTCCACTGTGAACCTTTCCCCAGTGTCCCCAGGCCATCAGTGGCTCCCTCCTCAATACACCTAAGGCATGCTGAACAGACTGTTTTAAAGCCCGGGAGGCGGAGCTTGCAGTGAGCTGAGATCTGGCTACTGCACTCTAGCCTGGACGACAGAGCGAGACTCCGTCTCAAAAAAAAAAAAAAAAAAAGAAAAGAAAACAATAGACTGAGAATTCTATCTGCATTTAAAATTTATGTAAAAACTTAATTTTAGAAAGTGTTAAAGAGTTTCTAAAAGAATCTACATGTGTGAAGCAAATTTTCTCAAAAGGCAATGGTTTTAAAATAACAACACAAAACTATGAAAAAATCTATTTTTTTTTATAAAACACTCAATTTTAAAATTACTCACATGCACACATAAAAGGTTTCTCATCATTTTGGTACTTGGAAAAGGAATAATCTCTTGGCTTTTTAATTTCACTCTTGATTTCTTCAACATTATAGCTGTGAAATATCCTTCTTCATGACCTACAAATATTTGTGGAAAAGAATTTAGGCTGAGAAGGTCAAAGTTATTTTCAGTTTACCACAAGTTTGCCTACTGAAGAATTTTATAGCAAACAGGTAACAGATATTTACATGGATCTAAATCTTTAAACTATTATTTCAAAAGAGTTCATCACGGCCAAACAAGTCTACCTCCCTCCCTCCCAAATTTTAACTAGAAGCTTAGAATAAATAAAATAAATAAATAAAAAAAGACCAGGCACAGTGGCTCATGTCTGTAATCCCAGCACTTTAGGAGGCCAAGGTGGGCGGATCACCTGAGGTCAGGAGTTTGAGACCAGCCTGACCAACATGGAGAAACCCCATCTCTACTAAAAATACAAAATTAACTGGGTATGGTGGCACATGCCTGTAATCCCAGCTACTTAGGAGGCTGAGGCAGGAGAATCACTTGAACCCGGGAGGTGGAGGTTGCGGTGAGCCGAGATCATGCCATTGCACTCCAGCCTAGGCAACAAGAGTGAAATTCCGTCTCAAAATAAATAAATAAATAAATAAAAATGAAAAAAAAAATGTAAACAAGTGTCAAAAAATAATGCTGCCAATATCAGATGAGAAAATTTGAGAAATTTCTGAAAGACCCAGAGTAGATAAGATGAACTGTGGCCAACTGATATCCATTTAGTACTTCTCACACTAGAAGTTCCAGAAAAATTACAGTAAATGAAAAAAAATCTAGAAAGATATAAACCTGCAAGAACAGAAAATAGGAGTAGAGGCCACGAATGAAAGCTTCCAATAGTTTTTCAGAAAACAGACGGAGAAATGGTAACTGGTTTATCAAAACAGAAGGAAACCACTTGAGTGACTGTAGCAGAGAACCATAGACAGGAAGCAAGCAGATTTGTTCCACCAAAATCTGGAAACAGTGCTTGAACATAAAGGTACCACAAAAGGTAAGGTGCTGAGGTAAGAAGAGGAGGGCCAGTTCAAGGTCTGGATACGGGGTTAAACAACTCCCAGGTTTCCTCAACTCCTTAGAGCTAAGTGACCGTCCCTCTATTAACAGGAGACTAGGGTTTTACAGATAACTAAATTTTAGAGGCTCCAGAGTCACCAACCACAGGGAGGGGCATGCGTGTTAGTCCTGGGCTGATAGAGGAATGGGTTGAACACTGATTAAGTGTGCCGACTCAGCTCCTTTCCCCTGACCTGCTTCCAGAAGGCAGGCAAAACAAGCACACCACCCCAGCCCCAACACCCAGAAGGCAGAAAGCTAAATCATTCTTTTTGGAGAAACAAAATGGCCTCAGATTAAAGGCCTGTATATACCAACACACTGACAATTGTGGGTCTCCCTCAAATGAGTAAGTAGTTTGCTCCACAATCAATCCCTCACCCCTCTCCAGTGAGGTAAACTACTTAGTCTTGTAATCAACATTTTAGTGTTTGGTGTTTAAATGTGAACCAAAAGCCAAGGATCCCTACATATTTAAGGAAGAGGTCTAACATGACATGCTGGATACTGACATGACATAGCATAATTGAAACAAACAAAAGAAGGAAATAAAACAATGCATGGAAAGAGATTAAAACCTAAAACAAACAAAAAACTAACAAAAAAGATACTGTATCCATAAACCAAGAAAAGTATGCCATAAAAAAGATATTCAGTGAATAGGAGGCCTAGGAAATTAAAATAATGCTATCTAAAAGTCAAGATAGTTGCCAAGAAAGTAGAACAGACAGTCAATAGAGATAGGAGAATAAGAGAGTTAAGAAAATTCAAGGATCAACCCAGAAGGTCCACCGTTTAACAGAGGGAGTTCAGAAAAAGGGGAGGAGTAAAAAACTATAAGGGAGGAAAGAAGAGACAAGGAGAAAAGGAAAGAGAAATAATGAAAAGAATGAAAGGAGAGGCAAGGGGAACGGTGGGAGGAAGGGACAGAGGGAGAAAAGGATTTTCAACAACTAAGGTTTTCCACATATTAAAATTCCACAGATTAAAAGTTCTCACCAAGCATTCAGTACAATAAACGTTAAAAGACCCAAAGAACATGAGGGTTAAAAAGAAGACCCTCAAAGCTTCCAGAGAGTAGGGAAAAAGAAAAGAATAAGAATTAGAATGACATCAGCCTTATCACCCATAATCAATAATGGAAACTAGAAGACATTGAAGAATGCCTTCAGAATTCTGAAGGAAAATATCTGTTTACCCAGATACCTATCTTCAACCAAACTATCAAGAACCACAAAGCTACAACACAGACATTTTCAAATTGGCTGGGATTCAAAAACTTCACTGTCCATGCACTGTTTCTTAGAAATTAGAGAGGGTGCTCCAATAAAATGAGGAAGTAAACTAAGAAGGAAGCATGAGAATCAAAAATCCTAAAAGAATCCCCAAGAGAATACAAAAACGTTCCATTGGGAGACACACACAGACTGAGAGAGAACCCTCTCCTTAGAAATTCTCGATTAAGGAGTCAACTGAAATTAAAAATCACATACTATATAAAAATGAAAGTCAAAGAAAACACTATACAGTTGACACTTGAACAACACAGGTTTGAACTTTAAGGGTCGACTTATACAGGTATTTTTTCAATAAATACGGTTGGTCCTCTGTATCTGTGGGTTCTGCATCCACAACCTAATGTGGGTTGAAAACACGGTCTTTTTTTTTTTGAGACGGAGTCTCGCTCTGTCGCCCAGGCTGGAGTGCAGTGGCACGATCTCGGCTCACTGCAAGCTCCGCCTCCCAGGTTCATGCCATTCTCCCGCCTCAGCCTCCGAGTAGCTGGGACTACAGACACCCGCCACCTCGCCTGGCTAGTTTTTTGTATTTTTTTAGTAGAGACGGGGTTTCACCGTGTTAGCCAGGATGGTCTCGATCTCCTGACCTCGTGATCTGCCCGCCTCGGCCTCCCAAAGTGCTGGGATTACAGGCTTGAGCCACCGAGCCGGGCCGAAAACACAGTCTTCTCAGAACGTGAAACCTGCAGATATGGAGTGCTCACATATAGATGGGTTCTGCAGAGCAGACTGAGGAACCTGAGTATGTGTGAATTTTGGTATCCACCAAGGAACCTTAGAACCAATCCCCTGGCCGGGCGCGGTGGCTCAAGCCTGTAATCCCAGCACTTTGGGAGGCCGAGACGGGCGGATCACGAGGTCAGGAGATCGAGACCATCCTGGCTAACACGGTGAAACCCCGTCTCTACTAAAAAATACAAAAAACTAGCCGGGCGAGGTGGTGGGCGCCTGTAGTCCCAGCTACTCGGGAGGCTGAGGCGGGAGAATGGCGTAAACCCGGGAGACGGAGCTTGCAGTGAGCTGAGATCCGGCCACTGCACTCCAGCCTGGGCGACAGAGCCAGACCGGTCTCAAAAAAAAAAAAAAAAAAAAAAAAAAAAAAAAAAAAAAAAGAACAATCCCCTGAAACCAAGGAAACCTGTATATGAAAATCACGAGATGTGGCCAAAGCAGTAATTTTAAATATTTATTTAGCAAAAAAAAATTAGGATGGAAAAATTTAACTAAATACTTTAGGGGCAAAAAACGTATAAAAAGAACAACAAAATAAATAAGGGGAATTATTAAAATAAAGACTTACTTTTGAAAAGCATAACCACAATGTGATTATTTCACTTAAAACTTTTAACAACTAAATTTCAACAAAAGGCATTCAGTTTCTCAAATTTTAGCATTTATATTTTCCTGAAAAATCACCCATTTCCTTTTCACTTATTAACCTTTTCACACTCATTAAGTTGTATAAAATATTCTCCTATAATTATTGTAGTATCCTGGGTCTTGCTTATTTTTCTCAAACTTATTTATTTGTGCTTTTTCTTCTCCATGTCCCAATAGACCAACTTTGATTTATCCATCTCACTGATCTGTTTTCAAAGAAAAGACAAGTTGAATAACAAAATTGTTACCTGTAATAATCTCATAATCACTTGCTCTCTTCTTTAGGTAGCTATAATATGGGGGAATAACTTCCTGTAGAAATATCACATCTGGGCTGTACCTAATGAAAAAACATCAATTTATGACAAATACCAAGTATACCATTTCATTTTCAGCTACCTAAATGAAGGAAATTCCACAACATACCAAAAACAAAAAACCCTCTTGCGCACCTAATATTGAGTGTTTATGCTGATCTTTGGTAACTATAAAATGAGAAAGATGTGTGCTATTTAAGTAGTACTATAACAAACATATCAAAAGAACTAGAAAACTGACATTAGAAACCACCATACTGAGAGACTTCAATGGTCCTACACACTAAGAGATGCTTTCAACATTTCTTTCAATCCTCTTGAAGCAGTTATTATCCACAATGAAGAAAGCTGACCTCCAGAGAACTTAAGTGATTTGGCCAAGGTCACAGAGCCAGTATGGCACACAAATAGATCTTTTTGGTAGTTTTAATTTCACGTAGTTATTATAAACAAAGTTAAAGAAGAAAACAGTACTAAAAGGCTTCTAACAAAAATTAGTGTTCCCACTTTGCTGCAGCCTGTAATCCTGCTCTCAGAGGCAATCATCTCAATTATTTCAGATGTTTCTTCTCAGAGCTGGACATTGAACTTAGGTTTAATTCGAAAGCCCACAACCTTGAACTATTACTTTGAATATACATAAGACACATTACTATTAAACAGAAGTGATAATACTTACAACGCTAAGTAGGAACACACCCCTCGAGCCCTCTCTGACAGATTGTTTAGATCTAATCCATCAATATTCCAGGTAATGAAGCAGAACATGCTGTCATTTTCTTGCTGAGTATCTTCAGATGGGCTGATTTTAGAAGTGGTGGAATCAGTTGTTTCTTCATTGGTTAGGTCAACACTGGCAAGATCAGAATAAAACACAGCTTTGCAAATAATCTATACACTGATTAGGAATTATTTTGTATTTGTAGCCTTCATTTTACAGACAAATTTTTAAAAAGCCCTAAAAGTTTGACACTGTCCTTACAGGGTTAACAAAAATTGCATGCCAGGTTCTAGATACAAATATAATTAAGCATTAATCACGCTGCACTTTGGCCCACTTCTTTGTAACGGAAAGTCATCCCATAGCCCTATATACTGGCCACTTGCATCCCCATTGCTCCTGTGGGTAGGATCTCTGACATTAGAATCATAAGGCTTTTGTTTAAGAATTGCTTAAGAAGTTTTTCAGACGCTGAATTCCAGCAGAAAGCTGACACCAACCAGTTTGAAGACATCCCAGAGGAACTGAATCTGCATGAGAATGCAGTTTTTTCATCTCCAGATCCCATGACTTCATCATTGCACTCTGACCAATCAACAATCCTCACACCTTGGTCCACTCAACACCCTTTCAAGTCTCAAGCTCCAGACTTCTCAAGGAGAATCTGAAGTTTCCTCCAGTCTCCTGGTTTGGCGGCCTTACAATTAAATTTTTTTTTCTGCTGCAACCCTTGGTGCCTCAGGGTATTGACTTGCAAGCTGTACCCCAACTACCTAGGGCACATGTCCACAAGGTAGTCAGGACCTCTTGAGGGTGTGTCACTGGCGCGTCCTTAACCTTGGCAAAATAAACCTTCTAAATTGATTTAGACCTGTCTCAGATACTTTTGAGTTCATAGATAGATTCTTATTGCACTGTCCAAATGTTTGCTCACTTAGGTAGTTACAGACAACTTAATATCCTTCAATGACATGTGTCACTAAAATAACTGTATAAACTATAATCCCAAATTAGACTCAGAAATGTAGGATTTCTAAATCTTTTTGGAATCTTTTAAAATCATATATTAAATAAGATCTCATTGTGGCAGATAAATAGGAACTGCAAATTCTTTGCTACTCCCCTCTTTGAGTGATGAAGCCTAATGCCCCTCCCCTTTGAATCCAGACCTTAGTGGTTTGCTTACCACAGGGAAAGAATATTCTGGGACTTTTGAGGTTTGGCCTTAAGATAATCTGCCATTTCCATTCAAGGCTTTTGGAACACTTCCTCCAGGAACCCTGGAACTGCCATGTAAAAAGTTCAACCACCCTGAGACTGCCATGCTGGAAAGGACATATGTATGTGCTCCAGTCCACAGTCCTGACTCCACCATCTGTTCCCCTAACCAATGCCCCAGACATATGAGTGGAGGGACAAACATTATTAAAAGGTGACTCCGAAGCATGTATAAACTATTCATGAATTTAAAAAATAGGTGTTTGAATTTATAATTTTAATGCCAACATTTTAACTTTTCTCCTATACACGATTCACCCAGATTCCTCAAATGTTACATTATTAAAAGGTGACTCCTAAGCATGTATAAACTATTCATGAATTTTAAAAATAGGTGTTTGAATTTGTAATTTTAATGCCAACATTTTAACTTTTCTCCTACACACGATTCACCCAGATCCCTCAAATGTTAACATTTTACTTACTTAACATTTACTTGCTTTGTTCTTTTTACTCTGAACCATTTGTTTAAATATTTTTGTATTATTTCCTAAACACAAAGACATGCTTATATATACAGTAATGCATCACATTTGGAGAAGTGTGTCATTAGGTGATTTCATCATGATGCAAACATCATAGAGAGAATTTACACAAACCTAGATGGTACAGCCTCCTACACACCCGGGCTATACGGTCTAGCCTATTGCTCCTAGCCTACAAACCTGTACGGCATGCTACTATACTGGATACTGTAGGCAACTGTAACACAATGGCAAAGGTATAGCGAAAATACAGTCATGATTTTATGGGATGATCTTCATTTATGCAGTTTGTTGTCAACTGAGATGTGGTTATGTGGCGCATAATGGTATACTCTAGTATGATCATCAAGTCAGAAGATTATCATTGATACAAGTTTTTCTTTTTCTTATTGCCGCCTGTGGCTAGATTTAATATTATCTAAAGACCTAGTTCAATCTTGCCAATTGTGCTACTAGTGTCCTAATCCAGGATCACGTTACATTTAGATGGCATGTCTCTTTTAATTTTCTTTAATCCAGAACAGTTTTTCAGTCTTTGTCTCTCATGACTGACATTTTTGAAGAGTACAGGCCATTTATCTTACAGAATGTCCTTCAGTTTGGGCTTATGTTTTCCTATTATTTGGTTCAGATTACGCATTTTTTGGCAGGAATGTCACAGAAGTGATAGTATGTCCTCCTCAATGCATCATTATCAAGCATCTGATACGGAGCTGTCCCATTCCTGGTGATGTTAGCTTTGATCACTTGGTTAAAGTGTTGTTAACCAGATTTCTCTACTACAAAGTCATGATTTTCCCCATCATAGTATTTCGTGGGAAAGTACTTTCTGATTATGTAAATATGCTGTTGTTCACTGAACTTTCCTACTAGTTTTAGTATCTGTTGATGATACCTGCCTGAAATAATTATCAATATGGCAGTTTCCAAATGAAGATTTTTTTCTAATTCCTCATGCCTTCTATATTTAATAGTTGGAGTTCTACTGTAAGGAAAAATGTTCCCTTCTCTCTTGGGCAACTGTATTTATATCAGTATGGGTTCTTTTTGTATGGATTGTAATCTATTCCTACCAAGCATCCTGTTGCTTGGATTACATCAGATTTGATGGGGAATGAGGGTAGGGAGCTTTTAAGCTAGGTCTTGTGCCCTTCTGGCACATCCCCAACATTTTCTGGGCACCTCCTACTTTCTAACACCACAGATATCATAGGCTCATCTTGTACTTTTTTTGCCCCTGCTCAGTCATTTCTTTTTAACTTTTTTTTATTTTTATATTAAACCTCTTCCATTCTATGAAATCAGTCATTTCTAAAAAGCCCTTGTTCCTTTCAGTGAAGAATGGTATTTAGAGGCCATGATCTGGGTGCTAGATGAACTTAATGCCAATTTTGAAGCATAAAATATTTTGAATTGTCTTCCTTTTACATAAAATAACCTTCAAGAGCATAAAAAAAAAGTGTAAAACTTTCTTTTGTGAATTTCACCCCACCCAAAAGTTCTCTTATTCAACAATGAGCTAATATTAAGGCTTTTTTCAACGCCTTACTGTGGGGGAAAGAGAGATCAGACTGTTATTGTGTCTATGTAGAAAGAGGAAGACATAAGAAACTCCATTTTGATCTGTACTAGGAAAAATTCTTCTGCCTTGAGATGCTGCCAATCTGTAACCCTAGACCCAACCCTGTGCTCACAGAAGCATGTGCTGTATTGACTCAAGTTTTAATGGATTTAGGGCTGTGCAGGATGTGCTTTAGTCAAATATGTGTGTGCAGGCAGTATGCTTCGTAAAAGTCATTGCCATTCTCCAGACTTGAGTACCCAGGGACACAATGTGCTGCAGAAGGCCACAGGGACCTCTGCCCAAGAAAGCCTGGGTATTGTCCAAGGTTTCTCCCCACTGAGACAGCCTGAGATATGGCCTTATGGGAAGGGAAAGACTCGACAGTCTCCCAGCCTGACACCCGTAAAGGGTCTGTGCTGAGGAGGATTAGTGCCAAGAGGAAGGCCTCTCTGCAGTTGAGAAAAGAGAAAGGCATCTGTCTCCTGCTCGTCCCTGGGAATGGAACGTCTCGGTGTAAAACCCGGTCATACATTCTATTTACTTGGATAGGAGAAAACTGCCTTATGGCTGGAGGTGAGACATGCTGGCGGCAATACTGCTCTTTATTGCACTGAGATGTTTGTGTAAAGTCAAACAAACCTGGCCTATGTGCACATCCAGGCACAGCACCTTTCCTGAAACTTATTTTATGACACAGAGTCCTTTGCTCACATGTTTTCCTGCTGACCCTCTCCCTATCATTACCCTACAGTCCTGCCACATCTCCCTCTCCGAGGTGGTAGAGACAGTGATCAACAAATACTAAGGGAACTCAGAGACCAGTGCCAGTGCGGGTCCTCCATATGCTGAGCGCCTGTCCCCTAGGCCCACTTTTCTTCCTCTATACTTTGTCTCTGTGTCTTACTTATTTTCTCAGTCTCTCGTCCCATCTGATGAGAAATACCCACAGGTATGGAGGGGCAGGCCCCCCTTCATCTTACCACCATAGAGAAAAAGCCAAGTGATTCCATGCCTGATCAAAGATGTTGTTTCCTTTTTATGGAAAGCATTAAAACCAGAAAGGAAAATTATTAGCTCTTTATTTCTGTCAAATCTTCTGTTTCATAACTGAATTTAAAAATACATATACTGTCAAAGACAAAGGTGTTTGTTAATCACATTAGGCCCCCTACCTATCCGGCACACACACCTTTTTTTCCAAGTTTAAAGATGTCCAACTATAACTCAATCTACTTCATAAAACTGTAAACACAACCCCTACTTTCCTCAATGGGTGGACTGTCATGGGTGATGTATGGGGAGAGCATGAAGGTGTCATTAACCATAGTTTATACTTACTGAGTTCTATATGCCAGGCACAATTCCAAGTGTTTTACACCTATTAGCTCACTTAATCCTTACCACAACCCCATGAGGAAGGGGTCGCACAGATAAAGAAACTGAGGCAGAGAGAGGTTACATAGTTACTAAACAGCACAGGTAGACTTAGAACCTTATTACTATCCCCACTGCACAAAGAAATTGAGGCAGAGAGAGGTTAGACAGTTACTAAACAGCACAGGTGGACTTAGAACCTTTGCATTTTGGCTCCAGAGTCCATGCTCTTATTCACTATGCCATCCTTTCCTCCTCTAGTTTCATTGCAATCCAATTCCATATTGATACAATTTGGATGTTTGTCCCCTCCAAATCTCATATTGAGATATAATCCATAATGTTGGAAGTGGGGTCCAGTGGGAGGTGTTTGGGTCATGGGGGCAGATCCCTCATAAATGTCTTGGTGCTATCCTCACATTAGTGAGTTCTTGCAAGATCTGGTTGTTCAAAAGTATGTGGCACCACACCACCCTCTTGCTCCTGCACTCACCATGTGATACCTGGGCTCCCCCTTCCCTTCTGCCATGATTGAAATCTTCCTGAGGCCCAGCAAAGCCTGGGGCCTTGCTTCCAGTAGAGCCTGCAGAACTGTTAGCCAATTAAATCTCTTTTCTTTATAAATTACCCAGTCTCAACGCAAGAACCTAACACAATTATCTCTGCAATTTATGCAACACCCACAATATTTAATGTTTAATGCAGCAAGAAAAACCAGGCAACTGTATTTAAAATTTCCATTTGGGAAAATGAAAAGGGAAATAAACTCTAAAACGTTGCTGTACAGAAATACTAAGGGAACAGAAAGGGACTGGCAAACGTTAAGGGCATGATTTTTTGACTTCATTCCTAAGCAGATGAGGAAGCGCTTTTGTCAGTATATCTGGTGTCTCAGGTTTTATGTGTTAGGCCAGTGCTCTTCAACTTTAAATCACCAGGAGATCTTGTCAAAATACAAATTCTGATTCAGTAGGTCTGGGTGAGACCTAAGATTCTGCATGTCTAACAAATTCGCAAGTAGTAGTGGCATGCTGCTGGTCCAGAGTCCACACTCTGAGTAACAAGGCTCTGGGACATGGGCTGTCAATGCTGGCTCTGCATTAGAATTACTTGCACAGCTTAAAAAAAAAAAAAAAAAAATACAATGAGGAATACACAGGCCCTACTCAAGACTAATTAAATTAGAATCTGTTGGTTTTTTTTATTTCCCCAGATAATTCCAATATGCAGCTAAGATTCAGCATAGCTGTTTTAAGAGGATTTCCCTGGTATCTCATCAGAGACACTAAAGATAGATTCTAATGTAGGGGGCTAAATCACTTTAGTGTTCAATTTCAATTTTTGTTGATATCCCAGGAATTCACTCCAGAATTGAGATTCCTGCCCCAATCATTTAAGACAGCCAATGCCCTTGCTCAGTAGGGTTGAGTTTCTCTGGTCATAAAATCTTCCAATCAATTTTTTTTCTTTTCCTTTCATTTTGCTAAAGCCAACATCAAAAATCTAATCACCCCACGCTCTGTGAATGCACAGGCCTTAGAAACACCCCGAAGTTTGCCCCTTCCCCATTTTTCTCTCTTCAGCAAACTAAACTTTAAAACTTCACTCTCATTCATACTTGACCTGAGTTCTGAGAGACAAGAGACCACAGCCTAATCAACACCTTTGCTTGTTTTTGCCAATTTACCATTCCGGGGTAAGAGAATCCTAATAGCCATGACACTATTGCTTAGCTTGATCCGCATCTTTTCTGAGGGCCTATTCCAGGAAATCCACTTACTTTGTTACTATTTATTGGTTACCATACAGACTATTGCAACCAACAGACATTCATTCAGGTTGGTTTGACCAAAACAGGTGAATTTATAAGGAAACAACACGTCACAGAGCCTGGTACAGAAATACAGCCATGTTTAAGGAAGGGCAGTTAAGGGCTTTCTCTCAATCCTACACTTCAACTTCCCTCTGCTTCCTTCTCTCGCTGCAGACCTCTGTTCTCAGCTTCTCTGTACCCAAAAAAAGATATGTATGAATCCTCACAGGTGCTAAGTTAACACGTTACAGTTCCAGCTCCATAGGAAGACTCAGACTTGACTCTCTTGGTCCTAATTCTGAAACCAAGGAGAGGATCTGACTGGCCAGTTTGAGCTAGGTGAACACCTCCTAGACCAACTTGCTCTGGTTAGTAAAACGGAAGCCAGAGACAAATCACTGTGGGTGAGCAGACAATTCCCCAACAAGAGGCAAGACAGAGAAAGGAACCTAATGAAAATATCTTATCACATCTGTAAGCCAATGCAGCTGAAAAGACCAAAGGGAAAATACAGTCTCCACTATGAAATCAATTTTACAGGTTGTACATATAACTGGGACAATTTTATACCTTCAGTAAATATTTACTGGGAGCTTATGATGTGTCAAATGTTGTCAGACTTTGGGAAATTAACAATGTATAAAACAGATACTCCTTACTAGACGTGCAGTCTAGTAGGAGACATAAAACAATGAACAGCACTTACAATATGGACTAAGTTATTGTAACAGGGGTCATGCAGGATGCTATAAGAGTACCTAAAAGGGGAACCTTACCTAGACTTGGGACATCAGGAAAAGTTTCCTGGAGATAAATCGTGTCTCAGCTTGGGCCTTTAAGATAAATACTAGCAAGGAAGGAAAAAGAAAAAAAATCCAAGTAGAGGTAATAAAGATCTTTACGAAGATTCAAAGACAGGAGAAAATGACCCATTGGAAAAAAGTAAAAGTTTGATATGCCTGGAACCTGGAAAGACAGGTTCCAAGTTATGGAGCCAAATAGTAGAGGGCCTTGTAAGGTATCTACACTTTTCAAGAGTAGCAGTGCAGGAACTGGAGAGGGGCACTGAAATAACAGGAGTGGGTGTGCATTAAAAAAAATAACAACAACAGGCCGGGCGCGGTGGCTCAAGCCTGTAATCCCAGCACTTTGGGAGGCCGAGACGGGCGGATCACGAGGTCAGGAGATCGAGACCATCCTGGCTAACACGGTGAAACCCCGTCTCTACTAAAAAAAATAGAAAAAAATAGCCAGGCGAGGTGGCGGGCGCCTGTGGTCCCAGCTACTCGGGAGACTGAGGCAAGAGAATGGCGTAAACCCGGGAGGCGGAGCTTGCAGTGAGCTGAGATCCAGCCACTGCACTTCAGCCTGGGCGACAGAGCGAGACTCCTTCTCAAGAAAAAAAAAAAAACCTATTATTCTGGCTGGCCAGCCTATGGCCTAGAATAAATCAACAATTCAGGAAGCAAGGAGACTTCCAAGCTGCCATTCTTGGACGGAATTTTTGCCTTCATTCGTTTCAAACTTCTCGCTTACTTACTTCCTATCATTTGAGTTAAACATTACATTTCCATTTTTTCCTCCCTGGACTCCAAATCACGTTCGAAGTGACAGTATGGGGGAGTGTTAGATCCGCTGCTGGGGCGCATCTACGCGCAGCAGCAGCAACGCAAGCCCTGCTCCTCTGGGTACGCAGCTTGGAGATCTGCCTCAGCATCTTACGCCCAGCTCCACTGCAGGTTCCAGGACGCGCAGCGCAACCTGGTATCAAACTGCCTCCGTCCGTACTGGCTCCCAGCTCCCCTCATCACTTACTAGGTCTTGGGCTCAGAGATGGTTTCAGGGCGGCGTTCCAAGGTGCTCTCTTCCACCGGAGGCTCGAAGTAGGAGTTCAGAGCCCTCTGAAAAACAAAGGCACCAGGGATGAGGTTTGTGCGCTCCACCGACCTAGGTAACGGAGCGGGACGCGAGGACAGCAAAAGCGTACTTCCATTTCCCAGTCGTTCTCGGCCAGGAAGCACTGAGCCACAGCGGCATCGCAGCTCGCGACCGAGGCAAACTCCACACACAGAAGTCGCCGCTTCTTCACCTCTGGCTCGCCCTCTTCCTCCGCCGCCCCCAGGCAACTCCCCAGCTCCATCTTCTTGCCGCCTCCGCACCGCCCCTTTAAGCGGAACAAGAGGCCAACGGTCGGCTCTGCGCAGGCGCTTGCGCCATGGCGCTTCCGCATCAACCGCCCGGCAGGGAAACTCGCTCCGCTCTCCGAGAATAATAGGTGCAGCTGCGCCGCAGACGAGCCGCCGAGGTGGTGGGGACGAAGAGCGCGTGCGCGCGTGGTCACAAGCGTGCGGGAAACGTCAGTGAGCAAATCGCGGACCACCGTGGCCGCCAGCTGGCCTGATGCCCGGCCTCTTGCACTCCTAGGGACGGAGAAGGGTGCAGGTTCTTAGTCCTCTGTGTCCTTCTTTCACGAACTTCTGGATTTTCCAGCTCTTCCAAAGTTCGTTCTTGCGCAGAGCCCAAAGGCCGGAAAACCGTCCACGATGAACAGCGTGACTCTGAATCTGCGGGAGGTGATAAAGGCCATGACCAAGAGTCGCGGTTTTGATAGCGTTTTGGGAAAGGTATGGGAGGCGAAGCCTTGGCTTCTAATGAAGGGAAAGAAAGCACCGTGCTTGGTGCTGTTGTGAGCTTTGAATAATTATCTCTTGTTAGGTTCTGTTCTAGTAGCCTGTAAATTTACCTTAGTGATAATGATTACTACTTTAATGGAGCTCCTAAATATGCTGGATCGAACCCGTAAGTTCCCTATCTAAACATAGATAGGTATGGTTATGAGTCGTGGAGACAGAATTCCTCAGTTGTAAGGCTGGGAGGGACTTTGGATTTTGATCCTTCAACCAACAAGCGTCTGCATTGACCCAGAGAAGAATTAGAGAAACGTCTGCATTTAAGGCACATTACAGTCTAATTCTCTAGACTCTGGAGGATTAGAAGATAAATAATTGCAATAAGGTACGAAAGCCAAGTGCTTGGTAGAGTGGTGGACGAAGGGAGAAGTTGTTCCTCTGTAGTGGTTTGGGAAATTTCTCAAAGGCATGCAACTCCTGAAGAAATAAGTTAGCCCTTGGAGTAAAACGGAGTGCTTTTCTGAGACCAGCACTCACAAAGCCCGAAGGTGTTTGTTTTCATTTTTGTTTTTTTTTAAGAAGAGGTTTCACTCTTGTTGCCTAGGCTGGAGTGCAATGGCGCGATCTCGGCTCACTGCAACCTCCAACTCCCCGGTTCAAGCGATTTTGCTGCCTCACTCAGCCTCTTGAGTGGCTGGGATTACAGGCATGTGCCACCATGCCCAGCTAATACTGTATTTTTAGTAGAGACAGGGTTTATTCATGTTGATCTGGCTGGTCTCGAACTCCTGACCTCAGGTTATCCACCTGCCTCTGCCTCCCAAAGTGCTGGATTACTGGTGTGAGCCACCACGCCTGGCCTTGAAGGTGTGTTGTTGTTGTTGTTTTGAGACGGAGTCTTGCTCTGTCGCCCAGGCGGGAGTGCAGTGGCACCATCTCTGCTCACTGCAACCCCCACCTCCCAGATTCAAGTGATTCTCATGCCTCAGTCTCCCAAGTAACTGGGATTACAGACATGCGCCACCACGCCTGGCTAATTCTGTATTTTTATTAGAGACAGGGTTTCATCATGTTGGTCAGGCTGGTCTCAAAACTGCTGACCTCAGGTGATCCACCTGCCTTGGCCTCCCAGAGTGCTGCTGGGATTACAGGCGTGAGCCACTATGCCCGGCTAAAAGCAGGGATTTATTGAAAATGAAAGGACACGCCTGTGTTTAGGGTGTGGAGCACCAGCCCGAGGGCCCTGATACACCATGGAAGTCTCCTGTTAGCCACTTGGTACTCATCTCATGTAAATGAAGTGGTGTCCCACAATTGGCTGTGAAAAGCAACCAATCAGAGGCTAAAGTGAAGTTACAAAGTTCCACTTATATGCAAACAAAGACTTGCTATGCTATCAGACTCTGAAGTGAAGTTAGATAGTTACACTCCTATGGAAGATCTGATTGGTTGCAGAAAGCATAATTTTTTTTTTATATAAGGGCTAACTTCTTAGCATAATTTTGCTTTTTGCAACCAATCAAGGTACTTTCAGTTTCCCATCTGCCACACAGAAAAGGTGGGGGTTTGGAAAGGGAGAAGCCGCTGGTTCTTTTGTTACTTGGTGTGGAAAGTAACAAAAATATGTCTGAGATTCCTTCTGTGGAACAAAGTTCCTTCAAAGCCAATTTTAAAAGCCTATGTAAAAAATAATTATTCTTGCTACACTTTATGCAAATAATCTGGTCAAGTATAATAAAGCAAATCAGTCCTACCATGATTTGTCTTTAGTAAAACGGAAAACTGGAGAGAGAGAAAACTTTCAAAGGGTTTTCCTTTCAATTTACTTATAGGAAGTTGGCTTGAAACAGCCCTAGGTTGCCTGCCTCCAGACCCTATTCTCCTGCCTCACTTGTAAGAAAATGATGTTCCATAAGAAGCATTTATAACTAAACCTTGTGAACCCCAACAATTTGAGACAGGTCTCAGTTAATTTAGAAAGTTTATTTTGCCAAGGTTGAGGACGCACACGCGGTGACACAGCCTCCCGAGGTCCTGACAATATGTACCCAAGGTGGTCAGAGCACAGCTTGATTTTATACATTGAAGGGGTGGCCTGCCCCTCCACACCTGTGGGTGTTTCTCGTTAGGTGGAACGAGAGACTTGAGAAAATAAATGAGACACAGAGACAAAGTATAGAGAAAGAAAAGTGGGCCCAGGGGACCAGCGCTCAGCTTACAGAGGACCCACGCTGGCACCAGTCTCTGAGTTCCCTTAGTATTTATGGATAATTATCCTTACCATCAAAAAGATAAGGGAGTGGCAGGACAATGGGATGATTGTAGGGAGGAAATTAGTAGTAAGACATATAGATAAAGATCTCTGTGACATGAATAAGTTCAAAGGAAAATGCTGTGCCTTGAGATGCATATGCAAATATCTCCATAAACCTTTTAGCAGCATTGTTTCAGACTATCACATGGGGAGAAACCTTGGACAATACCTAACTTTCCTAGGCAGAGGTCCCTGCGACCTTTGGCCGTGTCCCTGGGTAGTTGAGATTAAGAGAATGGTAATGACTTTTAACCAGCAAGCTGTCTTTAGGCACTTGTTAAACAAAGCACATCCTGCACAGCCCAAAATCCATTAAGCCTTGAGTCACCACAGCACATGTCTCTTGCAAGGACAAGGTTGGGGTAGGGTCACAGATTAACAGCATCTCAAATACAGAACAAAATGGAGTCTCTTATGTATACTTCTTTCTATGTAGACACAGTAACAGGCTGATCTCTCTTTTCCCCACAATACATTTTAGGGAGATATGAGACATCAACAAATAGATGTAAAAAGAACACTGGTTCGGTCTGGAAAGGCAGGACAACTTGAAGCGGGAAGGGGGCTTCCAAGTCACGGGTAGGTGGGAGACAAATGGTTGCATACTTTTGAGTTTCTGATTCGCCTTTCCAAAGGAGGCAGTCAGATACACATTTATCTTAGTGAGCAGAGGGATGACTGAATAGAATAGGAGGCAGGTTTGCTCTAAGCAATTCTCAGCTTGAATTCTCCTTTTAACTTAGTGATTTGGGGGCCCAAGATATTTTCCTTTACATTTGCCCCCTTTTCTTTTAAAAAAAAAAATCTTTTGGAGAAAGCATTTTAGAAGCAAAATGAGTCTTTGGTCTCAGATTTCATCCAATCTCTCATGCTAGGATGGTTTATTCCTAGACAGATAGGTCCCGAGTTATTAGGAAAGCTAATTTTTAGAAGGTTGTGCAGTCTCATGTCCTGTGAAGAGAAAATAGGGGGAGGAAGGGAAAAAACCAACAAACAAAAGAACAGTTCTGGAAAATATACATAGGCGACATTGTTCTGAAGTCCATACATCAGTAGGCAGGTATGAAAGTGGCTTATGTATGTAAATAGGTTACTGTTATTTTCTTCTGAAGTTTAAGTTGTCTAGCTTCGGTTTGCAGGGCTTTACAAAAGCACAGTTTAGTTTTCAGTGTCTCCAAATTAGGAAAAAAAGAAAAGAAAGAAGAAAAAAATTAAAAATATTATTTTGGAGACTTGTAGCCAGGAAAAAGTAGAATTCAGCCTAAACTGTAGAAAATAATAAAAATTGATAAAATTAGGCAAGACTAGTGCCTAACAACAAGTTAGTGGACTATAGTCCACTAACAACAAGTGGACTATAGATTTTGAAACATAATTTTTCTCTCTCCAGTTTTCCATTTTTACTAAAGACAAATCATGGTAGGACTGATTTGCTTTATTATACTTGACCAGATTATTTGTATAAAGTGTAGCAAGAATAATTATTTTTCACATAGGCTTTTTAAATTGGCTTTGAAGGAACTTTGTTCCATAGAAGGAATCTCAGAC
>NW_016806890.1:1177028-1181369 GCF_001698545.2 Rhinopithecus bieti | reverse complement strand
TTCACGCCATTCTCCTGCCTCAGCCTCCCGAGTAGCTGGGACTACAGGCGCCCGCCACCTCGCCCGGCTAGTTTTTTGTATTTTTAGTAGAGACGGGGTTTCACCGTGTTAGCCAGGATGGTCTCGATCTCCTGACCTCGTGATCCGCCCGTCTCGGCCTCCCAAAGTGCTGGGATTACAGGCTTGAGCCACCGCGCCCGGCCGAAAACAGATTCTTATTGCACTTATGCAAATAACTGTATTGGCACAAGTTAAGAATACTCACAAATAGTTTCCAAATTCTGGAGAAATCAGGTAGAGAGAGACAAATATGCTCCAAATTTTGTTCATAGGAGTATACTAAATTGTTAAAAGCTGTCAATAGCTCAAAAGTTTCAAGACTCTGAAAAACAAAGCAAAAGATCAGCAATGTTTTAAGCAAAAAGTCAAAAAGATTAGTTCAGTCCCCATAGTTAATTCCTATTCTGCTTGATATTCATGAGCATTTTAGCTCTCCATGAGTTCTGACAGTTTTTCCTCTATTCTCTTGTAACAATCTCCAAAGTTATTGGAGACCTGCATTCAAGAGGAAACAGGTGCAGGAGAGGATGTGGAGGAATAGAAACGTTTTTACACTGTTGGTGGGAGTGTAAACTAGTTCAACCTTTGTGGAAGACAGTGTGGCGATTCCTCAAGGATCTAGAACTAGAAATACCATTTGACCCAGTGATCACATTACTAGGTATATACCCAAAGGATTATAAATCATGCTACAATAAAGACACATGCACGTGTATGTTTATTGCAGCACTATTCACAATAGCAAAGACTTAGAACGAACCAAATGTCCAACAATGATAGACTGGATTAAGAAAATGTGGCACATATACACCATGGAATACTATGCAGCCATAAAAAACGATGAGTTCATGTCCTTTGTAGTGACACGGATGAAACTGGAAACCATCGTTTTGAGCAAACTATTGCAAGGACATTAAACAACACACCACATGTTCTCACTCATAGGTGGGAATTGAACATTGAGAATACTTGGACACAGGATGGGGAACATCACACACCAGGGCCTGTCGTGGGGTGGAGGGATGGGGAAAGGATAGCATTAGGAGGAATATCTAATGTAAATGACGAATTAATGGGTGCAGCAAACCAACACAGCACATGTATACATATGTAACAAACCTGCACATTGTGCACATGTACCCTAGAACTTAAAGATTAATTAAAAAGAACAAATTTAACAAAGAAAACATTATCAAGAATAAAACACTTAAGGAATCTTAAAAAACAACAACAAAAAAAACACTTTATAAAGAGGACCAAAACAACAATTATCCATGGATGACTAAAAGTTTTAGGGCAGCCATAGTCAAACACACAATTGACAAGGAAATTTGTTACCTCTCCTCTGTAGCACACAATAATGTTAATGTAACAATTATGATTATTACTGATAATGTACACTAGGTCATATCACAATTACAGGAATTTCCCATAATTTTGGAACACACACTAATAACATATTTATACATATACATCTCAGAGACAGCCAAACACTCTCTCTTATTTGACAATGCTTCCTGTGTAATTTTTGTACCAAATAAGCCAAATTATGCCATGTTTGGGCTTTAGGGAACCTAATATCTTAAAGGAGTAACTAGGTCAGAAAAAGACAATTTATAATTTGATTTTGGAAAGTTTGTCAAATATCAAATGTTTAAAACACCTGATATCACAAAAATAGGATCACACGTCAGTATAAAATAAATCATTCATTTACCCAAAGTGATAACTCAAGGATTTCATAAAAGGTGAAAACCTTCATTCTTTGAGAGAGGAGACTTAACTTTCCAAACAATAAGCCCTAATAAAACAGCATGAAGCTAATTAAATTTGTTTTCAAAATTTTATAAACAATGTATAAAATTTTAAACTTGACCATAAGATATAACTTCCAACTGGGTGCGGTGGCTCACACCTGTAATCTCAGGACTTTGGGAGGCCAAGGTGGGTGGATCAGGAGGTCAGGAGATGAAGACCATCCTGGCCAACATGGTTAAACCCCATCTCTACTGAAAATACAAAAATTAGCTGGGGGTGGTGGGGTGCACCTGTAATCCCAGCTACTTGGGAGGCTGAGGCAGGAGAGTCGCTTAAACCCAGGAGGCGGAGGTTGCAGTGAGCCAAGATTGAGCCACTGCAGTTCCAGTCTGGGTGACAGAGCGAGATTCCGTCTCAAAAAAAAGGAAAAAGATATAACTTCCATAAGCCTTTATAACCTTTATAACCTTTATTAAGGAGTCAGTTAATGCATCAAGAAAACCTTGTTGCCGGGCATGGTGGCTCAAGCCTGTAATCCCAGCACTTTGGGAGGCTGAGACAGGCGGATCACGAGGTCAGGAGATCAAGACCATCCTGGCTAACATGGTGAAACCCCATCTTTACTAAAAAATACAAAAAACTAGCCGGGCGAGGTGGCGGGCGCCTGTAGTCCCAGCTACTCCGGAGGCTGAGGCAGGAGAATGGCATAAACCCGGGAGGCGAAGCTTGCAGTGAGCTGAGATCCGGCCACTGCACTCCAGCCCGGGCCACAGAGCGAGACTCCGTCTCAAAAAAAAAAAAGAAAACCTTGTTAATCTGATACAGGGGCCCATATGCTGATCTTGCATCATTGTGCCTCTGATATTAATGATTAATTTATAGAGAAACTGACCTTAGGCCGGGCGCAGTGGCTCAAGCCTGTAATCCCAGCACTTTAGGAGGCTGAGACGGGCAGATCACGAGGTCAGGAGATCGAGATCATCCTGGCTAACACGGTGAAACCCCGTTTCTACTAAAAAATACAAAAAACTAGCCGGGCGAGGTGGTGGACGCCTGTAGTCCCAGCTACTCTGGAGGCTGAGGCAGGAGAATGGTGTAAACCTGGGAGAGGGAGCTTGCAGTGAGCTGAGATCCGGCCACTGCGCTCCAGCCTGGGCGACAGAATGAGACTCCGTCTCAAAAAAAAAAAAAAGAGAAACTGACCTTATTTTATCTTTCAAATTTGGACCTTACAGTCTCGTGCCCACCTCTTCTTCAATAGTCCCTGGGCCTTGAGGAGTTAAATGCCTTTAATTTCTGGCCCTGTATCTCAGGAATGAAGTTTCTTTTGATTGGCATCTTCTACGGGGCCTGAAGTTGAGGCTTCAATTGCTGTCAGTGTTTAAGATTTAGCAGGACTTGGAGTCCTTTTAGACCCAGGAGTCAAAGCCCTGTAACTCAGTGTCACAAGGACTTTAGTCTGATGTGCTTCCCTTTGTGGGTAACCTGACCTTTCTCTCTGACTACCCTTAACATTTTCCCATCATTTCAACGTTGGTGAATCTGACAATTATGTGTCTTGGAGTTGCTTTTCTCGAGAAGTATCTTTGTGGCGTTCTCTGTATTTCCTGAATTTGAATGTTGGCCTGCCTTGCTAGGTTGGGGAAGTTCTGGATAATATCCTGAAGGGTGTTTTCCAACTTGGTTCCATTCTCCCTGTCACTTTCAGGTTCACCAATCAGATGTAGATTTGGACCCTTCACATAGTCCCATATTTCTTGGAGGCTTTGTTCGTTTCTTTTACTCTTTTTTCTCTAAAATTCTTGCTTCATTTCATTCATTTGATCTGCAATCACTGATACCCTTTCTTCCATTTGATCAAATCTGCTACTGAAGCTTGTACATGTGTCACGTAGTTCTCGTGCCATGGTTTTCAACTCCATCAGGTCATTTAAGGACTTCTCTACACTGTTTATTCTGGTTAGCCATTCGTCTACTCTTTTTTCAAGGTTTTTAGCTTCTTTGCAATGGGTTCGAACATCCTCCTTTAGCTCGGAGAAGTTTGTTATTACTGATCATCTGAAGCCTTCTTCTCTCGACTTGTCAAAGTCATTCTCTGTCCAGCTTTGTTCCATTGCTAGCGTGGAGCTGCATTCCTTTGGAGAAGAGGCGCTCTGATTTTTAGAATTTTCAGCTTTTCTGCTCTGGTTTCTCCCCATCTTTGTGGTTTTACCTACCTTTGGTCTTTGGTGATGGTGACTTACGGATGGGGTTTTGGTGTGGATGTCCTTTCTGTTTGTTAGTTTTCCTTCTAACAATCAGGACCCTCAGCTACAGGTCTGTTGGAGTTTGCTGGAGGTCCACTCCAGACTCTGTTTGCCTGGGTATCACCAGCGGAGGCTGCAGAACAGCAAATGTTGCTGCCTAATCCTTCCTCTGGACTCTTCATCTCACAGGGGCACCCGGCCTTATGAGGTGTCAGTCGCCCCCCTACTGGGGGGTGCCTCCCAATTAGGCTACTCGGGGGTCAGGGACCCACTTGAG
>NW_016806890.1:1147867-1176670 GCF_001698545.2 Rhinopithecus bieti | reverse complement strand
TATTTTATCTTTCAAATTTGGACCTTACAGTCTCGTGCCCACCTCTTCTTCAATAGTCCCTGGGCCTTGAGGAGTTAAATGCCTTTAATTTCTGGCCCTGTATCTCAGGAATGAAGTTTCTTTTGATTGGCATCTTCTACGGGGCCTGAAGTTGAGGCTTCAATTGCTGTCAGTGTTTAAGATTTAGCAGGACTTGGAGTCCTTTTTAGACCCAGGAGTCAAAGCCCTGTAACTCAGTGTCACAAGGACTTTAGTCTGATGTGCTTCCCTTTGTGGGTAACCTGACCTTTCTCTCTGACTACCCTTAACATTTTTCCCATCATTTCAACGTTGGTGAATCTGACAATTATGTGTCTTGGAGTTGCTTTTCTCGAGAAGTATCTTTGTGGCGTTCTCTGTATTTCCTGAATTTGAATGTTGGCCTGCCTTGCTAGGTTGGGGAAGTTCTGGATAATATCCTGAAGGGTGTTTTCCAACTTGGTTCCATTCTCCCTGTCACTTTCAGGTTCACCAATCAGATGTAGATTTGGACCCTTCACATAGTCCCATATTTCTTGGAGGCTTTGTTCGTTTCTTTTTACTCTTTTTTCTCTAAAATTCTTGCTTCATTTCATTCATTTGATCTGCAATCACTGATACCCTTTCTTCCATTTGATCAAATCTGCTACTGAAGCTTGTACATGTGTCACGTAGTTCTCGTGCCATGGTTTTCAACTCCATCAGGTCATTTAAGGACTTCTCTACACTGTTTATTCTGGTTAGCCATTCGTCTACTCTTTTTTCAAGGTTTTTAGCTTCTTTGCAATGGGTTCGAACATCCTCCTTTAGCTCGGAGAAGTTTGTTATTACTGATCATCTGAAGCCTTCTTCTCTCGACTTGTCAAAGTCATTCTCTGTCCAGCTTTGTTCCATTGCTAGCGTGGAGCTGCATTCCTTTGGAGAAGAGGCGCTCTGATTTTTAGAATTTTCAGCTTTTCTGCTCTGGTTTCTCCCCATCTTTGTGGTTTTACCTACCTTTGGTCTTTGGTGATGGTGACTTACGGATGGGGTTTTGGTGTGGATGTCCTTTCTGTTTGTTAGTTTTCCTTCTAACAATCAGGACCCTCAGCTACAGGTCTGTTGGAGTTTGCTGGAGGTCCACTCCAGACTCTGTTTGCCTGTGTATCACCAGCGGAGGCTGCAGAACAGCAAATGTTGCTGCCTAATCCTTCCTCTGGACTCTTCATCTCACAGGGGCACCCGGCCTTATGAGGTGTCAGTCGCCCCCCTACTGGGGGGTGCCTCCCAATTAGGCTACTCGGGGGTCAGGGACCCACTTGAGGAGGCAGTCTGTCTGTTCTCAGATCTCACACTCTGTGCTGGGAGAACCACTACTCTCTTCAAAGCTGTCAGACAGGGACGTTTAAGTCTGTGGAAGTTTCTGCTGCCTTTTGTTGAGCTATGCCCTGCCCCTAGTAGTGGAGTCTACAGAGGCAGGCAGGCCTCCCTGAGCTGTGGTGGGCTCCACCCAGTTCGAGCTTTGTTTACCTACTCAAGCCTCAGCAATGGCAGACGCCCCTTCCCCAGCCTCACTGCTGCCTTGCAGTTCCATCTCAGACTGCCGTGCTAGCAGTGAGTGAGGCTCCATGGACATGGGGCCCTCCTAGCCAGGTGCGGGATATAATCTCCTGGTGTGCCGTTTGCTAAGGCTCTTGAAGAAGCACAGTATTAGGCTGGAAGTGTCCTGATTTTCCAGGTACCGTCTGTCATGGCTTCCCTTGGCTAGGAAAGGGAATTCCCAACCCCTTGTGCTTCCAGGGTGAGGCGATGCCCTGCCCTGCTCCGTGGGCTGCACCCACTGTCCCAGAAGTCCCAGTGAGATGAACCCAGTACTTCAGTTGGAAATGCAGAAATCACCGGTCTTCTGTGTCACTCACGCTGGGAGCTGTTCCTATTCAGCCACCTTGGAACCTCCCCGTGTTCAACTCTTTTTAAAAGGACACACTTTTTTTCAAGCAAGAATGTTTTCCTACTATATATATTTATTGGAAAATACCCAAATAATGAAATATCTAGTATTTAATATAACTTTATAATCTAAATTATGACATGTTTGTCTATGAATATTTATCCCATTATGTTTACCTAATTATTTTAATTGTTTACCTAGATTATGAAAACTGTGAAAGTCATCTTTTAAAGTTATGGAATTACCATTGCAAAATTATAACTGAGACAGTGAAAGAGATTTGACCTAACTGACTCAATCTTGCTTTTAGCTTCCAAGCTGTCCTTGTTCATTCCTGGGCATAGGCTGAACTAACCTTGGCAGAAACTTAGAGTTTAACTTTGAAACAAAGATAGTAACAGTCCTTTCCCAAAACAAGCCTCCTTACTGCCTGTGGACTAGACTGCCTAAAGCCATAGGATTAGAAGTTATGGCAATCTTACTAAATTCAAGATGCAGCTATTTTCATTAAACCAATATCAATGTCTTATCTGTTAAAAATTACACAAGCAGGCCAGGCATTGTGGCTCATGCCTGTAATCCTAGCACTTTGGAAGGCCAAATCCTAGCACTTTGGGAGGCAGGTGGATCACTTGAGGTTGGAAGTTCTGGCAAGTGGAAGTGCATAAAACCTACAGAGTGCTCAAAAGTGAGTCATTCTCCTTGCTTTCTCCTCATTCTTAGATTAGTTGTTTCCTGCTTTTTTTTTTTTGATACAGAGTCTCTCTCTGTTGCCCAGGCTGCCATGCAGGTGGTGTGATCTCGGCTCACTGCAGCTCCGCCTCCTCGGTTCACACCATTCTCCTGCCTCAGCCTCCCGAGTAGCTGGGACTACAGGCGCCCGCCAACACACCTGGCCAATTTTTTTTTTTTTTTTTTTTGTATTTTTAATAGAGATGGAGTTTCACTGTGTTAACCAGGATGGTCTCGATCTCCTGACCTCGTGATCCACCCGCCTTGGCCTCCCAAAGTGCTGGGATTATAGGCGTGAGCCACCTTGACCAGCCTTTTTTTTTTTTTTTAAAGGAGGAACTGAGCTGTGGCCTAGGATTTTTGTGTGGTGGATCAATATGTACTGCTAGTGGGCAGGACTCCATGGTATGTCACCACTGTGTCATTTCCACCCTCTCTTGTGTCTGTTTCGCTCTCTAGAGGCCTGTGACCTCTGAGAGGACTCTAAACGCCAGGTGACTGCCCTTATATGTGTTTCCTGGATGAGAATTTTTTTTTTTTTTTTTTTTTTTTTTTTTTTTTTTGAGACAGAGTCTCCCTCTGTCCTCCAGGCTGGAATGCAGTGGTGTGATCTCGGCTCACTGTACCCTCCACCTCCCAGGTTCAAGTGATTCTCCTGTCTCAGCCTCCCAAGTAGCTGGATTACAGGTGCCCACCACCACGCCCGGCTAATTTTAGTATTTGTAGTAGAGATCGGGTTTCACCATGTTGGTCAGGCTAGTCTCAAACTCCTGACTTCAAGTGATCCTTCCATCTCGCCTCCCAAAGTGCCGAGATTACAGGCATCAGGCACTGCGCCTGGCCACCATTTTTAGTGTATGTGCTACCGAAGCAAGTACCTAGCCACTATTTTAAAATGAATTTTGTTGGGGATTTCTCTGCAAGGCCACTGCATGTCATGGGGGCTCAATCCCCAGACACTCCCACGAGGGCCCCAGTCACCCAGGGGCACCTTTTGGCTGGGAGGAGCAAACGCCTTTTCCTCTTCGGAGCTAAAAAAAACTCAGTCTCTCATTAACCTATGAAAGCAACAGTTCAGCTCCTCACACAAATGTGCGCAGGCAAACCAAATTAAGATTAATTTTGGGAGAAAAAGCACTAGAGAAGACCCTTTCGAATGCATCTTTGAACTAGAATTAGGATTCTTAAACAACAACTTCCTAGGAGAGAAAAGAAAAAAAAAAAGGTCAAGACCACTTCCTGTAAACTGCTCAGCCACCCCTAACTTTGTAGCTCTCGTCCACTATTATACAGGCCAAGGTCAAATCCTCTCATAATGCAAAGTCATCTCAGGTACCTCAAAGCCAAAAAGATTAGGTCATGCAATACAGAAAAACAGAGCCTAAGACATAAAAAGAATCTGCCCATGACTCTTGAATCTCCACAAAGAAAACAGAACACCCCCAAAGGGGGTGAGTGGCACCTTTCTTCTGAATTCTTTAAAGGAGTTCAAGTAATTAGAAGCCTTCTCTAGATTTTTTTTTTGGTACTGCAGATGGCAAAGTGGGAAGGAGGTATAGGGTGGACGAAAAGAAAATGAAAGAACAGTTATTTTTTTAAGGCAGGAAGAAACACATAAACCAAACGTGTTTTTTTTTTTTTGTTCTCTCCTTTTTCTTTTGCAGCTGTGAGGTATTTTAGCCGAAATAGTGTTTGAAATGCTTGTTCCCCAGTACCATAAAGAAATAGCACTTGAATATTAATTTATTTAGTAAGGCCATTTTTACTTCCTGCAGAAAGCGTACACTCACCAGCAGTTTTGCCACAAGAGTACACAGAACAAAGGAGACAGGGTCATTTATAACCTGACGCATCCACCCTACTGCCGTGTCCGGTTTCCCTTGGACCTCACATTCTGTATTTGTCCCAATTGGCTAGCAACTTAGAACTTTTAAAAGGCAAAGGTAGAGCAGAACAAAGGAAGGAGGAAGTAACTTGTGGAATGCTGAGAAAGGTAAAACACTTTTAAATAAGGAAGAGGAACAGGCTATGACCTAATGCTTGCTTGGACCAGTATAAGCATGCCAGGGCACATATTTAGAAACACAGGTCTTTGAATAAATTTTCTTCTAAGAGAAGTTACTCTTTATTCCTAATTGGATGGGGAGGAAAGTCTGAAGAGGAACCTCTGCTTTACTTTTACAATATTGCCCCTCTTTTTATTTCATAATTTCTCTTCAAACTTGTTTAATATGTTTTGACTTAATTGCTTTGTTTGTCCTTGTAAAAGAAGTATTTTTTTTNTCACCAGCAGTTTTGCCACAAGAGTACACAGAACAAAGGAGACAGGGTCATTTATAACCTGACGCATCCACCCTACTGCCGTGTCCGGTTTCCCTTGGACCTCACATTCTGTATTTGTCCCAATTGGCTAGCAACTTAGAACTTTTTAAAAGGCAAAGGTAGAGCAGAACAAAGGAAGGAGGAAGTAACTTGTGGAATGCTGAGAAAGGTAAAAACACTTTTAAATAAGGAAGAGGAACAGGCTATGACCTAATGCTTGCTTGGACCAGTATAAGCATGCCAGGGCACATATTTAGAAACACAGGTCTTTGAATAAATTTTTCTTCTAAGAGAAGTTACTCTTTATTCCTAATTGGATGGGGAGGAAAGTCTGAAGAGGAACCTCTACTTTACTTTTTACAATATTGCCCCTCTTTTTTATTTCATAATTCCTCTTCAAACTTGTTTAATATGTTTTGACTTAATTGCTTTGTTTGTCCTTCTAAAAGAAGTAACTTTTTTTTTTTAATACAGTGGAGGAGAGTTAGGAGTTAACTCTGTAAGAGTGACAGAGACAAGTTTTTGTATAAAACTTTGAAGGCAGGGAATAATATAACAGTCTACAGCAATAATAAGAGCGAATGAGGTGAGAATTGAAGTTAATTTTTTTTTTTAATTTATAGTTACCTACCAGAACAATGTGCATTTAAATTTTGCAGCTATTTGATTTTGTGCTTTAAACTTACTTGGCACTTCTCACAGGACCTTAATAACATTTGTGTAAACCTGAGGATTAAAGGACTCAAGGAGTTTCCTTTGGCCTGCAGTGTTTTGTTTTTACCTTTTTAGGTTGATGAAATGCCAGGGTTAAGGGGATAGCCAACTGGTTTAGAGCACAAGTACTGCTCCAATTATTTGGCAGTGTCCAGTAAAGGTCCTCCACAGTACCACTATATATTTGCTTGGGGATGGCTAGGCATGGACTGATGGACGAGCTCTTGGAAAGGCTTGAGCTTCTTGTATCTTTTTATGTTTTCAAGGAGCACCACATTTTCCTCCTGCCGTGAGAGGCACAAAGTAAACCTGGCATTTAGAAATGGAAGCGGTATTGCCCTCAGGGGCTGACCCACAGGGTGTTGAATTTTAGGAAATAGCAGAGAGAGCTTAGTATGATGGATTATCCCAAGCAGTGTGATTTTGAAAAAGAGCCACCATACAGTCCTGAAGGGGGCCTGCCCCTCCATACCTGTGGGTATGTCTCACAAGGGAGACAAGAGACTGAGAAAAGACATAAGACACAGAGACAAAGTATAGAGGAAGAAAAGTGGGCCCAGGGGACTGGCACTCAGCATACGGAGGACCTGCACCGGCACTGATCTCTGAGTTCCCTCAGTATTTATTGATCACTATCGTTACCATCTCCGTGAGGGGGATGTGGCAGGACTATAGGATAATGGTGGGAGAGGGTCAGCAGGTAAACGTGAGCAAAGGACTCTGTGTCATAAATAAGTTTAAGGAAAGGTGTTGTGCCTGGATGTGCATGTAGGCCAGATTTATGTTTGACTTTATATAAGCATCTCAGTGCAATAAAGAGCAGTATTGCCGCCAGTATGTCTCACCTCCAGCCATAAGGCGGTTTTCTCCTATCTCAGTAAACAGAATGTATGATCAGGTTTTATGCCAAGACATTCCATTCCCAGGGACAAGCAGGAGACAGATGCCTTCCTCTTTTCTCAACTGCAGAGAGGCCGCCTTCTTTCACTCATCCTCCTCAGCACAGACCCTTTACGGGTGTCCGGCTGGGGGACTGTCAGGTCCTTTCCCTTCCCACGAGGCCATATCTCAGGCTGTCTCGGTGGGGAGAAACCTTGGACAATACCCAGGCTTTCTTGGGCAGAGGTCCCTGTGGCCTTCCGCAAGCATTGTGTCCCTGGGTACTCGATACTGGAGAATGGTGATGACTTTTACCAAGCATACTGCCTGCAAACACAATTTTAACAAAGCACATCCTGCGCAGCCCTAAATCCATTAAACCTTGAGTCAACACAGCACATGTTTCTGTGAGCACAGGGTTGGGGCTAGGGTTACAGGTTAACAGCATCTCAAGGCAGAATAATTTTTCTTAGTACAGATCCAAATGAAATTTCTTATGTCTTCCTTTTTCTACATAGACAAAATAACAGTCTGATCTCTTTTTCTTTCCCCTACACAGTCCATATCTGGTCAACGAGGAGACCATCTGAGTGGAAAGGAAATAATCTGGACCTCTGGTCTACCGTGCATACAAGCATAATAATCGCTTTTATTTAAAGTGCAAATGGATTATTTAATCCATTTCAGCCAGGCATTTGCATCTTGATATTTTGTCTTGATGGCTAAGGTCTGTCTTAGATCTCTTATTTTTAAAATAGACAACCTAGTTTTATTAGATGTAGGAGCAACTGGTGTAGGATCCAGAACTGAGGCTACTGAAGAAGGGGGAGATGGGGAAAATGCGTATTTTAAAAATACCTAGGGGGTCTTTTCCATTTATGTCAATACCCATACCATAGAAGCGACTAAGGGCAGGTCTAGAGTTAGTTAAGGTGAACGTGGTGATAAACAGAAGGACAGGGTTATATTGATAAGGCTGACAGTTAGAAGGGGTAGTCCTTTTAGTGAAATAGATGAGGGGTTTTAGATCTGCACAAACCTTTTTCATGAAAGTCAACTTTGCTCCTGAGTAGTTTAAGGGACGTAGTCCCATTTACTACAAGGTTGCCAGGCTGTAGGAGCAGAAAATTGACGTTTTTTCTGCAGGTCATTACAACAGTGAGTGCTAGGGGTAACTGTGTCAATTAGAGGGCTGGGACATAAATGTTTGTGTGAAAAGGCTAGCTGTTGCTGATCTTTCACATTTGCACAAGGTATGACAGAGCAAGCATTAAAGGCAATGGTCTGAGGTGAGTCAGACTTAGTTACAAAGGAGCTAGTAACAGAACAAGGAAAGGAAAGGAAGCAATATAGAAGGTATATGAAAATTAAGCTTTCTTTAACTGAGTAGGATTTGATTCTAGTATAGTAACCAATGATTCTGAGAGGAAGATGTTTTCTTGACTCGAGTATGGTGGGTTCATTTTTTTTCTCGGCTATGCGGACGGCAGTCTCAGTGGTTAACAGCATAAAATAGGGTTCTTCCTAGGCTGGCTTGAGTTTCTTTTTCTTTCTGTCTTTTGATTAGGACGTGGTTTTCAGGCTGGTGCTCGTGTACTGGAAATTCTAAAAGACTTTTAGTTCCAAGGGAAGGGAAAGTAGAAAATACATTAAGTATATAATTTCTGCTGCATATCCTGGGGCTTGAGCTTGAGGCCTCATGGTGATGCCCCTTGCTCTATTCCCACGCAGCGCCGCCTAGGGGACGCTGCAGCCCTGCCCCCTTTTAATGTTTGGCCTTCTTGTGGCCTTCACTGCCCCTGTGTGCCCTGGCCTTGGGGATAAGGGGCCTTGTGACTTACCTGGCTGCCTTTAGGCCTTAAGAAAGCCAAACACCATTTGATATTTGACAATGTTTTTGTATGAGTTTATGCCAGATAAGTTAAAATTTACCTTTATATTAATGTGCTATTAATGTTAAATGTAATTTTAATAAAATCTTGTAGACATTATTTACCGAATTTTAATGTCTGACGATAAGGTAGACTTTTATAGACTCTTTTAACTTTTATAATTTTGTTGAAGAGCAGGTTAGTGCTTTAAGAAAAATATATTGTGCTTTTATTTTAATGTCCAGTTCACAGAAAAACTGGATGACACCCCTTTAACTTTAGTCGATATGTTTACACACAGAATTTTCTTTATAATTAACATTTTAAAACTTGCTTAAACCTTTAAAACAAAAAAAATTTTTTTCGCCTTTAACGTAGGTAAAAATCCATATTATGCCTCCTCATAATCCTGTTACTAAAAGTATATATATTTTTTTTACGTATCTTGTACATGAACTGTTTTTTAAAATAATTTTACATTCAGGAGGCCTAATTACTTTTAAATTATACAATATTTCTTGCATAAATTCCCTTTTATAGCTTTTCTTATGATTTTCACAATCTTCAACATGTCTTAACTTTCTGCCTTCCTTTTACACTATTTCTTCTTCTAGTTTCACCCTCTGTGTCTTCCTTTGATTTCTGTCTCTTCCAGTTTCTCTCTTACTTACTCTTTCCCTCTATTTCTCTGTCTCTCTCTCTCATTTGCACTCTATTTTCCCCTCTGTCTGTCATCCTGTTTCCCTTTCTTTTCCCAAGTTCTCCCACTCCTGCTGCCAGGAAGGGGCCATCAGAGGTACTGTTTACAAAAGAGTTTCATGAATAAGTAAGTTCAGGAAACACTGATGTATCCTTTTTTTAAAAATTTAGTAAAATACACATAACATAAAATGTAATACCTGTGTTAGTCCATTTGCATTGCTATAAAGGAATACCTGAGACTGGGTAATTTATAAAGAAAAGAGTATTATTTGACTCACAATTCTGCAGGCTGTACAAGAAGTGGGGTGCTTGCTTCTGGATGAGGGCCTTGGGAAGCTTACAATCATGTCTGAAAGCAGAGTGTGAGCAGGTGTGTCAGATGGCAAGCGAGAGGGAGTGCCACACTCTTTTTTTTCTTTTTCCTATTTTTTCTATTCTTTTTCTTTTCTTTTCTTTCTTTTTTTCTTTCTTTCTCTCTCTCCTTTCTTTCTCTTACTCTTTCTGTCTTTTCTTCTCTCTTTCTCTTTTCTCTCTTCTCTTCTTTTCTTTTTTCTTACAGGATCTCACCCTGTCACCCAGGCTAGAGTACAGTGGCACATTCACAGCTCACTGCAGCCTCAGCCTCCTGGGCTCAAGCAGTCCTCCTTGCCTCAACCTCCCATGTAGCTGGGACCACAGGAGCGTGCCACCACATCCAGCTAATTTTTAAAATTTTTTGTAAAAACAGGCCTCACTTTGTTGCTTAGGCTACTACACTCTTTTAAACAATCAGATCTTGCATGAGCAAGAAGGGCACCAAGCCATTTGTGAGAGATCTATCCCCATTACTCAAACACCTCTCACAAGGCCCTACCTCAGCATTAGGGATCACATTTCAACATGAGATTTGGAGGAAACACACACCATCTTAACCATTTCTAAGTGTATAGTTTTGTAATATTAATTACATCCTCATTGTTTTGCACCACTATCCATCTCCAGAAACTCTTTCCATCTTGCAACACTGGAACTACGACCCATTAAAAAATAACTCTCCATTTCTCCTTGCCCCCAGCTCTGGCTACCAGCATTCTATTTTCTGTCTCTATGAAATGACTACTCTAGGTACTTCATGTAAGTGGAGATATTGTATCCCTTTTACATATTAAAACTTTGGAGTAGTTTCGCAGTAAATAAATATGCTTAACATTATCGTGTTTAAGTTATTCGCCATTGAAACTTTCCTCTCACAGTAACACGTGGAGGAACATACATTGGGAATATCAACTGATAGGCACTGTGCTAGGATCCGAAAATACCATGTGGAGTCCAACACACATAGAAATAAGGAGTGGAATTCCAAAGGAAGGCAAAGTGTAAAGTCATCTTTATGGAAATGAGTGATGAAGGTGAATACCTGAATGAGATGTCAAGAGGAGGAACACACTGGAGAGAAGCAGTAAAGATTTAGGACTGAACCTTAAAGACATACAGGCTTGAGAGAAAGAAAGCATGTAAAGAAGACAGAAATGGTTAGAAAGGTAAGAATAGATCTTTTTTTTTTTTTTTTTTTTGAGACAGAGTCTCACTTTGTTGCCTAGGCTGGAGTGCAATGACACAATCTCGGCTCACTGCAACCTCTGCCTCCCAGGTTCAAGCATTTCTCCTGCTTCAGCCTCCATAGCAGCTGGGATTACAGGCATGTACCACCATGCCTGGCTAATTTTTGTATTTTAGTAGAGACGGGGTTTCACCATGTTGGCCAGGCTGGTCTCAAACTCCTGACCTCAAGTGATCCTCCTGCCTCAGCCTCCCAAAGTGCTAGGATTATAGGCGTGAGCCACCGCGCCCAGCCAAAAGAATAGATCTTATACTTACTATTAATAGAAAACTTATAGATTTTGGACTGACTACAAAAGGGCAGTGATATTCAAAATGTATCAACATGATATGCCAATAGATATTTTCAAGTTCATTGGTCATTAAAACTGTCTTATGTATAAGCAGTACCCAAGACAAAATAAGGCATATTTTTTTCAAAGATCTATGTACAAAAAAATTTGTTGCAGCATTATTTGTGATATCAAAAGTGGGAAATAGCTGGGCATGGTGGCTCATACCTGTAATTCCAACACTTTGGGAGGCGAACGCAGTAGGATAGCTTGAGCCCAGGAGTTTGAGACCAGCCTAGGCAACAAAATGAGACCCCGACTCTACAAAAAATTTTAAAAATTAACCAGGTGTGGTGGTGTGTGCTTGTGGCCCCAGCTGCACAGGAGGCTAAGGTGAGAGGAACCCTTGAACCCAGGAGGTCGAGGCTGCATTGAGCTATGATCATGCCACTGCACTTCAGCCTGGGCAACAAAGTGAGATCCTGTCTCAAAAAAAAAAAAAAAATTGTCTGAGGGGAAATAACCTAAATGTCCAACCATGGGAGAATTAGTAAAAGAAATCACAGTAACTGCATGTGACTGAGTCCTGTGTTACTATAAGTCACATCTTAACAATGATTTACTAACAGGAGCATGTCATTAAATGTTGTGCACAACCTTAAAAAGAACTTTCAATCGTTTATTTTTAAAAACATCTACATAGCACTGTGTGTCAGGCAGTATGCACTTTGTTCATCTGAACTCATCTTTTTATGGCAAGAGATACAATAAAAGTCAAAATACAACAGTCTGGAATTTCACCATATGAATTGGTGTTAAAATTTGATAGGTAAAAAGAACTGTAGAGACAGACTGTAATAGGTAAGTAGGCACAAAAGACATAAAGAGGCTGTTCACAGAAAAAAGGCAATAAACATTAAAGGATGCTTAAAAGCACTGTGAGTCTGGCTAATGCTAATTAAAACCACGAGATACTATGTTTTGTTTATCAAGTGTAAAAATTAAGATAATATGCATTATTGTTAACCAATGAGGAAACAACATATTCATTACTGTTGGAAAATCTGGCAGATCTGTTAAATTTAAAATATGGCTGGATGTGGTGGCTCACACCTGTAATCCCTTTGGATTTTGGGATTTGGGAAGCCAAGGAGGGCAGATCACTAGAAGTCAGGAGTTCGAGACCAGCCCGGCCAACATGGTGAAACCTCGTCTCTACTAAAAATGCAAAAATTAGCCGGGCATGGTGGTGGTGCCTGTAGTCCCAACTACTCGGGAGACTGAGGCAGAAGAATTGTTTGAACCCGGGAGGTGGAGGCTATAGTGAGCTGAGATCGCACCACTGCACTCCAGCCTGGACAACAAGAAAGAGACTGTCTCAAAAAAACAAAAAATAAAAAAACAAACAAAAACTTTATATACTCTTATATACTCTTATACCCAGCTATCTAATTTTGTCAATCTATCCTATACAAATAAAGCATCTTTGTGATGGTAAAAAAAAAAATATATAGAAATAACACGTATTTTAAGAAATAGCGTCCGGGCGCGGTGGCTCAAACCTGTAATCCCAGCACTTTGGGAGGCCGAGACGAGACGGGCAGATCACGAGGTCAGGAGATCGAGACCATCCTGGCTAACACAGTGAAACCCCGGCCGTCTCCACTAAAAAATACAAGAGAAAAAAAAAAAAAAAGGTTAATCTGGGCGAGCGGGCACCTGGTAGTCCCCAGGTCTACCTCGGGTAAGCCCTGTTGAGGCAGGAGAATGGCGTGTGTAAACCCGCGAGGGCGCGAGCCCTTGCCAGCTGAGCTGAGGCATCCGGCCACTGCACTCCAGGCCCTGGGCCTCGAAGCCTGGGCGACAGAGCCAGACTCCGTCTCAAAAAAAAAAAAAAGAAATAGCTTGACAAATTCTAGTATATTCATAGTAGGGAATACCACAGAGCTATTGAAAGAGATCTCTATACATTGGGCTGGAGGCTGCGCATGGTGTCGTGCCTTCTCTTTTTGGGTCACTTAAGCCCAGGAGTTTGAGTCCAGCCTGGGCAAAATAGAGAGACCCCATCTCTAAAAAAAATTAAAAACAAATAAATTGAGCTAGAGAAATGACTGTGATACATTGGGAAGAGAAAAATGAAAGCTGCCAAGTAATGTATGTAATATCCCATTTTTGTAATTGAATAAAAGGTAAGAAAAATACCCTTTAAAAAATTGTATACCCTGTGTGTATATGAGTAAGCCTAGGGAATGGTATAGAATGATACTCAGCACTGAAAGGGTAGTAGGTAGGAAATTGTACTTTTATACTGCTTTATATATGTAAAATGAATTTTTTTTAATAATTAAAAATTTAATAAAACTAAGATGACTCAGATAGGATTTTTTTTTTTTTTTTTTTTTGAGACGGAATCTTGCTTTGTCGTCCAGGCTGAAGTGCAGTGGCCGGATCACAGCTCACTGCAAGCTCCGCCTCCCAGGTTCATGCCATTCTCCTGCCTCAGCCTCCCGGGTAGCTGGGACTACAGGCGCCCGCCACCTCGCCCGGCTAATTTTTTTTTGTATTTTTTTAGTAGACACGGGGTTTCACTCTGTTCACCAGGATGGTCTCCATCTCCTGACCTCGTGATCCGCCCGTCTCGGCCTCCCAAAGTGCTGGGATTACAGGCTTGAGCCACTGCACCCAGCCCAGAGATAGGATTTAAGGAATCAACATACAATTTGTGAAATAATGAACTCAAGAGTTATTCATATTGTAGGGGAAAGGAACGTGGCATAAACTCACAGCAAATATAACTATTTTATAAAATTATAATTTTAGCAGTAGTGAATGGATGACCAATTTCAAGAGAAATGATGAATACATTTTCTCTGCCATGGAAGATAGTCAAGATTTAATTCTTTCTTTGTAAATCCTCTGAGCTACTGCTGAATTAAAACAGAACACTGAAGAAAACTGTAGTTTTACTTGACTATCCTAAGAGTTCCAGGACTTTGTAGCATACAAAGTGAACAGAGATGATTTAAACTTCTTTGTGCCTGTTGTTTTATATGACAAATGGGCTATTCCCCTGGCCTTGGTGTGCCGTATTTGCGTTCCTTCAGAGCACCATCCCCTCCTGGGAACTACCCTACTAGATTCCAAACTGAAGCTCAGTTGCAAAAATTCTACACAATTTGTGCTTTCCCTCTTTAAAGGAGAACTGGAAGTGTGAACAAACATTTCCCAAATCCTCAATCTATGGAAGACAGGATAAGAAAGGCTCCTTCCCTATCAGCCCACTTTTTCCAGGTTCAAGACAGTAGGGAACCTGTGTATGAGAGAAGTCTTGCCAATGAGATCCATGTGATAGAGGCCTTCAGAGCACCCACCTTTATAGGCATTCCAGAATGATTCAATAAAATCTGCCACTTATCAGCCTTTGGGGAAGAAAAATATAGTGATTTTTTAAATCATTAAATTTTGTTTTAGTGGGATAGTAATTGTTTTTATTCTTTGGTAGCATATCTGTCACCACCACCACTATTTCAATGAACAAAAGCAGGGTTACTTAAGCTTAGCTAACTAACCTTCAGGGAATATTTAATTTAATTCCTGTTTGCTCTTCCCTAGGGCTTTGTTTTGCTTTCCATGGCATTAGTTTAGCAACTCTTGTTATTTTTGGCATTCTCTTATAACCCTTGCTGTTTTGTACACTCCCTGAGGACTAGGGCTCACCTTTGGATCCTCTACCCTTGCCCCATTTGCCTGCCATTTTCACTCATCCTTCAAGTCCTTTGCAGGTGACACCTGCTACCTCTGAGAAGCCTTCCCTGGCAGCCCCAAATGTCTTCCTCTGATCTACTTCTACACCTTGACTAACTTTTGTTATAGAACTTTCTGTATATTATTGAAAATATCTGCTGATTTGTTTGTCTTCCCTCTATACTTTTTCCTTGGGAGCAAGTCCATATGCTTAATAACCATTTGTCAAAGGGAACTTTAGTGCCTAGTGGAAGGTGCCCAGTCGAATGCCTTTTACATAGAATATTCTCCCTATAGTTTGTTCAGTTAGTTGCTGAAGCCACTAAATATTGGGCATACTGTTACAGAATGCTCCTCGTTGATCTTCAAGTTTCAGTGTATTCATTCACTCAACAAATATTTGGGTGCCTACTATGTGCCTACACCCTTACTGAGCCAGAGACATACATTCCTTTAGGAAAGAATGTATATTAGCTACTAAAACATTGCTAGTCTAGGTACTGGAGATACATCAGTGAACACAACTGACAAAAATCCCTGCACGCAACGGAAGTTCTATTTTAGTGGAGCAAATCAAACACTAAACAAAATAAATAAAGGAAATACATAGTATGTTAGATGGTGATAACTGCTATAAAGGAAATAAAGGTGGAAGATAGAGTATTGGTGCAGGAGAACTTAAATCCACCCCCCACCCTGCCCCAAGATGTATATTCCTGTAAGTTCTTTTTTTTAAGAAGTTCAATTTTACATCTTATCTGGAAAGATATCACTGAAACAGTGACATTTCAATAAAGACCTGAGAAAGTCATGAATGTTGAAGAAGAAGAGTGTTCCAGGAAGGGCAATAAAAAGTCAAGGCCCTCAGACTTTCCATTGCTGTGCTTTTCATCGTTTGAGGGCTCCATTAGAGAGGGTTTTAAGCAGACAAGTAACATAATTTGACTTCTACAGCTGCTCTTTGACTTACGATGGGGTCGCATTGGCATAAGCCCATCATAAATTGAGATACTTTCAACTTAACAATAGTTTTATCTGAACATAAAGTCAAGGATCATGCTGAATGCATATCACTTTTGCACTGTTGTTTTCTGTCAAGCACTGTTTATATTTTCAAAGGAGCACTCTTGTTGCTAATATTGAGACTAAACATGGGGGTGGTGGCAAGGGCAGAAATAGGGAGATAAATTGGAAGTCAACTGCAACAACTCAGGAGAGAAATATATCCTATATCCTTCTGAGTAAATCCAATATCAAGTCTGGTCTTTGAATGACTAGTTAAATCTAAGACTTAAGAGCCAGCAAAGGAGACTGGGGAGTGGCTGGTAGAGTAGGAGGAAAGCCAGGAGGAGGTGGTGTCATGAGAATTAAGGGAAGCCCAGGAAAAGTTCACGATGTCACCAAATGCTGAGAGGTCACTTAAGGAAGAGAGAGGCTGCCAAGGGTCCTTTGAGTTTTGTAGTTAGGTCATAGTTGACCTCAGCAATAGAAATAATTTTAAGAAAATACATGCCAAACTATACAAACAAAATTTTCTGTTTGATAAGTTTTTATAATAAGGATGCAAATTAAAGTGTTGTTGTTATTTTGGGGACAGGGTCTCAGTCTTGCCACCCAAGCTGTAGTGCAGTGGCACGATCCCAGCTTACTGTAACCTTGACCTCTCGGGCTCAAGCGATGCTCCCCACCCCAGCTTCCCTGGGAGCTGGGACTACAGGCATATGCCACCATGCCTGGCTCATTGTTTAAAATTTTTATAGAGTTGGGTTCTTGCTGTGTTGCCCAGGCTGGTCTCAAACTCCTGGACTCAAGCAATCCTCCTGCCTCAGTCTCCCAAAATTAAAGTGTTTTGATCACCTGTGACATACCAGGCCTTGTCCTAATTTGAATTTTAATCTTAATTTTTACAAAACCCTATAAGGGCAGTACAGTACGTTATCTCTACAGATGGGGAAACCTCAGTTCAGGGTCTTGCCTAAGTCTGATTCCAGAACCACTACTCTTAACCATTAAGCAGAAGTCACCTGTGTAATGAAGCTACTAGAACACACATTATAAAGCAGAAATGCTGGACTGATAACAGCAATATGGTTGAACCATGGTACTTTTATAGCATGTACCTTTCTAGAGCCCCTTGAACATAAATGTCATCTGTGTTTGTTGCTGTTGCTACCCCATCACACTGCCACATCCTGTCTTTTTACCTCCTTTCCTGCTTATATGAAGGTGCATTCATACGCTGTCCTTAGAACGCCTGTCATCTGCAGTGTCACACAAAGTTAACAACGTCCATCATCAGGGAAAATTGCTTGAAAACAGCCTTATTCACAAATATACACGTAGAAAATTCTCATCCATTAAGACTGTCCGTTTTTCTCTATGCTTCTGTATACAGTCTTCTTTTTGGGGTGGCTCACGTTTATGTACACAGATTTTCTCATACCATATGTCACACTCCTGTGCTTTAGGCCCATTACAGACACCCTTACTGAGCCAGAGACATACATTCCTTTATCTGTTTAGCAGAGGGAGTGGTGGTGAGTTGCACAGCAGCCAGCAGCAGTTACAGTGATGGCAGTGGCTTATTTATTTATCCCACTACTCAGCAGAATGCAACTCTTTTAAAGACCAGAATGATCTGAAATGCCAAGGCTTAAAGAGAACTCTTGGTACTCAGCCTCATAAAGGACCATCTCAGTGATGAAGAACAGCATCTTCACTGCTGTTGTTAGGCAGCCTTCTCCCTATCTTTACTGAAAAAGTGAGGAAAGGAGAGACTCTGTGTCATGTGGAGTGTCTCTTTGTGATGAATTTTAGCTCAGATGGGAGAGGGTGAGGGGCTATGGCAACCTGAGTCTTTTTTGAGACGGAGTCTCACTCTGTTGCCTAGGCTGGAGTGCAGTGGTGTGAACTCAGCTAACCGCAACCTCCGCCTCCCAGGCTCAAGGGATTCTCCTGCCTCAGCCTCCCAAGTAATTGGGATTACAGGCATGCCCCACCATGCTTGGCTGATTTTGTATTTTTAGTAGAGAGAGTTTCACCATGTTGGCCAGGCTGGTCTTGAACTATTGACCTCAAGTGATCTGCCTGCCTCGGCCTCCCAAAGTGCTGGGATTACACAGATGAAGTCGTATAAACTCGTATGAATGCATGAAGTACAAGGAAGAGACAGCATGATACAGGGCCATATATAAAAGGGACAGATTACTGTATATGCATGTGTACATGGAAGCATTTTTATGATATACTGAGGAGCCCATTGTGGCAAATAGTGCTGATCCATAAAAGTTCTTGCCAACCTATTGCAATTTTCCAATCTGCAGGATCCTGGGACTGAACATATCTGGACAGTTCTCTGTATGGTTAGGCCATGGCAGGTAAATTTTTGACCCCTTGACATCATAAAAGCCTCCATACCATCTTTACCAAGACACCTAAGGAATCAGGACCCAGTTGTCTGTAGCAGTCCAGGTGATATGTGAGGGCAGGCTGTTTTGCATAATGGTTAAACCTGAGACATCCTAGTTAAACTTAGACTAGCTGTTTCTCATCTATAAAATGAAGACAATAGTATTCACTTCAAACATTGGCAGGACTGAGACAGCACATGTCAGATTGCTCAGCATGGTCTCTAACATGGAGTTAGCTATGTTGATATAACTGAATAAACAAATGTGTGCTCTACAGCCCATCTTTACCAAGGCTGACATGTTTTTTTCACAGGGTTCTCTCCCTATTCCCCTTCCTCATCAGAAAGAAGTTAGCTTTGCATTGGCCTCTTCCCCAACAAGACTACTGATTAGCTCTGGGAGGGTGGGCAGGACATTCCTTCATCATCTTCCGTTGGTTTAATTCTCTTATTTGACTTGAGGAGACAAGAATTGAACATATAAAGGCATTTATATTGCCATATCAGGCTGCCCAATACAAAATTGTCTCTATGCCAATGTAAATTTTAAAACAATTTTATTAGTATGTCCTTTGGCCTTTCAAGTTGGGGGGAAAAAATCAAAACCAGTATTCTGTACTAGAAAAATCGAACTGATATTTGTCTTACATTTTGCCATCCCAGCCAAAGTTAGTAATCAAATGGAACTTTAAGAACTAAGCTTTACTGAACCAACTGTGCCTTAAAATACATTAAAACTGAGGCACAGTGGCTCATGCCTGTCATCCCAGCATTTTGGGAGGCCGAGGCGGGTGGATCACCTGAGGTCAAGAGTTCAAGACCAGCCTGGCTAACATGGCAAAACCCCATCTCTACTAAAAATACAAAAATTAGCCAGGTGTGGTGGCACGCACCTGTAGTCCCAGCTATTCTGGAGGCTGAGGCAGGAGAATCACTTGAACCTGGGAGGCGGAGGTTACAGTGAGCTGAGATTGCACCAGTGCACTCCAGCCTGGGTGACAGAGCAAGACTGTATCTCAAAAAACAAAAACAGAAACACCACATTAAAACTACCTTTGCTGTCTACAAGCCGCTCATATTTAGTTCTATTTCTTAAACTGCCTGGATTTTCCCCTTATCTTCACCTGGCTAACTCCTGCCTGTTCTTCAAGACTCAGATGTCATTCTCCAGGAAGCCCTTCCTAATGTCTTTTCCCTAGATACACACTTTCAAAAGTTAGATATCTTTACTCCAAGAAACCTGTATTTATTCTGTCTACAACAGTTTCTTCCACTGCAGTTTATGTGCTTATCTCTTCCTTTAGACACTGAACCCACTAAGAGCAGGGATTAAACTTCATTCATTTTTTACATTGCCAATGCCTGCTATAAAGAATCACATAAATGTGTGACTGAGGTGAGTTTACACCTTATCCTTGCTCGGTTGTGTATTATTAGTTTATGAGGACATCTTGTGGCTAGATCATTTATTGCTATAAACAGATGATCATAGGCCAGGCGCAGTGGCTCACGCCTCTAATCCCAGCACTTTGGGACCTAGGCGGGTGGATCACCGGAGGTCAGGAGTTCGAGACCAGCCTGGCCAACATGGTGAAACCTCATCTCTCCTAAAAATACAAAACTTAGCTAGGTGTGGTGGCATGTGCCTGTAATCCCAGCTACTTGGGAGGCTGAGGCAGGAGGATCGCTTGAACCTGGAGGGCAGAGGTTGTAGTGAGCCGAGATCGAGCCACTGCACTCCAGCCTCAGCAACAGAAAAGGACAAAACAAAAAACAAAACAAAACAAAAAAACCAACAACAAAAAAGATCCTGTTCTAAAATTTTTTTTTGACATTGATTTACCTGTTGTGCAAAACATGACATAATATTGTTTAGGATATTTTATATCGCATGGTTCTGTTTTCCTTCAGAGCCTTCAACAATAAAACCACTAAATAGGTGGTTTGTGAAACTCTCAAGTGTCTTCCTGGTGGGAGTCATAAAGGCCACTACATACCTAGAGATGTTATATATAGTTAGTGATTAGGGAGATAAGAAGGTGGAAAGACTTACATCTAAATCTCAGTTTTTATCACATCTTGGGTGACCTTGAAAATAAATCACTCTGAATTTTAAGTTCTCTGCAAATGGATGTTGTCTCTTCCTTACTATATATAATACATGTAAGTGGTTGGCACAGTGCCTAGTATATCACAGTGCCTAATAAATGGTACTTATCTAGAATATAACCAACCATTTAATGCTTGAGACATCCCTCTACTCCCAAATACAACAGACACACCAAAAATTCGTCCATATTCTTCCTGAACACCTCTAGTGAGAGCGAAAATTAATGTTGCTGGATGCAGCACATTCCGTTCACGGCTCAGCTCTAAGTTCTAAATATTATACCATGGTGGTTTTTCCTAGTAATTTAAACATAAATACATAAGAAAACTTACCTTTCTATAAGTTGTCTTTTTAAAGATGTTTGATATAAAAATCATAATTTTTTTTTTTTTTTGAGACAGTCTCCCTGTCATCCAGGCTGGAGTGCAATAGCACGATCTCAGCTCACTGCAATCTCCACCTCCCGAGTTCAAGCGATTCTCCTGCCTCAGCCTCCTGAGTAGCTGAGATTACAGGGGCGCGCCACCACACCCAGCTAATTTTTGTATTTTTAGTAGAGACAAGGTTTCACCATGTTGGTAAGGCTGGTCTCAAACTCCTGATCTCGTGATCCACCTGCCTCAGCCTCCCAAAGTGCTGGGATTATAGACGTGAGCCACCATGCCCAGCCAAAAATCATAAAATTTTAAATACATTGTTGCATATGTTTATGTAATACTTTTTCCTTATACTTACTGTAAATGGGGCTACACCTTAAAAGCAGTAACTTACTTTGCTGGATTTGTTACACTTATACTTTATACTAACATGGGTTTATAGTATAAAAGTTTTTCTTAAATACTAGTAACTCAGTGACTGAAGTTGTCTTTTAAGTTGAACTGTTCATTAAGTGACTTAAAATGTTAATATTATTCTGCTTGTACAAAACTAGGAAACAACAAATTGAAACAATGAGTTAACAGATCTCAGCTGGGTGTCTTTGTTGGTGTCAAAGGTCCAATGAGACATTAAAAATGCCAGGCGTCATACATATGACTGAAAAGCTCAGACTGAATGTTTGATTTCTGCAGAGGAGTGGAGATCAGCCAATACTACTATTTTTTCACTAAACACTCCTTTTTCTTTAAAAATGACTTGCATAAGGGTCAATTTCTATCAGAGAGATTGGTGATTTACTTGAATTCCTGAGTCAACTTTTTTCAGAAGATTCAGTTCAATCCATTGTTCTTCATGGGCTGTTTGGGCTTTTCTAATTCTACAGAATGAATGTTCAGGATTCTTTTTTTTTTTATACTTAGGTTACTCTTGTCTCTGCTGCTCCTGGGAAAGTGATTTGTGAAATGAAAGTAGAAGAAGAGCATACCAATACACTAGGCACTCTCCATGGTGGTTTGACAGCCACATTAGTAGATAACATATCAACAATGGCTCTGCTATGCACGGAAAGGGGAGCACCCGGAGTCAGTGTCGATATGAACATAACGTATGTATCCAAACTGTATTCCAAATACCTTCTGTGTGATACCTGTCTAAACAACTGAGACTAAACACATTTATATTATTAGTAATGCATGAGATTCAATTAGCTGCCTATCTCCTTAACTGTAGCTATAGATTTTGTCCTAAAATATTCCACGGCCTTAAAATCTAGAACTAGAGCAGTTAATTTTCAAGTACAGTGTGCATCAACAGTAAAAGAGGAATGATCCCAAACATTCAAAAAAGCAACATGCAGCTTTTAATGTGTATACTGATATAGGGGAAAAAATCACAGACTGATGGCTCATACTGTTTCACAGTCCTTAAAAGTGCCATTCAGGGCCAGACGCAGTGGCTCACGCCTATAATCCCAGCACTTTGGGAGGCTGAGGCAAGAGGATTGCTTGAAGCCAGGAGTTCGAGACCCCCATCTCTACAAAAAATAATTACATTTTATTTAATTTTTAAAATACCACTTGTAACAATATGAGGATTATATTGAGTACATACAATTCAAAACAGAGTTCATATACACATTGTAATCTTACTCTAACAAACTGAACACTAGTGTTGGGTTCTTTTTTTTGGACATGGAGTTTTCCTCTGTCACCCAGGCTGGAGTGCAGTGGCGCAACCTGGCTCACTTCAACCTCTGCCTCTGGGGCTCCAGTAATACTCCTGCCTCAGCCTCCTTAGTAGCTGGGATTACAGGTGTGCACCACCATACCGGGCTAATTTTTGCATTTTTAGTAGAGACGGGGTTTCACCATGTTGGCCAGAGTGGTCTTGAACTCCTGACCTCAAGTGTCCACCCACCTCAGCCTCCCAAAGTGTTGAGTTTTAAGAATGGGCAGTAATCCTGGATCTCTCCCTGTGACTACACAGATATGTTCTGAGTTAAACTACATGATCAGGGAGCAGTGCCCCTCAGGGTCAAACTTACAAAATGTAAAAAACTCAATTCACATAAACTGGTACTACTGCAGCCTCATTCAATAAAGAGCTGGGCGCAGGGATTTAGTTTCAAGACAACTGCTTTTTCCACCTAAGCAACAGAAAAATCTAACTCAGAGGTTAGGGTGAGAGAGTCATTGTGATAAGGTATGAGGGTAATGGAAAAAATGTAGGCTTTTTTTTTTTTTTTTTGAGATGGAGTCTCGCTCTGTCGCCCAGGCTGGAGTGCAGTGGCGCAATCTCGGCTCACTGCAAGCTCTGCCTCCAGGGTTCACACCATTCTCCTGCCTCAGCCTCCTAAGTAGCTGGGACTACAGGCGCCCACCACCACGCCCTGCTAATTTTTTTGTATTTTTAGTAGAGACAGGGCTTCATCGTGTTAGCCATGCTGGTCTCGATCTCCTGACCTTGTGATCTGCCCGCCTCGGTCTCCCAAAGGGCTGGGATTACAGGTGTGAGCCACCGTGCCTGGCCAATGTAGGCTTTTAAGGAATCTAAATCTTTTATCAAGTTTACTTAAGAAACATTTAGTCCCTCTTTATGGAAATAAATTGAGGGTACAATAAGCAAATCACAAGATGCAGCCAAATGCTTTTTGAAATTAAGATGTACAGAAAAGAAAGGTTCTGCTTATGTTACTGATGTGCATATTCAGCAGTCCTTATTTCATGTGATAAGAGGTAAGACTAGTGGATGACTTGATTTTCCCTAAAAGTCTCTATTAAGAGCAGAGAGATCTTCAAACCTAGCACTGCATTTCATGATCTACTAAGGTACTTTTGCTTTTACAACCCTAAGGAATTTTCGGTAAGTCAAATATAGTCTTGGCCTTTCAAATATGTGTTGCCAAAAACATTGGCCACCAAGAGCTGCCTAAGCTTCAAAACTGATTCCCTTGAACAAAACTAGCACATGGTCTTTCAAAAGTTAGAGCTATTTCAAAAGTAAATGAATAATGTTTCAGTCCATTAACACTTAATGATTCACTCTTTGATTTACTTGACATGGTACCAAATTTACTCCACCCCTGCACATCAAGTTCTATATTATACAGACTGAGGATGCCTGTTAAACTGTGACTTAGATTAAAAACAAGTGAGGTTCCAAAATAACAAAAGGGGAAATTTTAGAATATTACTAACAAAATGCCAACTTCCAAATTCCCCGGACTTAATGTTTACTCATCTATAGCACAAAGGGTTCCTTATCTTCCTTCAGTTTAAGTTAATGTTTGTTAGCCAAATTTCTTGACTTCTAAGACAAAACTTAGGGAAATAAACTGGGCAAACTACTACTAAACATGCCATTTTTCATTTCTTTACATTGAAGTATGTGAATTCAAGACAAGCCTGTTCTTTCCAGCAATAAGATCCACCTTTCTTTTTTTTTTTTTTTTTTTTAATTGGCTCTTTCTTCTATTGCCCAGGCTGTAGTCCAGTGGCATGATCTCGGCTCACTGCAACCTCTGCCTCCTGGGTTCCTGCAATTCTCCTGCCTCAGCCTCGAAAGTAGCTGAGATTACAGGTGCCCATCACCATGCCCGGCTTTTGTATTTTGTAACTTTTGTATTTTAGTTGTATCTCAACTAAAAATGGGGTTTCCCCATGTTGGCCAGGCTGGTCTCGAACTCCTGACCTCAGGTGATCCACCCACCTCGGCCTCCCAAAGTGCTGGGATTACAGGCGTGAGCCATCGGAGCCTGGCCAGATCCACCTTTCTTATACCTCCCAGCCATAAATACTGAAGCCTTATTTTGAATATGGCAAAAACATATACCCTTTTAAAGGCTTCTTTCTAAAAGCAGAAACATAAACTGTAAGGAAATTATTTCCCTTTAAAACATTAACATTTGTTTTAAACAATCCTCATTTCCCCTTTTTTTTTTAAATTAGCTGGAGCCAGCTGAGTTAAAGACAACTTAATGATTACAAGTGAGTAGGATGTACATCTCTTAAAAATATAGACAATCCATCACCAAAATTGTAAGGACATCGTATCAATTCCTTATAGTTGTTATATTGTCATTTTAGAGTCAAATAAATTGTAAATATGGATAGGACAATGTATAGACACCAAGTGATATTTCACCTAAGAAGTTAAGGAGATTTAAATGAAAGCTGGAGGAGATCTTTCACCAGCCCCAAATAAATATGAAGTGGGAAACATAAAGGGAAAAAAGGGGAGGCAAGAAAACCTCTTCTTATATATTTGGGAAAAGAAACTTGTGTGGGTTAAGGAATGGGTAAGAGAACCTGCTTAGGACCAGCCATTCACATCTGATAGTACAGAAAGCTTACCAATACTACTGTTAAACTATTTTTATGAGTAAAGTAAGTTACGTAGGAACACTGTTGTGAGATGCACACAACCTTCCCTTTGAAAAATTATTTGCTGTTAACTGTATTCATTTTCTTTCAAGGTACATGTCACCTGCAAAATTAGGAGAAGATATCGTGATTACAGCACATGTTCTGAAGCAAGGAAAAACACTTGCATTTGCCTCTGTGGATCTGACAAACAAGGTCACAGGAAAATTAATAGCACAAGGAAGACACACAAAACACCTGGGAAACTGAGAGAACAGCAGAATGACCTAAATGAGTATCAAGTATAGATTTGGCTCAAACATTTGTCATTTTTGAAATAAACTAGCAAAACCAGAAGCAGTTAGAAATATTCTTTGAGGAAAAGGACCTGGGTAAAGGTAGGGGTGTCTGGTTTTTTTTTTTTCATTTTAAGCAACTTGTTTTTTAATCATGTGTGATAATTGGGTGAAAAATTCTTAGCTCAAAGTGTTTTGAAAACAGGTAAAGCAAAGAAATTAGCAGGGGTACCCACTCTCAGTTAAGATTACAACTAAAGTCCAGTGTTAAGCTAAAGGAGAAATAGAAATTATTATAATTCTGTTTGGACTGCTATAGCAAAGTATCATAGACTGGGCAGCTTATAGGAACAACAGAAATTGTTCATGGTTCTAGAGGTTGGAAAGTCCTAGGTCAAGGCCCCAGCAGATCCTGTTAGGTGAGGGCCTGCTTCCTGGCTCATAGATGGTGCCTTCTCACTCTGTGGTGGAAGGGGCAAGTGAGCCCTCTGGGTTCTTTTTTTTTTTTTGAAACAAAGTCTTGCTTTGTTGCCCAGGCTGGAGTACAGCAGCACAATCTCGGCTCACTGCAACCTCTGCCCCCTGGGTTCAAGTGATTCTCCGGCCTCAGCCTCCCAAATAGCTGGGACTACAGGCATGTGCTATCACACTGTTTAATTTTTGTAGAAACGGGGTTTGCCATGTTGGCCAGGCTGGTCCCGAACTCGCGACCTCAGGTGATCCACCCGCCTTTGCCCCCCCTACATGCTGGGATTACAGGTGTGAGCCAATGTGCCCAGCCTGGGTTCTCTTTTTTTAAGGGCACTTACTCCAATCTTGATGGTTCTGCCCTCATGATCTGATAACTTCCCAAAGACACCCACCTGCTAATATCATCACCTTGGGGACTGGGATTTTAACATACAAATTTAGGGGAAGCACATTCAGACCATAGCAATGGCCAATCCTTAGTGAATCTTAGGTCCTTCCCAGATCTAAAATGCCAAACCACACTTGCATTTCCTTTTCTTAAGATTATGAAACTTCAAAATATATGAACTACAGCCCATACTGAAAAATAAAATAGATTGAGCCATATGCCTAAAAAAGACCTCAACAAAGTTTGAGGCAAAGCACATTAGTGATACAGGAAATGGTCCAATAGAGGGGGAAAAAGAAAAAACATGCTACTAGCTCCTTTTCTTGTACTTAGAATAAAACCATGCAGATCTCAAACCTCCAAGTCTACGGTATTGAAAAGACCAAGTTCATTTCTCAGAAGTCTCCAGGTTCAGTTGACTGTGGCACTCTGAGACAGCGTCTGTCTCTCAGGCTGGAGTACAGTGATACAATCCCAGCTTACTGTAGCCTCAAACTCCCAGGGTCAAGACATTCTTCCACCTCAGTCTCCTGAGTAGCTGGAACTACAGTGTGCCACCATGCCTAATTTTATTTTTTAGAGACAAGGTCTCACAGTTGCCCAGCCTGGTCTCAAACTTGTAGGCTCAAGCAATGCTCCTGCCTTGGCGACCCCCGCCCCACCGCGAAGTACTGAACTTACAGGTGTGAACCACTGCACCTAGCTGACTCTTCCTTGATTTCTGTGTCAGGGAGTCTTAATGAACATTTCATGATTAAAGACTAAAAAGGATGCAGCTTTAAGTAGATTTAAGTCAAGTTAACAGTTAAAGGCAAATCCTTTCCCTACATCATATGCTGATTTGTCCACTGAAAGGGCAGAAGACTCCACAGTAGCAACAGTAGCAGTGAGCATACAGGGGTCCCAAATGTTTACTTCTAATATTTCCCACTAAAAGGAACCTGAGCTCCTTGGAGAAACAGCTGATTCTAGGGCTTAAGGCTGGGATAGAAAAGTTACAGTATCTTCTGCATAAAAGCACATGCTCCAAATAATAAAGGCATGCAAATTATGATTTGCAGGGAAAAAATATGAGGCCATAGTATTTAGGCAGATAATAAATGGCAGGGATAGAACACTTTCTTACAACAAATGCTGCAAATCGACAGAGGGGTAGATTTGGAAAATCACTATTTTGTAACCATCATAAAGACTGGTTTTAGTCTGGAAAGAATCACCAAGGGAGCTCCTGATAACGAGCAGGATATTTGCACGTTGTTTCCCAGAGATTGCTACTAGTAAGTACCATATATAGGGCAAAACCAGGACACCTTGACCAGGTGCTCAAAGGTAACATCAATGAAGAGCAGATGGAGAGTATGCTTGGGAAGGGTATAAGCATGAATAAACAATTCAAATGCAAAATGAGTTAACAATTTACAAGAAAAATTGCCCCGTACTCCAAAAAACATACAGGTCATGAAACACATAAAGGCTAAGGAACTGTTCCACATTAAAGACAACTGAGAACAACTAAATGCAATGATCCTGTACTCTAGGGGGATCTAAGAAAAGCTAACGATACTGGGACAACAAAACGAATATGGATGATAAAAGAGTATCACATTCCCTGAGTTTGGTAATTTTACTCTAGTTATATGAAATATTCTTGTACTTGGAACATACGCCAAAGTACTAAGGAAGGGGTAAGGAAGCACAAGGTGTGCAACAAACTCTCAAATAGCTCAGAAAGTATGTATAAATGCATGTACAGAGAAAATGAAAAAAATGTGGCAAAATAATAAAAATGAGGGTAAAGATTACACAGGAGCTTTCATATTACTCTGGCAACTTTTCTAAATTATTCCAAAATAAAAACGTAAACAATGGCTGCCAAAATGCCTAACTTGGTGAACGTAAGTATAATTCAATATGGTAAATGAATACAATATGGCAAATTAAGAGCATAGACCCTAGAGCCAGCCAGCCTGGTTTTAAATCCTCCACTACTTATGATCTGAGCTTGAGCAAGTTACTTAACCTCTGCATCTATTTCCAGCCAAGGTTGAGAGGTTAAGACAAGAGCTTAGAAGAGTACCTGGCTGTAATAAACATTCAAAATGTTATTTCAAATAGATTCTGATTTTTAAGTAAGAGGACACATGAAAGCATTTTGAAATTTAAGAATGGCACTTTCCCATTAAGCAAGGCATTAGGCCAGGTTGCTAACTTTTGAAAGCTGACAGTATGTTCTTGATTCGTATTCTTGAAGTTACACACTCAACTGCCAGGTATTTTTCTTCTGAATTTGCTGTTTAGCCAGACTGTGAAATGAAATAATTCCCTAAGGTGACCAGTAGCATCAGTGAAATGGAAAAAAAAAGTTAACACTTCAAACTTTGTGTATTCACCTGAACAGTCAGGGTACTTTCACCTATTTTATTTAGGTTTTCTTTTTTTGTTTTTTTGTTTTTCCAAATTCCAACCAGAAGCTAAATACAATTGGAAACTGGTAAGCACTAGTTTTACTCCAAAGGAGTAGGATCATTCAGATTTACTCCAATAAAAGTATGCAACCCTTAAGCAAAGCTCTTCTTCATTTAAAAAAAAAAAAAAAAAAAAAAAAAA
>NW_016806890.1:1132574-1147677 GCF_001698545.2 Rhinopithecus bieti | reverse complement strand
AAAAAAAAAAAAAAAAAAAAAAACACCTATACAGTAGTCTTTCCTTATGTTCATTGCACAAAATGAGTTCTGCTTTTAGAACTTTGACACTCAATGGTTAATTTTACAATTTAAGATTCCAACTTTATAACCTTTTCTACTCCAAAATACCCTTTAGTTTTCTTTAGGATGGTGTAGAAACCAGCATTTCTGCACAATTCACTGGAATTTTTTTCTTTGTAATAAAAATCTCTTCTCTGTAAAACCAAAAAACAAAACAAAACAAAGTCCTCTACCTATCATGGTTTCTGCAGCTATGAATGTATTTCTCAGTTTTATAGCTGCTTTATAGCTACTTCAGACTCCAGATCTGCTTTAATGAGTATAACTGCATCCACACGCAGAATACTCCTACAATAGCAACTTGGGGAAAGAGATCTGGAAAAAAAAAAATACATGAGTACCAGGAAACAAACATGGCCCAGTAAAATATGAGGCAAGAATGCCTACAATGAGATGCATTTTTCATTTAAGATTTCTTTCCCATGGTTGTATTTTCTTTTTTAAACAACCAGTTCTGGTCATTAGAATGAATCTGACAGTGCTCTGGAACAACTGTGATTATAGCAAAGCTATTGTTTTTAAAAATGTTATTTATACCTGTTACATTCACTTCTCACCCTCTAAATACTGATGACAGATGTAAGAGAGGCAAATACCAGCACAAATGGGAAGACCATAAAAATGAGTATCACCTTGTGCTTTCAGATACATTTAAGCATTTCAGTGTACAATAGTCCTTTCATTTCACATTTTTAGTAAGATACTGATGCAGTGCAGCAAATATGCAAAGCATCTTCTTTCACACAGTCTGTGCACGACATCTAATTTTTTTTTAAGTTCTGAGATAAAAATGATTTAAAAAAATCCAGGATGAACGAGTTTCAAAATGCATAGTGTTCTGTGCATGAGTCCATTTTCTTTAAACTCTGAAAGAATAAAGTGGTAAGAAAACAAGAAAAAACATTGCTGCTGCATTCTCTGATCTTCTCCATTTTGCTGGTCAGTACTCTACTCTGGCATATAAGGACGGAGGTGATCCTCTATGGTGCCAACTGCCCAGTGGGTGAGCTGTTCCTGTGGCAGGTAGAGGCAGATGCTGCATAACTTGAAGATTGTAGCTTTGTTTTTTGGAGTCTGGAAGGGGAAACATTTTAATACTTTTTAAAAATAAGACTTTAGCGTAACTGTCACATGAAGTCAACTTCCCACAATTAAGTGTCTTAACATACAGAGTAAGGGACAAATTACAGTCCCTATCCATATTCTAGATGGACAAAATCTTGCCATATAAGATGCAGGAAAAATTTATGCAGAATTAAAAGATAAAAAGTTGGGGAAGTAAACCAGAGACTACTTGCTAGAAGAAATTAAATCTAAAAGCATTTCATGAGTTTGAAGTCATTTTTATATAGAGGAAGACAAAGCAGATGTGGTAAGAACAGAAGCTAGTGAGAGAATGAAGGAATAGGTAAAAATTTAAGGCTAGGTGTGGTGGCTCAGACCTGTAATCCCAGCACTTTGGGAGGCTGAGTCAGGAGGATTGCTTGAGCCCAGGAGTTCAAGACCATTCTGGGCAACATGAGGAAAACCCATCTCTACAAAAAATACAAAAATTAGCTGGATGTGATGGCACATGCCTGTAGTCCAGCCACTCGGGAAGCTGAGGTGGATCACCTGTACCCAGGAGGTCAAGGGTATGGTGAGCCATGGTCATGCCAGTGTACTCCAGCCTGGTGACAGAGTGAGACCCTGTCTCAAAAAATAAAAGAAAGATTTAAGCATATCCTGGGGTAAGGGACTAGAAGAAAGCCAAACTATTACCAGTTAAATCAAAACCCTTATTTTTAAGTAGTAGTTACCATTTGAACATCCAACTTAACTACAAAGTTCATCTTTTGTTCACTAGCACCTCTAAAAGGCAAAATAAAGACTGACTTTGAAGATGTCTGAAGTAGTCTACAAATGTAAATGAACCTATACATATGTGCATATACTTTACTTGTATTAATTTTAAATGTAACAACCTTAGGTTAAATTTAACAACCTTAGGATTATCATTTGTTCAATTTCACAGAAGCAAAATGCTCTCCCAACAGTTACAACCTGTCCAAGATCACACAGCCAGCAAGTGGCTTCATCTAAAAACTAAATTGCAATACTTTGATTGCTGCTTAAAAGGGAAGTGGTTATTTGTTGTTGGCAGTGTTTTTTTGTTTTTTTTTTTTTGAGATGGGGTCTCACTGTGTTACTCAGGCAGGAGTATATTGGCGCCATCATGGCTCACTGCAACTCTTAAAATCCTGGGCTCAAGTGATTCTCCCCGCCTCAGCCTCCAGAGTAGCTAGGACCACAGGAGCATACCACAATGTCTGGCTAATTTCTTTGATTTTTTGTAGAGATGAGGTCTCACTCTGTTGCCCAGGCTGGTCTTGAACTCTTGGACTCAAGCAATCCTCCCCCATCGGCCTCCCAAAATGCTAGGATTACAAGAGACACTGTGCCCAAATGGAAGTGCTTATTTGAAATAAATGTGGATCTTTTAAATAAATGTCACTCATCCTTTTAGATTTAAAAAGTCGGTTGGGCATGGTGGCTCAAGCCTGTAATCCCAGCACTTTGGGAGGCCAAGGCAGGCAGATCACAAGTTCAGGAGAACGAGACCATCCTGGCTAACACGGTAAAACCCCGTCTCTACTAAAAATACAAAAAATAAAAATTAGCCAGGCGTGGTGGCGTGCGCCCGTAGTCCCAGTTACTCGGGAGGCTGAGGCAGGAGAATGGTGTGAACCCGGGAGGTGGAGCTTGCAGTGAACTGAGATCGCACCACTGCACTCCAGCCTGGGCGACAGACTCCCTCTCAAAATAAACAAACAAAAAAGAGGGCCCAGGTCAGTACTTCTGGAAACACAATGTGTTTCAAATCACCTGAGGGTTCTGTTTAAAGTGCGGATTCTGATTCGTAGAGTCTGAGAGTCTATATTTTTAACAAGTTCTCAAGTGATGTTTATCCCTTGCCCACACATCTAGTAGAAATGCTTTAGGGCAACGGTTCCCACTACTGTTCACTAGAATCCTGACTTTTAAAAGCTTCGAAGGAGGTGGGTTTTTGCCCTTTTGTTTAAAAAAAAAAAAAAAAAAAGCTTGCCAGATGGCTGTAATGTGTGGCAAAATTTGGGAACCATTGTTCTACGGTGAGGTCTAGGAAATACTGTTTTAAAAATTCATTTTTTTTGAGACAGGGTCTCGTTCTGTCACTCAAGCTGGAGTGTAGTGGCAAGATCTCACTGTAGCCTCCCAAGCTCAAGCAATCCTCCCCCTTCAGCCTCCCCAGCAGCTGGGACTACAGGCACACGCCACCATGCCTGGCTAGTTTTTATATTTTCTGTAGAGATGAAGTTTCGTCATGTTCCCCAGGCTGGTCTGGAATTCCTGAGCTCAAGCAATATGCCCGCCTCGGCTTTCCAAAGTGCTGGGATTACAGGCGTGAGCCACCATGCCCAGCCTATTTTTTGTTTTTTTTAAGTAACTTCAAAAATAATGCAGTGTTTGGGAGACAAAACAAGTAACTTGTATAAAAAACATTTACTAACCAATAAGCTTTTTGAATGAGGCTGTAAGTGGTTTTCAAAAAATCCGCTTACCTGCAAGTGCTGTCTGTCAATGAAGAGAAACACTGACTGGTTAGGATTGTTGACAACGATTCCAGTCTTGTCCTTGCGGCTCAGTACATGCAGAAACTGTTTTTCATAGTCACCGTGATGAAACTCAAATTTGGCCTAAATACAAAATACAACATTTGTATTTAACTTCAAACAAGTTATACTACCTGAAACATCTGCATCTATATGCATATAGCTGTGCTGTCCAATAAAGCAGCCAACAGTCAAATGTTATTTTTTCCTCTTTAAAAAACAAATTATGGCAAACCCACAGCTAGGATCACAGGCAAAAATTTAGATTAAAAGATATTTACAATTCCATTCTTTAGTAACACTAGCCACATTTCAAATGCTCGATGGTCACATGACTACTGGCCACCATTAAGAACAATCTCTTAAGATACAGAACATTTCCTTAATTGTAGAGAATTCTATTGGACAGTACACTCCACGGCGACAGCTGATCAGGAAATTCTCTGCATCAAAATGACTAAATCCTAGTACTCCATGATCATAAAATTGTATTTTCAAACCTACTCAGTCCAAGACTCCCACCATAGTACTTTAAGCCTCAAGGACATCTCTTCTCTTTTGATTAAGAGGCACATTGTTAATTGCTGTTTCTAAGAAAAAAATAAAAATGTTTATTCTAACCCTAGCTGCACAACTCACTAGTTACGTGACCTTACACAGATTCCTTAACTTACCTAAACTTCAGCTTCCTCATCTATAAAATAAAGCCGTAACCCATTTCACAGGACAGTTAAGAGGATTAAATGAAATGTAAAGCCCACAACTGAAATATAGTTCTGCTCCTCACAGATAGGCTATGTTTTTATGTGAATTTTTCCCACAGCTAGCCTTGGGTTGTTTTCAAAAATCTGTGAAGTTATGAAAGACTGTTATCAATTAAGTCAGAACACGCCCTTCAATCTTTTAACATGAGGAAGATCAACTCCATCCTCCCACAAAATATCTGTTGGGCATGGGGAGACGCCAAATGCTAAGACATGACCAGGCTTGATGAAGAATTCAAGAAACCTAGACTTAACAATATGATATTTAGATAATACTGAGTTGTACAAATAATTGTTATTAGTCCATTTAGTTCAAACATATTTTATTGCCCTGTTACGTCTAAAACAGTAGGAAATAATAACATTGAAAAACCAAGTTCCTGCTATGCAGGATTTTATACCTAGGAGCTTTTCTTATAAACCATAACATAAACTATGATATAGCATCACAATACACTACATGTAACATACCAAACTGTACTTCTATACAATTCAAATACTAAATTATTAATATGATCATAACCATATCAAAAGCATGCTATTAGCTACTAAAAAATAGGAATAAGGTTACTTCAGCCTTAACGGGCTTATTACACTGCTGAAGAGGACAAGTACATCCAAATATAAAACCCAACTTGTTTCAAATCCTTTCCCAGAATAAGATGTGATTATTTGTAAAACTCCAATTTTTCCCACCCCTTTTTTTATGAGACGGAGTTTCGCTCTTGTTGCCCAGGCTGGAGTGCAATGGCGTGATCTTGGCTCACTGCAACCTCCGCCTCCTGGGTTCAAGCGATTCTCCTGCCTCAGCCTCCCGAGTAGCTGGGATACAGGCATGCACCACACCACGCCCAGCTACTTTTGTATTTTTAGTAGAGACAGGACTTCTTCATGTTGGTCAGGATGGTCTAAAACTCCTGACCTCAGGTGATCCGCACCACTCAGCCTCCCAAAGTGTTGGGATTACAGGCGTTGAGACACCGCACCTGGCCCAAATTTGGTTATCATCAAACTGCCATGGGAGAAAAAAATAAATAACAGTAAGTAACACGGGAACATGATTTTGGATTGCACCTTTAAAGATTAAGAGAATTTCCCCAGGACAAAGTAGCAATGGTAAGTAATCTGATAAATGCTGACTGGGCATGGTGGCTCAAACCTATAATCCCAGCACTTTTGGAGGCCAAAGCGGGAGGATCACTAGAGGCCAGGAGTTTGAGACCAGTCTGGGCAACACAGTGAGGTCCTATCTACAAAAATAATTAGCTGGGCATGGTGGTGCACACCTGTGGTCCCAGCTACTCATGAGGTTGAGGTGGAAGGATCATTTGGGCCTGGGAGGTCAAGGCTGCAGTGAGCCATGACTGTGCCACTGCACTCCAGCCTGGATGACAGAGTGAGACCACATTCTCACCATCTCAAAACAAAACAAAAAAGCCATGCCAGGAAACAGAACCAACACAAAAACAAATGTGTTAAAAACCGAAATACTATTCAAGTAACAAAGCTGCAATATGGGAAGTAAACAAGGTGGGTGCAGGAACAGTAATCACACTGAAAAGAGGTTTGAGTGAGACTGAAAAAGACCTTCCTTATGGTTCTATAGCATTTCAATTCTATCATATTGAATATCCACTTATGTGAAAAGAAATGGTGTACACACACTCACACACAAACACACACACACAACTTCTCATAAGCAACATGAAAGAAGTAATTCCCACAGAAGTAAGGAAATATTCTAACAGTCGGGGGAGGAGCTAACCTTGGTAGTAGCATTAATAATGAAAAGAAGAGATATATTTCAGTAGTACCTCCTGGCACTTCATAGTACACTGAAGAACTCACTATTTAAAAACAATCCTTATTCTGGTTCCGATTATATCCTCACTGCCCAAATTTTCAGATTTTAAAGTGCTTCAAAAGGCCAGGCACGGTGACTCACATCTGTAATCTCAGCACTTTGGGAGGCTGAGGCAAGAGGATCACTTGAACCCAGAAGTCCAAGACCAGTGTGGGCAACAAAGCGAGACCCCATCTCTACAAAAAATTAATTAAATTTAAAAAATAAGTAAAGCGCTTTAAGAGTTAAAAAAAAAAAAAAAAATGAGGCCTGTGAGTTAAAATTTACCATTCCTTTTCTCATTTTCTTTGAGAAAGAACTAAGTGAGTTATATTTAAGGCCCCTCATACAGGATATTCATACATTTCAAATTACTTCAGAAAAGCAAATTAGTTCTTACAATATTAACCTACTTACTGCAGTTGAATTCTAAAGTTATTACCTACATCATACTTCTTACATTCAGTCCAGAATTTTAAGATTCTATAATTAATAGAGGTAACTTTTCACAGTACAGTGTAGTGAGTTAAAAGCACAGTCAGTCCGGGCTTTTATCCTATTTAACTGCCTTGGGCCTTATTTACCTAATTTCTGTCTCAGTTTCCTCCTATCTACCACCCAGTTATTTTAAGGACTGAGATTAAGTAAGAGAAAGTCTAAGGCCGGGTGTGGTGGCTCATGCCTGTAATCCTACCACTTTTGGAGGCCAAGCCAGGCAGATCACTTGCGGTCAAGAGTACGAGACCAGCCTGGCCAACATGGCAAAACCCCGCCTCTACAAAAAAAAAAAAAAATACAAAAATTAGCTGCGCGCCTGTAATCCCAGCTACTCAGGAGGCTGAGGCACAAGAATGGCTCAAACCTGGGAGGCAGAAGTTGCAGTGAGCCAAGATCACGCCACCACACTCCAGCTTGGGCAACAGAGCAAAACCCTGTCTCAAAAAAAGGACAGGCAAAAAGGAAAAAGGTGGCTCACACCTGTAATCCCAGCATTTTGGGAGGCCGAGGCGGGCGAATCACGAGGTCAAGAGATCCAGACCATCCTGACCAACATGGTGAACACCCGTCTCTCCTAAATATACAAAAATTAGCTGCGTGTGGTGGCGTGTCCCTGTAGACCCAGGGAGGTTGAGGCAGAAGAATCACTTGAACCCAGGAGGCAGAGGTTGCAAGGAGGCAGAAGTTGCAGTGAGCCAAGATCACGCTACTGCACTCCAATCTGACAACAGAGTGGGACTCCATCTCAAGAGACAAAGAAAAAAAAAAAAAAAAAAGCAGAAGCCTAGTACAGTCAACTCTCAATAAACATCAGCCATGACTTCAAAGAGTATTTGACCCAAGACTAAAGTTAACTATTTCAAATAAGGTCCCAGTGGGAAAGGCGGGGTATCAGAAATTTGAAAACATACTGCTACATTTTTCCAATGGAAAATCCTTAACTAAAAAACCAAATCTTAACACCATCTCCAGAGAGTAGATAGAGTTATCAGCCCTGTTCTGAGAACTTTAAATACGCCTTTTCTATTCCTGTTTTCATGCATTTTATATTCATTTTCTCCAGTATTCTTGTCAGTCAGATATCATCCATTAAATGACAGAAATACAGATGCTCCACAACTTGTGATGTTACATCCTGATAAACCCAGTGTAAGTTACACGTATTTTAAATCAAAAAGTGACTTTTTAACTTACAACAATTCCAATTTACATTGAGTTTACCTGGATGTAGTCCCATCATAAATCAAGGAGCACAATGAATTCATATGGCTTTCACATCATGGTAAACTTGAAAAATCTTAGGTTGAACCATTGGAAGTCAGGAGAATCTGTACACAGTACTTTCATATGTATGTAACCAATGGATTATCTTTAGAACTCAGCTGAATTAATCTTAAAACATTAAAAATGATGATTATTAGAGCTTATGTGTAGCAACATTACCATGGGGGCGGTAGAGTATATCAACTTATACAGTCTGTGAAAAACATAAGAACCACAAAGATACTTCAGGGTAATAAGCAGAAGCAAAAGTTTTAAATTACAAATAATCCTCACAATTAGCTTAAAATAAAGCCTTCTAATATTTGATTTAGTATACTTAAAATGAGTCCTTAATATCATCATTTTTCTGCTTATAAAAGTATACTTAAGAAAATTGTGGCAATATATGCCATAAATTATAAAGGAAACATATATGTAAACACATATAATAAAAAAAGGAAAGTTAGCTACACTTGACCTACAACCAAGCACAACTAACACTTTAGTGAACCTCCATCTTCTATGCATATATACTATAAATAAAACTAGGTTCAAGATGAGTAAATGCCCTTAACACTAGAGGGGGATTCACTTGAGCAATGTCCAGTATACCATGACAAACAGTCAAAAGTCAGCAAGATTTTAAGGTTAAGAATGACTACTAAATTTACTTCTTTCCTCTATAATTTTATATACAAATCAACTTCTAGAAAACGATTTCTTTACCCATTTCAGATCACACTCCTTTGGGAAGCAGCAGAGTTAAATATACTGTTTTAGAAGAATGTGTGGTGAAGGCTACAAGAGTTACAGATCTCAGAAGCTCATGTGTGGGCCCCTCTATAAATCAATAAATGTCCACTTCAAAAGATTTTCTCTAGCCATAATTTCAAAGCCACACTGGGCAGGTGGGACCACCACAATGTCAAGAGATTCTATAATCCAAATGCTTTCTTCTCTTGCATCACAATACTCTAAATAGGGGGGACTCGTGAAATAAAACTATCAGAAACCATATTCCCAAAGAATTTATCAAGTTAGACCCTATTATATTCTAGTAGTTTTCACATACTGAAATACTCATCACACTTATTTTAGACCAAAATACCTGAACAGGCCTAAAAGGCTCATCAGATTCCTTCCACCTAGAAAACAGGAGACAGACAATTTTTTCAATATCATTCCGAGGCCAAAGAATGAAATCCATCTCCTGAGTACAGCCAATTACATCCTATAAAATGAGGGGGGAAAAAAAAGTTTACTTTTGAAGAAACAGCTACATCAAGCAATGTCACAAATTATAGGGTTTCCCTATAAAAACATTTTGTAAGTACAAAAGACCTACCATGTATCATTTTATATCTTAGGAAGTAAATATAATAGTTTATAATCTGAATAGCTCATGATGTAATTTTTTATTTTTGCAGAGAGTCCCTCTCTGTGGCCCAGGCTGGAGTGCAATGGCGCAATCTCTGCTTACTGCAACTTCCGCCTACCAGGTTCAACTGATTCTCGTGACTTAGCCTCCCAAATAGCTGCGATTACAAGTGTGTGCCACCATGCCCAGCTAATATATTTTGTATTTTTTTGTTTTGAGACGGAGTCTCGCTCTGTCGCCCAGGCTGGAGTGCAGTGGCCAGATCTCAGCTCACTGCTAGCTCCATCTCCCAGGTTTACGCCATTCTCCTACCTCAGCCTCCCGAGTAGCCGGGACTACAGGCACCCGCCACCTCGCCCGGCTAGTTTTTTTGTATTTTTTCAGTAGAGACGGGGTTTCACCACATCGGCCAGGCTGGTCTCGAACTCCTGACCTCAGGTGATCCACCCACCTCGGCCTCCCAAAGTGTTGGGATTACAGGCGTTAAGTCACTGCACCCGGCCCTAATTTTTTTATCTTGCAGAGAGTAACATACACTCAGTCCAATGCTCCTAACACCAAGACCTAGATTTATCAGTGCATAGTCAAAACTCCAACAAAATCTCTGGTATCTGTTGTATTGTCAGACCCTTAAACTTTATTTCCACCTTTAAAAATCAGAATCTATTTAACAAAGATATCTTAGAACTCCTAATATGAATCACTATCCTATTATAGTTGAAATGCTCTTTTTATGTTGATAGGAAACTACTTTTCTCCATTCCTGACTTCTGCTTCATTACTATAGCCAGCATATTAATTTTTGAAGGTCCACAAATCTCTTCCAGACCAGTACCTGGTTATCTCCAGCATTCTCCCCAAGTAACTGTGGGGATATCTTGGTTCAGGTATGCCCAGATTAACTTTTAATATGTTGCAGAAGTTTACAAAGCTGGAAGCACTTCCTTATATTCATATTCCCCCCAAAAAAGGAAATACAATAAACGGAGATATAAGACATGTATCCACAATAATACACACGATTATGAGCCTAATACAACAAAGTTTCCCATGTTTTACTCAAGATCAAATTTTAAAAAACAAACCTACTTTAAAAATTTTAAAACTTTATGTATAACACTTAAATTATCAAAAATAGTTGGCTACTGGCTGGGTGCAGTGGCTCACAGCTGTAATCTCAGCACTTTGGGAGGTCAAGGTAGGAGGATGACTTGAGGTCAGGAGTTCCAGACCAGCCTAGCCAACACGGCAAAACCCCGTCTCTACTAAAAATACAAAAAATTAGCCGAGCATGGTGGCACACAACTGTAGTCCCTAGTCCCAGCCACTGAGGAGGCTAAGGCAGAGGCATCATTTGAATACGCGGGGGCAGAGGCTGCCATGAGCCAAGATCACGCCACTGCGCTCCAGCCTCGGCAAAAGAGCAAAACTTTGTCTCCAAAAAAAAAAAAGTCCGCGATCATCAACACCTAACACAGATTAAAGAAATCCCTTTATATACTTTATCCACATAAGAATGGTCTGGGGTAAAAAATGTATTTTTCTAATCCTATAAACACAGTGCTTTAAAGTCACGATCCCAGTTATCAACATGGCACAAAGACAAATTTACCCTTAGAGACTGGTCACTATCATAACTACCCACTTTAAGGGGGGGTGGGAAATGCAAGGTTAATCCACAGAAACTTTATCAAGTCAAGACTTAAGGCAGAACTTACCCTTCTCATAGACTGATATCGAGGAGCATGGAGCTGTACCACATCCTTCTGTAAAAGCTCTAGGGAACTTTCCAAGGAATAGCTGGAATCTCGCACACCTTTCAGGATATTTTCTTCATAATTATTTGTCATGACTGGTATAACCTCAGACACTTCAAAAAGTGCTGACTTTTTCTTCTAAAAGAAAAGAAAATGGTGTATTAACCCACAGGGAGCACAGCCTTTTAACACTCAGTTCATATTAAAATGTCATGTAACATTAACTCCACAAAATTCTTAACTGACTGAAATAAGTCATATACTGAAAACACATGTTCAGATAGGTAATTCATTCTGTTCTTCTCCTACCCTCCCCCTCCAGCCATACATGTACAAGCTATCATTTGAATGTTTAATGCTTGAGTTTTATAGCATAATGGTGTCCATAGCATTATTTTGGACATTACTTCTTAAAATTAAAAATCTCACCAGTTTTAAAACAACACTATTCAGACAAATGAATTGTTTCATTCCTTACATGGGCCAATCTCCATTACTTTCTCAACATTACATAATCAAAACCATCAATATTTATGGGTGGTTTTTTTTTTTTTTTTTTTTTTTGAGATGGAGCCTCGCTGTGTTGCCCAGGCTAGAGTGCAGTGGCACGATCTTGGCTCAATGCAACCTCTGCCTCCTGGGTTGAGGGACTCTCCTGCCTCAGCCTCCCGAGTAGCTGGGATTACAGGCCTGCGCCACCACATCTGACTAATTTTTGTATTTTCAGTAGAGACGGGGTTTCACCATGTTGGTCAAACTGGCCTTGGACTCCTGACCTCAAGTGATCCGCCTGCCTCAGCCTCCCAAAGTGCTGGGATTACAGGCGTGAGCCACTGCACCCAGCCAAAAACCATCAATATTTGAAAGACTAAAAAAAAGCACACCAAGTTCTTTTTTAATACTAGTCGACACCAAGTTCGCATCACAAAACTACTTTTTGAAATTCTATACTATTAGGTATATAAAATGAATTATTCAGGGTAACTGCATGGACACTGTCCATTCACAGAATAAAACCAGATTATCATTGGTGTTAAAGAATTAGACGGTGCAATTTGGGGTAATGTATAGATTAAATACAAAGATGTGGTCTCATCACTTATTATCTTGGATTAATCAAGATCCAAGATATGCTCCAATCATTCCAAGATATGCTCTCGGAAGAGCATACATTGTATCATCTTCAACTAAAATCCAATCTCATCAATTCTGAGTCACCTTGTCAACAAAAGTGGAGATGTAAGTCCTTGATACCACCCAATCTTGGGACCGTCACTTCAAAAATTACTTTAAAATCACTTCACAATGCTATACTTCAGCAGCTAAGAATGTTCTTAAATACAAATAACCTTTTAGGAGTTAAGAGTTAGGGCTATGCATGGCAGCTCCTGCCTGTAATCCCAGCACTTTAGAACACCACGACAGGAGGATCACTTTAGCCCAGGAGTTCAAGACTGGCCTGGGCAACACACTGAGGCCTGTCTCAGCAACAAAAATAAGTAAATAAAAGAGTTAAACAGTAGGGGAAAACCTGGGAAACTTCCAGATACTAAATAGATACCACACTAAGACTGTATTTCTGATATGAAATTAGCTAGTAATTTAAGCACCAAAATTCAAGTAGCACTTCCTTATATTCATAACCTCATCTCCGGTGAAATAAGCCTTGTTGATAATTTAAGAAAATGTTCATTTTAAGTTGCAAAAAATACTGCTTTTATCATCCCATCCTTGACTACTCACAACTCACTGTTTGCTATTTAACTGTGGAACTAATTCGGATTAAGACCTCCACCGCCCCTAAAAATGAAACTTCCTCTAGGTCATTTTGAATTTTTAAAAACTGTACTTCTATACGAGGCAAAATGAACTCTAAGTAAAAAAGAAAATCACACTTCTAAACACAAATTAACCATTTCAGTATTTAATTGCTCCTAAAAGTTAAGGTGCACTCCACTTCATTAAATGTATGAGAAAAGATTACCTACATTACTGAGTTTAAGAAATAGACTAACTTTAGCATATGAACAGTCTAATTACAATTTAACATTTCAAGCATCTTATTTATACTCTACATCAGATAATCTTTAAATTCCGTCCTAAAGTTCCCTATGTTAACTCCACATAAAATTTTTTATGTTGCCCACCCCATGTCAACTCATTGTATACTACTATTAAGCTTCAGACTCAAATTTATTTCCAAACCAAGAAATGCTCAAGGATCTTTTTGTATGCTGCAACTGCTCAATTCAGAATCACCCCTAAGGGTGAAAAACAGAGCATACAAAGCAGACTTTTTTCAACCACTCTTTAACCTAATATTCATAATTTAAGAGTAACAATACACACTTACAAAAATCACTTGTGCTAATTCACCATTAAGAACTTTAAATTACCTTCTCCTTGAATACAAACGCAATATACATCTTGAAGTCAAACTGGTCAGCTAGAGATTCTTTTTTCTTTCTAAGCTGAGCACGTAGTCTGTTCAGAGCTTGTTTCTTCCGGGAGTTTGGGTCCCCCATTTTGAAATACAGGTGGTACTAAAGCCTTTGGAAATTGTCACTAAACTATGGGCACTTTTTCTTAAGACTCAAGTACAACAGAAACAAGTCATTTTTTTTCCTGCTAATATGATTTAATAGCGAAAATCACGACTGTAACCCAAAAACTGCACCTTCTGGCAATATTAGCAGACTGTCATATTACAGGGTCAAGAAACAAAAGCTGCTGTCCAGTCATGTTTGGACAATAACGTTTGGGGTCAGACGGGAAAAAGGGAGGGAAGAAAGGAAAGAGAGAGGAGAAACTAACTAACTTTCTGGAAAACACATTTGGCTTAACTGCCAAAATAAAGACTGCGGAGAAATGAAAAGCCTATAATCAGGATTTAGGTGTGCAATAAAACACAGCTGACACCAGACCAATCCCTAAAATCCATCCGGATTTTCCCCCTCTTTTTAGAAAAGGGATTAAGAAAAGGAACAGGGAGGGGGGGAAGTGTGATCCTTGCTTTCCAAAAAAAAACAAACAAACAAAAAAAAAAACAAAAGAAAACTCACCAAAACCAAAACCAAAACCAAACACCAAAAACAGGGTAGGTGAATGAAACTGAAATATCCAATTAGATTTTACCCAGCCAGCTCCATGGCTGTAGTACCTAATTCTTAGTTATTTCAGATTTCACTATTGCTATGTATTGTCAGTGCTTGTTATTGATTACACTTGGTGGTGAGCGTAGAGAAAAGTGCAAAATCAGTAGAGAAGGAAAGGGAGAGGTACAGGGTTTCCCTGCAATCAACTACAGTGTATACCGGGGGCGGGCAGCTGTTGCCCAAAGGAGCCATGAGAAAAAACAGCGGAGTCATTACCAACTTCCCCATCAACCACATTTTCACCCTCAGGCGGCTGCTAACGCTGCTGCCAAGGAGAATCATGATGGCAAAAGGAAAAGGGGTATATAATACGGTATTAATTATTCCGGCTCTGTGGTTATACCTGATTAATGCCCGGGTTCCCAACACCCCCAGCCTGCAATTAGTCCTACATTCCCCAAGGGAGACTTCCCTGTGGATTTGCCCCCGTTCAAGATGGTGGGGAGTGCGATTTATCTTCTTGTGAGCATTGCCGAGGCAAAGGTGGCGGGTTCTTCTCCCAAATCCCAGGCGGTGCCCGGAGACCACCTGCCTTCCACCCCCCCAGGTCCCACCCCCACCCCTTGCCTTCAGCGGCAGCGACTCACTCGCACCACGGGAGACAGAGGATCACTCGGGTTTTCACTCATTTCATCGTGGAAACAATTCCCGCCCAGGTGGAGTAGGCGGGAGAGGGTAAATGGGAAGGTTCAGTGGGGAAAAAAGAAAATA
>NW_016806890.1:1105781-1129900 GCF_001698545.2 Rhinopithecus bieti | reverse complement strand
AAGCTACTTTTTTTTGAGACGGAGTCTCGCTCTGTCGCCCAGGCTGGAGTGCAGTGGCCGGATCTCAGCTCACTGCAAGCTCCGCCTCCCGGGTTTATGCCATTCTCCTGCCTCAGCCTCCCGAGTAGCTGGGACTACAGGCGCCCGCCACCTCGCCCGGCTAGTTTTTTGTGTTTTTAGTAGAGACGGGGTTTCACCGTGTTAGCCAGGATGGTCTGGATCTCCTGACCTCGTGATCCGCCCGTCTCGGCCTCCCAAAGTGCTGGGATTACAGGCTTGAGCCACCACGCCCGGCCACTTCTCTTCTTTCTAATTTATGTTCTGTCTATATATTTGCCTTTTCTGAAATTTCATATAAATGAAATCATTTAATGTGTGTGGTCTTTTGTGACTGACTTCTTCACTTAGCATAATGTTTTCAAGGTTCATCCATGTTGTAGCATGTATCAGTGCTTAATTCCTTTTTATTGTGGAATAATATTGCATTGTATGAATAGTCTATATTTATTCATTCATCAGTTGATGGACATTTGAGTTGTTTGTTCCTTTTGGCTGTTATAAATAATGCTGCTATGAACATTTACTTAAAAGCTTTTGTGTAGACATATGTTTTTAATTCTCGGGCATATACATAGGAGTGGAATTACTGGGATATATGTTAACTCTGTCTTTAACCATGTGAGAAGCTGCCAGATGTCTTCCAAGTCCGTTGCATCATTTTACATTTCCAGCAGCAGTGTATTCCAATTTCTCCACATTCTTGTTATTATGTCTTTTTTTAGTATAACCATCCTAGTGGGTATGAAGTATATCATGGTGGTTTTGATTTTCCTTTCCCCAACTATTAATGATGTTGAGCATCTTTTCATGTGCTTTTTGGCCATTCTAATATCTTCTTTGGAGAAATGTCTATTCAGAACTTTTGCCCATTTTTATTTATTTATTTATTTATTTATTTATTTATTTATTTATTGAGACAGTCTCGCTCTGTTGCCCAGGCTGAAGTGCAGTGGCATGATCTCAGCTCACTGCAACCTCCGCCTCCTGGGTTCAAGCAATTCTTCTGCCTCAGCCCCCTGAGTAGCTGGGATCACAGACCCCCACCACCATTCCCGGCTGATTTTGTATTTTAGTAGAGACAGGGTTTCACCATGTTGGCCAGGCTCGTCTCAAACTCCTGACCTCAAGTGATCCACCCACCTCGGCCTCCCAAAGTGTTGGGATTACAGGCGTGAGCCACCAAGCTCAGCCTTTTGCCCATTTTTAATTTAAAAAATCGTTTTTTAAATTATTGAGGTGTAGAAGTTTTTTATTCTAGATACAAGTTCCCTGTCAGATATATACTTTACAAATATGCTCCCCTATTCTGTGAGCTGTCCTTTCACTTGCTTGGTGATATCCTTTGCACAGAAGTGTTTAAATTTAATAAAGTCCAACTTATCTATGTTTTTCATTTGTCCCTTGTGCTTTTGTTGTTTTATCTAATATACCATTGAAGACTTTTTTCACTACTATAATGATCATGAAAAAAACAGTACGGAGTAGATGTTGAGGAAAAAAATGAAGTTTTTACTTTCAGCTACTATGAAACAGAATTGGAAACACCTGGTCACAGCTGAGCAACTCCTATGACACTGTGTGTTATGGGACTATGCTAGGTCTTAATGAGATGAGCCAAGAAATAGCGGCAATGTCCCCTGGAGGAAGAAAACACCTGCTAACTCAATTTTCTCTGTAACTTGAAAGGACTATAAAATAAGAAGGTAATCAAAGGAACTAAAATTTTGAAAAGCCACGACCAAACATTTCTCAATGAAATTCAGATAAAAGTCAGAGAGCACTCACTTAAGGTTTAGCTTCTATAACTGCAGAAAAATGCATTTCATTATGTTAGAAATGGCTTACTTAGGATTGGGCTGCTTCAAACACAATAGGATTTGTGGAGTGATGATGGTGGCACCTTGGCTAAAAATATCTGCTTAATTTCCCTTTTGGAGTTTTACATTATACCATTGGATACACTGAAATTTCCCTGGTTGAAATGCAGATACCACTGCAAAGGTTACATTTTAATGAAATAACACCTTATAAAGATTCTGTGCCATCCTCCTTTCTGAAGAAACACAATCCAGGCCAGCTTGGGAGGGCTCCTGTGTTAACTTCCAATCTTAAAGAAGGACAATCTCGGATAATCCCAGTCTCTGACATTTATAGCAAGTTAGGAAATGATTTCTCAAACCTGTGCTTACATAGCCTAAATAAGTGACAATAAGATAGATAATAAAGTATTTAACAATTGGTCTTCAATTTTCTAAAAAGAACCAGCCTTTTCTTTTACCTTTAAAACATTCATTGTTTGTACACACATGCTCTTCTTTTACAGAAATCTAGTTTTCTCAACATGCTCAAGCATATTAGACTTCTCAGGGGTTCTTAAATATTTTTTCCCTTCATTAGTGCTATGAAATTTGTCAGACATGAATTTCGGCCATATTTATGATTAACAGTTCAATAAGCATGATAAACATCTACAACAGAACAAGTTTATGGTTATACTCTACAGGCCTTGAGAACAAGTTCTATTGCTCTACAGTTTGATCCTGAAAGCAGTCACACCAAGGATCTTGTCTCCAGATTTCAACCCTACAGATTTACCATCTAAGATAATTATGATGTTATGTGTTAATAAAATTTCACAGTCCATTGGGGATTTTCACAGCACATACTCCAGCACATACAGACCTCCCATCCACAGCAGAGCTGCATGGTTATGAAACCAAAAGGGTATTAAAAGGAGAAACTATGTTTGTTTTGAGAGCTTTTCTCACCCTTTTTAGGGACATTGGGGGATAGCTTGGTAGTTTCTTCTTTAGTCTCACCCTTATTTCATGTTAGCCCAAACTATAGAGGTCAGTGCTTATTTGCAGGTTGATAGTTGAATATTTACGGAAGGCCTAAAACAAACTGTAGGCTTGAAAAGTGAGATTTGAGCCAGGTGCAGTGGGTCTAGCCTGTAATCCCAGCACTTTGGGAGACCGAGGCAGGTGGATCACCTGAGGTCAGGCGTTCAAAACCAGCCTGGACAACATGGTGAAACCTCGTCTCTATTAAAAATACAAAATTAGCCAGGAGTGGTGGTGGACGCCTGTAATACCAGCTACTTGGGGGCCTGAGGCGGGAGAATCGCTTGAACCCTGGAGGCAGAGGTTGCAGTGAGCCGAGATCGCACCATTGCACTCCAGCCTGGGCAACAAGAGCAAAACTCCACCTCAAAAAAAAGAAGGAAGGAAGGAAGGAAGGGAGGGAGGGAGGGAAGGAGGGAGGAAAAGAAAGAGAAAAAAGAAAAATGAGATTTGGCCAGGTAGCAGCCATTGTCCTGGAGCTTGGTACAGAATTAAGAACCAGAGGCACGGCTGGGCGCGGTAGCTCAGGCTTGTAATCCCAGCACTTTGGGAGGCCCAGGCGGGCGGATCACGAGGTCAGGAGATGGAGACCATCCTGGCTAACACGATGAAAACCCGTCTCTACTAAAAGAACAACAACAACAAAATTATCCTGGCGTGGTGGCGGGCACCTAGTAGTCCCAGCTACTTAGGAGACTGAGGCAGGAGAACGGTGTGAACCCGGGAGGCAGAGCTTGCAGTGAGCTGAGATCGTGCCACTGCGCTCCAGCCTGGGTGACAGAGCAAGACTCTGTCTCAAAAAAAAAGAAGAACCAGAGGCATTTACTTCTATCCCACCATGTATTTTCTTTATTTTTTAACTTCTTCTTTCCCTTGTTCCTTTTTTTCTCCCGCCTGCCTTTCTTTTTTCCTTTTCCAATTACTCATGCTTTATGCCCACCAGCATTATCGGAAAATGTTAATTAGACACCATTTGTTTACACTTTGGGTTAAAGTTATACAGATTGCTGTCCAAACAAATCTGTTGGTACCATTTTAATAAGGAATTTTTTTACCCATTATCTTTGCCTGTTAGTCTCAATTTGTTATCAAACACACTTTTATTTAGTTTTCCTTGACCCCGGGCTCTCACTGACTTTTGCTCCTTGACTACTTCCTAACTTCATTTCAAATATTTTTCTAGATTCCAGATGTCACTTCCACAATTCAAAATGCTCTTACTATTCCATTTAACGTGTCTAGGAAGGTTATAGTAGATAAATTGAAAAACTGACCTGCTGACACTTTCGTTAGAAATCCATCATCATCCTTAGAAAGAAAATGTTAAAATATTACAGAGTTTGTGCCACTTTTCTTACCCTATTCCCACATACAAAGAACTTAAGACAAATTTGAGCACTTAACATATCAAGGAAAATTTAAATGTTTTCGAAATTTTGTCCTCCCTTCCCAGAATACATTCTATTCTCTATTCCACGAAGATTTGGTGTTGAAAAGGAATGGGAAAGATACATACATGTATAGTAATTTCTTCCACGGGTAAAGTAATTCCACTTATCTAAAATCATTTAAGTATACTGTAATTATGTATGTCCATTAATTCTTTGTCCAGTAATAATACATGTGTATATATATGTAGGCCTATGTGCAAATATATACATATGTAAGCATACACAGTACCAGTAGACTTTTTCATTTGAACACTGCATGTTATCTATTCATAATAAATTGCCCTAAAATCTTGCAGCTTAAAATAACAAACATTTATTATCTCATATTAATTGTGGATCAGGAATTTGGGAGCAGCTTTACCGGGCAATTTGTCCTCAGAGTTTTTCATGAGGTTGTAGTCAGGATTTTGGCCAAGGCACCAGTCATCTGAAGGCTTGACTCATATGACTGTTGGCAGGAGGCCTCGGTTTCTTACCATTTGGGCTTCACAACATGGTAGCTGGCTTCCCTCAAAGTAAATGATCTCGGAGAGGGGGAGATAGAAGCCATAATGTCTTTGATGACCTGGGCAAAGAAGCAATACTCCATCGTTTCCATATTGGTTATACAAGTCACCCTACTCAGTGTAGGAAGAGACTGCACAAGAGTGTGAATATCGAGAGACAGGGATCACTAGAGGGATCTTAGACACTGGCTACTATAAACATCTTTTATGTTGTGTACAAAATAGAAAGTAGCCATCTAAAGGCATTTACCAGAGACCTCTAGGTCTGTCATAGTCAGCATAGACCAGGTTAGAGGTCAGCAAACTTTCTTAAACGGTAGAAGTAAATATTTTAGGCTTGCAGCCCATACAATCTCTGTTTCAACTACTCAACTCGTTTGTAGCATGGAAGTAGCCATGGATAATACATAAAAAAATACATATGCCTGTGTTCCAACAAAACTGTACAAAAACAGGCAGCTTGCCTGCAGGTTGCAGGTTGCCCTGCACTAGATTATACTGAAATAAAACTCCCAAAGTCTCAGTGGCTTAAACAACAAAGCTTTGTTATTCACTCACGATGAGTGAGTTATAGGCTTTCAGGAATTCAGAATTATGGAGAATCACGTTTCCAATCCCTGAAGCGGAAAACAGAGACATGACAAATCCCACACTGGCTTTTAAAGCTTCCACCTGGAAGTGATAACAATCTCACTCTAATTTCTTTGGCCAAAGCAAGTCACATGACTACCCCTAACTTAATGAGATCAAGGAAATACAAATACAAACCTACCAAGTGCCCAAAGAGGTGGTGAAGCAGATATATTTGGTGATATGAATACTAGAAGCATACTATTTACAAATCTTTTGCTCTTGTTTTACCTCCAAACCTTTAGTTGAAGCTGACACTGTTAGCAATGTTAGGAGAACTCACTCACTGTGGAAACACTAGACTATAAAGTCTATTTCTAGTCACATTTTGCTTTTGCTTTTCCCCAAATCACTCTTGTCCTACTTGCTTCAACTCTTGTGGATCTACCTATTGTCATTGCTTTCAGCAGACAATATTTATGCTATAAAATTTAAGTTTTTCCTTAATGTAGAATACGTAGCAATTTTTTTTTCTGCCTGAAATGGAGCTTCACTATTCAGCTTCCAATTCAAAGACAGGCTTCCTAATGTTTCCAGAAAAAAGAAATATAAGCAGTTAGTTATCTACCTCCTCTTATACAACAATAGAGAAGTTAATCAATTACAAATATTTGTTGAACATCTACTATATAATCACACTGTGCTGTGTGTTTTGAAGGCTACAGAAAAATAAACACTTGTTCCCAAAGAGTTTTAAGTAGTTACCAAAATAATAATAAATATCTAAAAAGAGTGAGTAATACTAGACTGTATAATTAAGAATTGAACTGTGAATGACAGGCATTGAGCGGGATAACAGTAAGATAAGTAAGAGGTCAATGAAAGCTGAGTTAAATGAGATTCACAAAGGAAGCGTGCTCAAGTTTTGAAAGTTGGTAAGAATTTTCCTAAATTTAAGTGGAAGAAGAGAGGGAAGAGAAGAATGAAATTTCTGAAAAGGAAACATAATAACTGAGGGCACAAAGGTGGATATTAGCCTGGTATATCCATGACAAAGTAAAGATATCAATCTAAATACAACAAAAGATGCACATTTAGAAAGAGCAGAAAATGCTTGAGAAAAGATAGAATGAAGTTCTGGTTCAAGATGGCAGCCTGAACACACTCTTTGGTCTCTCTCTCTCTCACAATACACAATTAAGAAGAGTAATAAATAATTTTCAAATGAACAAAGCCAGAACACCTAAGAGAATGGAAGGAGGACAATTAGTAGACAATAGTTTTTAACTAAGTGCTCATAAACTGATGCTGGTGTTGACACCCCAGTTAAAGTCCTCTTTCTTGGCTCCCTGCCACTTTTCCCTAAAGGGAAGCCTTTCTGTTTAGCACTCTCTACTTGGCTGATTAGAACTTCCTGTTATACTGGGCTTGGTGGCTCATGCCTGCAATCCCAGCACTTTGGGAGGCCGAGGCAGGTGGACCACCTGAGGTCAGGAGTTCAAGACCAGCCTGGCCAAAATGGCAAAACCTCGTCTCAACTAAAAATACAAAAATTAGCCAGGCGTGGTGGTAGGCACCTGTAATCCCAGCTACTCAGGAGACTGAGGTAGAAGAATCACTTGAACCCAGCAGATGGAGGTTGCAGTGAGCTGAGATTGCAGCACTGCATTCCACTCTAGGCGACAGAGCGAGACTCCATCTCAAAAACAAAACAAAACAAAAAAACTGAACTTTCTGTCAGCCTCTTCTGTTTTCTGGACATTAACTAGCAGGAAAACAGCTCTGTATAAAATAATAGAGGAAACACACAGGAAAATCAGCTAATTTCCGCCTTTTCTTTTTAACATAAAAAAGTATCCCCAAATCACTGGACACATGAAGAAAATCAGCTACATGCAATTTCAAAACTGGAAGAATAAAAGTAAAGGCTGACTACACAAGAAACAATTTGGGGAACAGAAAAAGAACTTTTAAAGTCTCTAGTTAATATTCTCAGAGGTAGTTTAGAAGACAATTAATATATGAAATCACAATGAGATGCTGCAAATAAAGCACAATTAGAGAACATGAAAGAGCACTTGGAAATTAATAATAAGCTTGTCACACTTCAAAATTGGTCAAAATATGACATTAGAAAAAAGGAGAAAGAAAAAAAACAGAAAATGTGAAACTCCTAGAGGTCTAATCCCAGTTCAAGCTCTAACCAATAGGAATTCCAGAAAGAAAACCTAGAGAAAATGCAAGAATAGAAGTTACTGCAGAAAATATGCCAAAGTTAAGATACCCATGAATCTTCGGATTGAAAGGGCATACTGAAAGACAAGCAAGATAATGGTAGATGAAATAAAGAAAAAGATAAGTTTCAGAAGGCACCCAGAACAGAGACAAATAGGTCACCCACAAGGGAATGAAAATCAGACTGACAACAGGCTAAATATCTAGAATTATCAGATATCAGAAAACAATAGTATCTTTTCAACAAATAGTGCTAGAACAATTGGGTATACATATTGGGTGGGGTGTGGGGGATCTTAACCACTACATCAAACCATGCACAAAAACTGTGATGACTCTTGGACCTAAATGTAGTAGCTAAAGCAAAAATATATAAAACACAGGAAAATATTTTCATGACTTGAGGGTAGGCAAAGTTTTTTAGATAAGACACTAAAACCAAAACCTTGGTAGAAAGAATTGACGAATCAAAATCACCAACTTTTAAAACATTTGTTTATCAAAAACATTGTCAAGAAAATAAATAGGCAAGTCACAACTTGGGAAAAGAATTCTGCAAAACAAGTATTTGACAAAGGATGGGAATTCAAAATGTATAAAGAATCCCTAAAACTTATTAATAAAAAAAACAATTTTTAAACGTGAGTTAAAGATATAATCAGACACCCCCTGATATGGTTTGCCTGTGTCCCCACCCAAATCTCATTTTGAATTGTACTCCCACAATTCCCATGCATTGTGGAAGGGACCCAGTCAGAGGTAATTGAATCATGGGGCCAGGTCTTTCCCATGCTCTTCTCGTGATAGTGAACAAGTCTCAAGTGATCTGATGGTTTTATAAAGAGGAGTTCCCCTGCACAAGTTCTCTGTCTTTGCCTGCTGCCATCCATATAAGACGTGACTTGCTTCTCCTTGCCTTTGCCATGATTCTGAAGCCTCCCCAGCCATGTGGAACCATGGGTCCATTAAACCTCTTTCCTTTATAAATTAACTAGTCTCAGTTATGTCTTTATTAGCAGCATGAAAATGGACTAATACAGTAAATTGGTACCAGTAGAGTGGGGTGCTGCTGTAAAGATACCTGAAAATATGGAAGTGACTTTGGAAATGGGTAACAGGAAGAGGTTGGAACAGTTTGGAGGGCTCAGAAGTACACAGGAAAATGTGGAAAACTTTGGAACTTCCTAGAGACTTGTTGAATGGCTTTGACCAAAATGCTGATAATGATATGGACAATGAAATCCAGGCCAAAGTGGTCTTAGATGGAACTGAGGAACTTATTGGGAACTGAAGTAAAGGTGACTCTTGCTAAGTATTAGCAAAGAGACTTGTGGCATTTTGCCCCTGCCCTAGAGATTTGTAGAACTTTTAACTTGAGGGAGATAATTTAGGGTATCTAGTAGAAGAAATTTCTAAGCAGCAAAGCATTCAAGAGGTGACTTGGGTGCTGTTAAAAGCATTCAGTTTTAAAAGAGAAACAGAGTTAAAAGTTCAGAAAAATGGCAGCCTGACAATGCATTAGAAAAGAAAATCCCATTTTCTGAGGAAAAATTCAAGCCAGCTGCTTGAATTTGCATAAGTAATGAGGAGCCAAATGTTAATTGCCAAGACAATGGGGAGTATGTCTCCAGGGCATGTCAGAGATCTTCATGGCAGCCCCATCCATCACAGGCCTGTAGACCTAGGAGGGAAAAATGGTTTTGTGGGATGGGCCCAAGACCCCCCTGCTCTGTGCAGCCTAGCAACTTGGTGCCCTGCATCCCATGGCTAAAAGGGGCCAACATGTAGCTCAGGCTGTTGCTTCAGAGGTTGCAAGCCCCAAGCCTTGGCAGCTTCCACATGGTGTTGAACCTGCAGATGCATGGAAGTCAAGAATTGAGGTTTGGGAACCTCTGCCTAGATTTCAGAGGATGTATGAAAACACGTGGATGTCCAGGCAGAAGTTTGCTGCAGGGGCGGGGCCCTCATAAAGACCCTCCACCAGGGCAGTGTGGAAGGGAAATGTGGGGTCAGAGCCCCCACACAGAGTCTCTACTGGGGCACTGCCTAGTGGAGCTGTGAGAAGAAGGGCACTATCCTCCAGACCCCAGAATGATATTCGCTTATAGTTTGTACTGTGCACCTGGAAAAACCACAGAAACTCATTGCCAGCCTGTGAAAACAACTGGGTGGGGAGCTATACCCTGTAAAGCCACAGGGGCAGAGCTGCCCAAGGCCTTGGGAGCCTACCTCTTGCATCAGGGTTACCCGATGTGATATGAGACATGGAGTCAAAAGAGATCATTTTGGAGGTTTAAGATTTGACTGCCCCGCTGAATTTCAGACTTGCATGGGGCCTTTAGCCCCTTCATGTTGACCAATTTCTCCCATTTGGAATGGACATATTTACCCGATGCCTGTCCCCTCATTGCATCTAGGAAGTAACTAACTTGCTTTTGATTTTACCAGCTCATAGGCAGAAGGGACTTGCCTTGTCTCAGATGGGACTTTGGAACTGTGGACTATTGAGTTAATGCTGAAATGAGTTAAGACTTTGGGGGCCTATTGGGAAGGCATGATTGGTTTTGAAATGTGAGGACAAGAGATTTGGCAGTGGCCAGGGCAAAATGATATGGTTTGGCTGGGTCCTCACCCAAATCTCTTCTTGAATTGTAGTTCCAACAATTCTCATGTGTTGTGGGAGGGAACTAGTCAGAGGTACTTGAATTATGGGGGTAGGCCTTTCCCATGCTGTTCTTGTCATAGGGAATAAGTCTCAAGAGATCTGATGGTTTTATAAAGAGGAGTTTGCCTGCACAAATTCTCTCTCTTTGCCTGCCACCATCCATGTAAAACATGACTTGCTCCTCCTTGCTTTCCACCATGATTGTGATGTCTCCCTAGCCATGAGGAAACATTAAACCTCTTTCCTTTATAAATTACCCAGTTTTTGGTATATCTTTATTAGCAATGTGAAAACAGACTAATACACCCCCAAAAAGATATACAAATGGCACAAAAACTGCTCAAAATTATTGAATATCAGGGAAATGAAAACAGAAATAAAATTGAAATGCCACTATATAGTCAACAATATGGATAAAACTAAAAAGACTGACAACATCAAACATTAGCAAGCATGTGGAGCAACCAGAACTCTCATATGTTATGGATGGACTATCAAATGGTACAAACTCAACCTAGCAATATTGCAAGACTTCATCTCTACAGAAAAATTAAAAATTAACCCAACATAGTGTTGCATGCCTGTGGTCTTAGCAACTGAGGAGGCTGAGGTGAGAAGATCACTTGAGCCTGGGAGGTTGAGGTTGCAGTGAGCTATGATTACATCACTGCACCCCCAGCCTTGGTGATGAAGCAAGACCCTTTCTCAAAAAAATAAATAAAATGGTATAGCCACATGGAAAAATATCTGGAAGTTCCTTATGAAATGAAATCTACCCCTACCCTGTAGGCTCAGCAACTTCACGCCTAGGTATTTATTCAACAGAAATGAAAACTGTGTCTACAAAAAGATGTGTACAAGAATGTTTATAGCAGCTTTACTCATAATAGCTGAAAATTGGAAACAGCCCATGGGTCCGTCAGTGGGAGAATGGATAAATAACCTGTGGTATAGTCATACAGTGAAATAAATGCAGGCTACAACATGGATGAATCTTAAAAGCATGCCGAATAAAAGAACAATATAGAAAAGATTGAATGCTTGGGAGGCCAAGGCAAGCAGATCACTTGAGGTCAGGAGTTCAAGAACAGCTGGGCCAACATGGTGAAACCCCATCTCTACCAAAAATACAAAAATTAGCTGAGTGTGGTGGCGGGTGCCTGTAATCCCAGCTACTCAGGAGGCTGAGGCACAAGAATCACTTGAACCCAGGAGGTGGAGGTTGCAGTGAGCCAAAATCGTGCCACTGAACTCTAGCCTGGGCGACAGAGCAAGACCCTGTCTCAGAGAGAGACAAAGAGAGAAAGAGAGAGATACAGGAAAGAAGGAAGGAAGGAAGGAAGGAAGGAAGGAAGGAAGGAAGGAAGGAAGGAAGGAAGGAAGGAAGGAAGGAGAAGGAAGGAAGGAAAGAAGGAAGGAAGGAAGGAAAGGAAGAAAGAAGGAAAGAAGGAAAGAAGGAAAAGAAAAGAAAAGAAAAGAAAAGAAAAGAAAGAAAATGCTATACGAATTCATCCTCATGAAGTCACACCACGCAGGGATTTACTGGAAAGAAACATAAGGGAATATCTAATGTTCTGTATCTTGATATGGATTTGGGTTGCAGTGTCAGAACTCATTGAATGGTACACTTAATATTTGTGTATTTTGTGTACATATTTTAGCTCAAATGAAAACAATTATAAACAAATATTGAAGTCTAAGTAATGATATGCATGCTGAAGTGTTTGAGAGTAAAGTATAGTGATGACTGCAATTTATTTTGAAACGCACAAAAAAGATGGGTCAACAGATGAATAGAGGGATAGATAGTTGGATGGATGTTTGGTAAAACAAACATATTATAATGTTATTTGTCGTATGTATATAGGTGTTCACTATAAATTCTTTAAACTTTTACTTTGAAACTTTTCATGATAAAATTTTAAGAAGAAATGAAACAATGAAATATTGCTTTCAACATTTTAAAAGAGAATTATCATAAACCTAGACTTTTACATTCAGCTAAACTATCAAACAAGTGTTAGAGCAACATAAAGCTATTTTTTAGTTTTTCAAGGAATAATGAACATGTGTTTTTTGCCTCCCAAGAATCTCTTAGGGCCCCATCCCTAACCCATGCTTAGTTCCTGTGCTTCAGATGGGATATTCCCATCTCTCAACATTATGGGTGGGCTTATGGCTCAGGTTTGGCCAAGTAAGTTATTTCACGGCCCTGGCCACAGTGGTTGGTTCAGAAATGCGTCAAGCAAGTTCTCTCAGGCAGTCCACAGGTATTTTGCTGGAACTATCAGGAGAGTTGTTTTTATTTTTGCTAGGATCACAATTTGTGAAGAGGAGATGAGCCTAGAAGGATGCTGATACCTCTATTCGCCAGTACATGAAGTGACCTTGCTTGAGAATAAAGTCAGTACAAAGGAAAACAAAACCAGAATATGGAGAGACAGAAACATTGCAGTGATTACATTGTTGGAGCTCCTGGATTAATCTTTGGACTTTTAGTTATCTGTCCTGTAAATTCCCTTTTCTTTGCATTACTTAGAGTAAGGACGATATTAATCACATAGTGAGCAAATCATATTTTTCTTCTTGTAGTGGGATGAATAGTATATACCCAAAACTCATGTCTACCTGAAACCTCAGAATGTGATATTATTTGGAGACAGGGTCTTTGCAGATGTAATTAATTAAGGATCTCAAGGTGTAATCATCCTGGATTTAGGGTGGTCCCTAAATCCAATGACTGGGTTACTTATAAGAAGAGGAAAAGACACAGAGATACATTGAGAAGAAGGTCATGTGAAGACGGAGGTAGAGATTGGAGTGCTGAAGCTACAAGCCAAAAAATTGCCAAAGACTGCTGGGAGTCACCAGAAGCTAGGAAGAGCCTTCTTCCCTTCATTCCTGAAAAGGGAAATGAAAGAAAAAAGAAAGAGAGAAAGAAAAGAAAAAGAAAGAAAGAGAGAGAGAGAGAAAGAAAAGAAAAGAAAAGAAAAGAAGGATTCCTCCTTAGAACTCAGAAAGAGCATGGCTCTGCTGACTTCCAGCTTCCAGGACTACGAGAGAATAAATTTGTTTTTTAAGCCACCTACTTTCCAGTAATTTGTTATGGCAGCTCTAATAAACTAATATACCTCTAAATAAAGAAAGATAGCAATTAGAAACACAGGCTGCCTATAAGCCCAGCATTTTGTGAGGCCCAGGTGGCTGGGTCTCTTGAGCCCAGGAGTTTGAGACCAGCCTGGGCAACATGATGAGACCTTGTGTTTACAAACATTACAAAAGTTAGCCAGGCGTGGTGGCACATGCCTGTAGTCCCAGGTACTCTGGAGGCTGAGGTGGGAGAATTGCTTGAGCCCAGGAGGTCCAGGCTGCAAAGAGCCATGATCACGCCACTGCACTCCAGTCTGGGTGACAGAGTGACACCCTGTCTCAAAAAAAAGAAAAAAAAATTTTAAATGCTGAGAAAAAATGTCCAAATATGAAGCAAGCTAAAACTGTGGCATGATTTTTGAGCAACTGAATGAAAAGGGGGTCTATTTGGATGGATGTTAAGAACACCTTATTGTGGTCAGGGCACAGTGACTCGTGCCTGTAATCCCAGAAATTTGGGCGGCTGAGGTGGGTGGATCACTTGAGGTCAGGAGTTTGAGACCAGCCTGGCTAACATGGTGAAATCCTGTTTCTACCAAAAAATACAAAAATTAGTTGGGCATCATGGCATGTGCTTGTAGTCTCAGTCACTTGGGAGGTTGAGGTGGGAGGATACCATGAACCCAGGAGGCAGAGGTTGCAGTGAGCTGAGATCATGCCACTGCCCTCCAGTCTGGGCAACAGAGGGAGACCCCATCTCAAAAACAAAACAAACAAGCAAACAAAAAGAACACTTTCCTGTGAATGGCCCAGGCGTTGTGATAATGGAACTTGCGGGGAGGGCATTATTCCCGGCACAATATTTTGCTCTACAGTGAACAGTATTTACATAGTCATAATAATGCAACCATATATATTGGCATTACATTCTTAAAATAAATCTATAAAAATAACATACACTCCTTAAATATCGTCATGCACAGAATATAAATGCTATCCCTCTTGACAATGTGAAACTAAAGACATAGCTGACAGAAGTTGGAATGTGGAAGGGGAAAGACACATGAGAGGGAGAGTAAAGAGACAAATGATCTCATTTTAGTTTGTAAGGAATTAAGAATATTCATGGCAGCACAATTATCATGTATATATAAAAATTAAAAATTAACAAATTAAAAGAAAAAAAAATCAATGCCACCAGGGAATAGAAAAATGTTTGAATAAAAAAGGCAATGAATGCCAAAGTGTGTATTTTTTCAAAGTACTAAGGTTAACAAATGTCAAGCACAATTCTATAACTGGCTAAACTTTTATTCAGGATAGAAAGAGTAAAATAAAGCATTTTATATATTAAAAAAAAAAAAAAGAGACCGGGCGCAGTGGCTTATGCCTGTCCTGGAAGCACTTTGGGAGGCTGAAGCGGGTGAATCACCTGAGGTCAGGAGTTCGAGACCAGCCTGACCAACATGGAGAAACTCTACCTCTACTAAAAGTACAAAATTAGCCGAGTGTGGTGGCCTATGCCTGTAATCCCGGCTACTCGGAAGACTGAGGCAGGACAATCGCTTGAACCCACGAGGTGGAGGTTGCGGTGAGCCGAGATTGCACCATTGTACTCTAGCCTGGGCAACAAGAGCAAAACTCCATCTCAAAAAAAAAAACAAAAAGAATATTTAAAGCATCATTATTCATAGTAGCTCCAAATAAAACACAACCTAAATGTCCATCAACAGTGGAATGGATAAATAAATTGTGATATAATATAGGCATACAAAGAAATGTTTTACAATAATAAATGATAGCTACATGCAACAACATGGATGAATCCCACAAACATTATATTGAGCGAAAGTAGCCAGACACAAAATAATGCTAACTATATAAGTTTGTATAATACAAACTATATAACCATATAAGACTATATTTATATAGATTGAAGAATAAACAAAACTAATCTATAGTAGCAGAAGTCAAGATAGTGATTACCCTTGGGAGGAGGAAAGAAAATAGTGCCCTAGTTATCTACTGGTACATAAAAAACCACCCCCAACTTAGCAACTTACAACGACGACCACAATGTGCTTTGCCAACAAGTCTGCAATTTGGGCAGGGCTTGGAGGGGACGGCTCATCTCTGCCTCAACAGCATAAGCTTGGACAGCTCAAAGTCTGGGGGCAGTGAGGGTGGGTGTTGTTGGGGACTTGAAAGTTGGAGGTGAAATCACTGGGAGTCTTGTCCACTTACATGTCTGACAGTTAGTGCCGACTGTTTGCTGGGACCTCAGGGACTGTTGGCCAGAATACCTACACGTGTCCTCTCATGTAGCTGCATGGTTTTTCTTTATCATGGTGGCTGGATTCCAAGCGCAAACATCCCAAGAAAGAGGAGAGAAAGCTGCCAGTTTCTTAAGGCCTGGCCTGAAAACTGGCACAGTATCACTTCCTCAGTACTCTATGGGTTAAGCTGTCAATTGAGTCAAGATTCAAGGGCAGGAGATAGAGATGCTATTTCTTGATGTGAGGAATGGTGTCAAAGTATTTGGGGACTATATTTTAAAATCGCTGTAAGCTTTAATTAGGAGCACGTGAGAGGAGAGGGTGCTTCTGGGGTTCTGGTTTCTTGAGCTAGGTGGTGATTATATAGGTATCTTCACTTTCTAATGATTCCTTCATTGTACATATGGTTTGTGCACCTTCCTGAGCATACGTTTCACTCCAGTAAAAGAAAAGTTTAAAAAGGATGCAAAAGCTCTTTATGTCCAGATATAGAACAATCCCTAAGACATAGTAACATGCTATCATGGTTAAGTACTGAGCTCTGGGGGCTGGCCTGATGAGTTCAAGTCTAGTTCTGCCAATCCTAGGCTTTGTGTCTCAGTTTTCTCATTTGTAAAATGGGGATTATAATAGCTGTTACCCCAGGAGGTTATCTCAAGGACAAAATGAATTAAAACATGCAAAGCATTCAGAATAGTAATAGAAAAATAGAAAGTGCTCAAGAACTGCTTGCTATTTTTGTTATATTAAATGAAAATTGCAATTTGTATAGGTAAAACAGTGTCTAGAGTATGTTGCCTTATAGAGTTTGGCTGTATCCCCACCCAAATCTCATCTTGAATTGTAGCTCCCATAATCCCCATGTGTCATGGGAGGGGCCTGGTGGGCAGTAATTGAATCATGGGGGTGGGTTTTTCCCATGTTGTTCTCGTGATAGTGAATAAATCTCAAAAGATCTGATGGTTTTATAAAGGGCAGCTCCCCCGCATTTGTGCCCTCGCCTGCCACCATTTAAGATGTGCCTTTGCTCCTCCTTCACCTTCTGTCATGATTGTGAGGCCTCCCCAGCCATACAGAACTGTGAGTCCATTAAATTTCTTTTTCTGTATAAATTTGCCCAGTTGTGAGTATTTCATCATAATAGCATGAGAACAGGCTAACACACTGCCATTTGTGGGAAAATGAGTAGACGTACCCAAAGGTACAAACTATAGATCAGAATATACAATAAACTAATAACATTGGTTGCCTGTGGGAGGGAGATTTTTCACAGTGTAGACTTTGGTACCTTTTGAATTTTCAACCATTTGAAGGCTGCATCTGGGAAATGGGTCTGGGGTAGTGAAGAGGACTGTTGCTTTTTTTTGAGTGAAAGTAGCCAGACACAAAAATTTAGTGTTGTATTTTCTACAATGTACATGATAAAAACACTAAAAAAAAGACAAGATGGATCAGATTATAGAGGGCCTTATAAAAGACCAGGCAGGGAAATTTAGAGTTGATTAAGGCCTGAAAATGGCACTGGTAATGGTTATAAAAGGATGAATTTAAACACTTAATAGAAAAAAATCTAGAAAGTAAAATATCTGGATAGAAAATGATAGAGGTCAGTGAAGAGGACACCCAAGTTTTGGTGTGAGTAACTGTTATGGATTGAATTGTGCCTCCCCAAAACTCATATATTGAAATCCTAATCCCTAGTGTGCTTCAGAATGTGCCTCTATTTAGAGATAAGACCTTTAAAGAGATGATGAAGGTTAAAAAATTATTAGAGTGGTGAAAAAGTTATCAGAGTGGTCTCTAAACCAATATGATTAATGTCCTTATAAGAAAAGGGAGAGAAACCAGAAACACATGCACAAAAGAAAGGCCATTGCTGGGTACAGTGGTGCACGCCTGTAATCCCAGCAACTTGAGAAGCTAAAGTAGGAGCATTGCTTGAGCTCAGGAGTCCGAGGCAACAGAATGAGATCCTGCCTCTGGTGCAAAAAAAAAAAAAAGGCCGTGTGAGGACCCACCAAGAAGATGGCCATCTGCAAGCCAAGGAGAGGGAGAGTTCAAGAGACACTAAACCTGCCAGAACCTTGATCTTGGACTTCTGACCCAGAGAACTGTGAGAAAATCAATTTCTATTATTTTAGCTATCCAGTCTGTGGTGTTTTGTTATGGCAGCCTGAGCAGACTAAGACAGTGACTAAGAAAGTGACCGTGCCATGACCACAGGCAGGAAAGTGGGAAGGTGAGCTAGTTGGAGAAGGGAGGTGTTTTTGAATTGCAGCACCAGCCAGGCACAGTGGCTCATGTCTATAACCCCAGCACTTTGGAAAGCCAAACCTTGAGCCCAGCCATTGGAGGTTTGCTTGAGCCCAGGAGTTTGAGACCAGCCTGGGCAATATAGTGAGATGACATCTCTACAAAAAAGCTTCTCAATTATCTGGGCATGGTGGCTTGTGTCTGTAGTCCCAGCTACTTGGGAGGCTGAGGCAGGAGGATTGCTTGAGCCCAGGAGCTTGAGGCTACAGTTAGCTGTCACAGCACCACTGCACTCGAGTCTGGGTGACAGAGTGAGACCTCATCCCAAAAACGAATATGTAAATAAGTCCAGGCATGGTGGCTCACACCTATAATCCCAGCATTTTGGCAGGCCAAGGCAGGCAGATCACTTTAGGTCAGGAGTTCAAGACTAGCTTGGCCAACATAGCAAAACCCCATCGCTACTAAAAATACAAAAAAAATTAGCTTGGTGTGATGGTACACACCTGTAATCTCAGCTACTTGGGAGGCTGAGGTGGGAGGATCATTTGAGCCTGGAAGGCAGAGGTTGCAGTGAGGCGAGATCTGACCACTGCCCTCCAGCCTGGTCCACAGCAAGAGACTCTGTCTCAAAAAATAAAAAATCAAAATAAATAGATACATACATACATAAAATAAAATTTAAAATTGCAGCACCAGTGAAATATGGTGGCTCACGCCTGTAATCTCAGCACTTTGGAAGTCCAAGGAAGGCAGATCACCTGCAGCCAGGAGTTCAAAACCACCTGGCCAACATGGTGAAACCCCATCTCTACTAAAAATACAAAAATTAGCCAGGTGTGGTGGTGCATGCCTGTAATCCCAGCTATTCGGGAGGCTGAGGCAGGAGAATTGCTTGAACCCGGGAGGCGGAGGTTGCAGTGAGCTGAGACAGAGTCACTGCACTCTAGCCTGGGCGACACAGCAAGACTCCATCTCAAAAAAAAAAAAAAAAGAAAACAGAACAGGCTTTTTAACCACAGAGGTAATGGCTATAGGGAGGATAATGTGACTCTGGAGTGAAAGGATAGAGAGAATAGGGAGCAAGGGAATATGTAGCAAAGGAATGGCAAGAGAAATAAAAGGCAATAAAAAGGGAAGGAACTGCTAACAAATAGGACGGAAGCCAAGGAAACTGGGCATTAGAGGTAGGAGAAATCTTTTCTTTTTTTTCTTTTAATGCTGTAGAGAGGTACAGAGAAAGAAAAACCAGAAACAAATAATGGATTTAACTAAAAAGAGGTCTTTGTTGACCTTTCAGAAAACGGTTTCAGTGTTGCTGGGAGGATGGAAACCGCATTGCCAAGTATGCGGTAGATGAGAGTATGGATAGAGAACAAATGCAACCCCAAAGCATTTACCATCCATTTAAGAGCTTAGGGAGCCCACAGAAACAGTGTGCTGGGGGCTGGGCATGACTATCCACAGAGACCTGTTGTAGCGCTGAAGGTAAATGGGGAAGGAACCAACGAAGTGGGAGAATGAAGGAAGACCAAGTAGAAGTGAAGTCCTTTAAAGGTTTGCCTAGGATGGTTGGGAACACCATAGATGAATTTATTTTAGAAAGGAAGGGGATAAGACTCCCGAAGAGGTAGGAGGCCAGGTGGAGAGATGGCGTAGCAATATACAGAAGTAGAAATTAGAATGATTGTAGGAGCTCGAGACTTGGTAGTGGCATACACAAGAAATTCATTGAATGTGAGGTAAGGGAATGGAAGGAAAGCTTGAGGAGAGAAAGAAAACCCATAGTAAGATTATGAATTTCATACGAGTAAAAATTCATAAGAATTTCATGAGAATTCACTAAAAGATACCAAGCAATAGTAATACCTAATCACTAATAAAAGCTCAAGCATCTGTAAAACAGAAGAAATAACAAAGAACTAAAGACAATCTGGGCTGTTTATGAAATCCATGTATGTGACCTTAAAGAAGCTCTTTCCGAATCATTTTCTGTTATTGCATTGCTGTTTCCAGAGTTCAGGAATTCTATACCACAAGCTGAAAATTAAGGTCATTGATATCATCTGAAGCCAGGAAAAGTCTCTGCTAGGAAGACTTATAGCACAAAATCAACTATTCCCTGCTCCAAGTGAAATACCTAAACTGTCTGCAAAGGCAAATGGCTAAAAGCTTTGACAGGAATACTTTGTTAAGTGAGATTAGTCATGACCTCTTTGTAATATAAGCCTGAAGAAAGAAATGAAAGTTGGAAGTAAAGATATGAGTCATGCTGCAACTTGGTAGCTGGCATTCATTCAGGAGCTCAACAGTGTCAGCAGATCTCAGGCTCCTTCCTTCTGCCCTGCCAGTCCTTATTCTTGTTAATTCGTAAATTCAAAATGGCTGCCACAGCTCCCAACATAACAGTTCGAAGGCAGAAAACAGGGTAGTCAGGGTAAAAGTCTTTATCCTCCTGGGGCTACTCTTATCAGGGGAAAGATTACCTTTCCCAGTAGCCCTGTAGTAGACTTTCCCTCAAATCTCTTTGCCATATAATTGGCTACTCTTAGATGTAAGGAAAGCTGACAAAGGGACACAGAATGGCTATGACTGGCTTAGCCAATAATGACTCATCTGCCAGGGCTGGGTACATTCCCCAGACAAAATAAGGCAGTGGGGAAGGAGCAGGGAAATGGCTATTGAGTAAGCAACAGTATCTGTCACAGTTGAACTTAGATACAGAATTCATAACGTTTAGATAAAATTTGATACAGAATTAAGACCAAACTTATATGTATATGGGCTATTCACAGTGAATTTAGCCCATATACATATAAGTTTGGTCTTAATTCTGTATCAAATTTTGTATGATGTTTTCTGGGTTTTGTTGTTGTTATTTTTTGAACACTTCTCTACTGGATTGTATTTTCTTTGTGTTTGTGTGTGTGTTTCCTAATAGTTTATAGGGAAATAAATTTTTGTTCTAGTGGTTACCTTATAACTACAAGTTTATATAATACACTTAATCCTCTTTCTTCAAACAGAACCAGTTGACTCCGTACTGTGAACACTGATGAAATTAGCACACTACCACTTCCCTTTTTCTGCTCTTCTATTTATCTTTGCATTTTTTTTCTTTTTCTTTTTCTTTTTTCAGTAGAGACACGGTTTCACCATGTTGGCCAGGCTGGTCTTGAACTCCTGGCCTCAAGTGATCCACCCACTTAGGCCTCCCAAAGTGCTGGGATTATAGGCATGAACCACCATGCCTGACCTTTATCTTTGCATTTTTAAATATACTTATTTTATTAGGTTGGTGCAAAAGTAATTGTGGTTTTTGCCAAGTATTTGATTTATCATCTTTACATGATCTATTTTCATCCCTGGCTATTAAAATGATTTAATCAGCACAGCTTAAACTACCTCCCTCTCTTCGTCACCTTTTCTCTCCCCACTATTGTTCGTTTTACACTTTCTTTATAATAGGTGAGAATTAGAAAGAATTGGTGCTTGGTACTTTTACTGACATATAAGGGAGATTTTCTTTCTTAGGAGATTGGAAAGGAGATGGCTTTCACTTTGAATAATGGAACCAAACATATGGCCTGGTCATGAAGGAAGGACAAGCTTCTAACCCAAGGTTATTTTGATGAGATATAAAAGTAAAAATATCAGCTCCAGGTGTGCTGGCACAGAGTCCCAGCTACTCAGAAGGCTGAGGCAAGAGGATCATTTGAGCCCAGGAGTTTGAGTCCAGCTTGGGCAACATAACAAGATCTATCACTAAATAAATCAATAAATAAAGTAATCTGTACTATGTGGAACTGAATTTTGAGGAAAATCTAGTAGGGGAGAGATACGTAGCTTTTCTTCAGCATTCATCGCAGGAGTTAAATCTGTGGAGAAGGTGGGGTTACCTCAGGTTTTTTATTTCCTTCTGAATGTCATAAGTAGATTTGGACCTAAGGCTGTCCAATTCCAGAGGGCAGTATAAAATGGGGAAATCACTTTTGCCCTAAGATTAGACTGCAGCTTTGGTTTCACCCTGCTTGTTCATGCACTTGCCGCAAACACTGACCTTCTAGACTGTCTGCCTAGACCACACAGGCCTCATGTCTCCTATTCCTCAGCTCACTTCTTAAAATGGAACTTCCCTTCTCCCATGTCTTATAGGACCTGCCTTACCTCTTTAATTGCATATTAATTAGCTCTTCTGGTACTCGACGTCTTATCTTTCTATTAGTGTTCACCAGCCTCCTGATTAGCCACACTCCTCGTCTAGTCCTCACCACACAACCCCTGTCATATCATTGCTTAAATCTCAGATTGACAGCTGAGAAAGTAGAAAGCCAGATGAGAATGTTGCTCTGAAAACCAAGAGGGAGATCTGTGTGTGTGTAGGAAGTCGTCTGTTACAGAATTGGCCAACTTTTTCGGCAAAGGGTCAGATAGTAATTACATTAAGACTTTGCAGGCCCTGTAGTCTCTGCCACTACTACTCAGTTCTGCCATTGTGTCAGGAAAGCAGTCATAGACAACGCGTGAACAAGTGAGCTTGGTTGTGTCTTGCTCTGTAGCCCAGGCTGGAGTTCAGTGACTCCATCTCGGTTCACTGCAACCTCCGCCTCCCAGGTTCAAGCAATTCTCCTGCCTCAGCCTCCAAAGTAGCTGGGACTACAGGCACTCACAACCACACCCAGCTAATTTTTGTATTTTTAGTAGTAGAGATGGAGTTTCACCATGTTGGCCAGGCTGCTTGAACTCCTGACCTCAAGTGATCCACCTGCCTCGGCCTCCCAAAGTGCTGGGACTACAGGCATGAGCCACTGCGCCTGGCCCAAAAACATTAACTCCCAGGCTGTAATGAAAAAGAAGATGAGGCAGATTTGGCCTGTGGGTCATTGTTTGCCAATGACTGGTCTATAAAACTAAATGTTAAAAGTTGAGGTAAGATCAATGAGAATCATAATGGACAGAGATTCTTTAGTTTGTTTGTTTGTTTGTTTACAGAGAAGATATAAGATCCTTAATGAGCTCTACAAAAATATTTGGGTGTTTTTTGTTTGTTTGTTTGTTTGTTTGTTTTTTGAGACAGGGCTCCTTCTGTTGCCCAGGCTGAAGCATAGTAGTATGATCTAAGCTCACTGCAGCCTTGACCTCCTGGGCTCAGGCAATCCTCTTGCAAGTCCTAGCTACGCGGGTATTGCTCAAATCCCGAGTAGCTAGGACTATAGGCTTGGCATGCACCACTATGCCTGGCTAATTTTTTTCTTTTGTAGAGATGGGGTTCTCGCTATATTGACCAGACTGGTTTCAAACTCTTTCCTGACCTCAGGTGATCCACCTGCCTCAGCCTCCCAAAGTGTTGGGATTACAGGCATGAACCACCAAACCTGACTCCAAATTATTTGTTAAACAAGCCCTGACTCACGGATTTGGGGATCTTACCATTTACCCCAACTCAGGCATATCCAGGTACCAGAATGAAAAAAGAAGGAACACATGAGCATCTGATCCACTCAGCTTCTTTGTCTTTCTTTCCAAATAAGCCAGAAATGCAAAAGAAACTGGCAGAAGATTGTTTTCTCTTAGTCAACTGGTCTCATCCAATTTATTGTAGCCTCAAGAAAGACAGGACTTCCATATATTCTACAAAATACTAGAGAACTGTTCTTGGTCTGATTGTGCTTTATCAGTTGTTTGTTAGTTTAAATGGATAACCTGAGCTGATTTTTAAAACACCGATTTTACTTGGAATGTGCCAAAATTGGCATTATGCTTTTTATTATGTATAACTTTAATGACTATAGTAAACATCTGGAGAACACTGAGCAGGTCATTATCCAGACATCCATTGTTATAATCATTGCCACATGCTAGGCTTGTTTTCTTTTTTTTTTTTTTTTTTGAGACGGAGTCTGGCTCTGTCACCCAGGCTGGACTGGAGTGCAGTGGCCGGATCTCAGCTCACTGCAAGCTCCGCCTACCGGGTTCACGCCATTCTCCTGCCTCAGCCTCCCGAGTAGCTGGGACTACAGGTGCCCGCCACCTCGCCCGGCTAGTTTTTTGTATTTTTTAGTAGAGATGGGATTTCACCGTGTTAGCCAGGATGGTCTCGATCTCCTGACCTCGTGATCCGCCTGCCTCGGCCTCCCAAAGTGCTGGGATTACAGGCTTGAGCCACCGCG
>NW_016806890.1:1093002-1105527 GCF_001698545.2 Rhinopithecus bieti | reverse complement strand
GCCCGGCCTAAACTTTTATTTTAGAACAATTTTACATTTACAGAAAAGTTGCAAAATATTATAGAGTTTCCATATAACCCTCGCTCAGTTTCCCCCAATGTTAACATTTTTACATTCCTATGGTACAGCTGCCAAAATAAGAAACCTAACATTGACACGATACTATTAACTAAACTCTAGACTTCATTTATATTTCATCTGTACTAGACTTTTGATAATAAAATCAGCATAAGTTGTTACAACTGGGAGCCATTTTATGATAAAGCAGGCATAAAGCATCAGTAATTAGTTTAGTATCTAAACTAAATTAGATTAAGAGTAGGTTATATGGCCAGGCTCAGTGGCTCACATCTGTAATATCAGCACTTTGGGAGACTGAAGCGTGAGCATTACTTGAGGCCAGAAGTTCAAAAGCAGCCTGGACAACATAGCAAGACCCCCATGTCTACAATAAGTGTTTTTTAAAAATTAACCATGTATGGGAGCACACATCTGTAGTCCCAGCTATTCCAGATGCTGAGGTGGGAGAATTGCTTGAGCCTGGGAGTTCAAGTCTGCAGTTAAAGGCTGGGAGTTCAAGACTCCATGATTGTGTCACTACAACACTCCAACGTGGGTGACAGAGTGAGATCCTGTCTCAAAAAAAGAAAGAAAGGAAAGAAAAGACAAAGAAAGGAGGGAGGGAGGAAGGAAGGAAGGAAGGAAGGAAAGAAAAAGCTTATGGATGTTCATCTGACAAGCTAATTAATTTTCTGCATTTTATTGATTTAAGTATCCAATTTTCTTACTCCATTTAGAGACAACAATAGGCCAGGTGCGGTGGGTCACACCTGTAATCCCAGCTCTCTGGGAGGCCAAGGCAGGTGGATCACCTGAGGTCAGGAGTTCGAGACCAGCCTGACCAACATGGAGAAACCCCGTCTCTACTAAAAATACAAAATAAGCTGAGCATGGTGGTGTGGTGTGTGCCTGTGATCCCAGTTACTCAGGAGGCTGAGGTAGGAGAATCACTTGAACCATGGAGGCAGAGATTGCAGTGAGCCGAGATCGTACCACTGCCCTCCAGCCTAGGCAACAGAGCAAGACTCTGTCTAAAAAAAAAAAAAACAAAAGAAGCAACAACAAAAGCCATTGCCTACTGATTCTTCTTCTCTCTTAGTCTCAAAGTCCACAGATGCTCATCCCAGGCTTAATTCTTAATACAGGTGTTGTTTTCTCAATAGCAACATGTTCCCTGAAGGGAACATTCACCTGCCATTTGGGTATTACAAGGAGTTGAATATGCTTCTCTCTTTCGATGCTTAAAAAATTAGATACAGATCTTTCAAGCAAGCAAAGCAGACTAATTAGCTCTTTGAAGCATTATGGCTAGAAATCAATGTGTGTTGTCTGTATTTGACCTGTGAATAGGGTTTCTAATAGTCAACTTTAAATTAGCTGTAGAAATGGGGGAGATAGGACTTTATCATGGATAAATAACATCCTACAACTTTGTAATAAAGAAAGACAACAGGCTGGGCATAGTGGCTCATGCCTGTAATCCCAGCACTTTGGAAGGCTGATGTGGGCAAATCACGAGGTCAAGAGATTGAGACCACCCTGGCCAACATGGTGAAACCCCGTCTCTACTAAAAATACAAAAATTAGCTGCGCGTGGTGGCACGTGCCTGTAATCCCAGCTACTTGGGAGGCTGAGGCAGGAGAATCGCTTGAACCTGGGAGGTGGAGGTTGCTGTGAGTCAAGATTGCACCACTGCACTCCAGCCTGGCAACAGAGCGAGACTCTGTCTCAAAAAAAAAAAAAAAAAAAAGACAATATTCTGCTTCTTTCTCCATCAAATATTTTCTCCAGGTCACTAACAAGCAAGATCATTTTTGCCTTTTACCTACATTGCTTCCTCTGAATAGCCTCTGGGTATGATTTTATTAAAACTGCAAAAGCCGGAAGACCCATAACTGGAAGATCAAAAGGAAGCAGTTCATGAAGCAGACATCCTCATGGGTTCTCTCACATAAAGAGTTTCTCTCCATCTTCTTACAGATGCATGAAATTCCAGTAATAAGGGACAAAATGGTTTGGCTCTTGATTTGAGACTAAGGATGGAGATGGGGCCATTTAGAATGCCCAGATTCAAGAGGCAAACAGAAAGGAGAGTTGACGAAGGGTCCTGAGCAGGGACAGCTGGAAAAGCAGGTGAGTCAGAAGTGAAAGATGCCCTGGCAGGAGGAACAGATTTCAAGATGGAGCTCAACAGTATGAAATATGCCAAAAAGAGGAGCCTGGCCTCTGTTGCGTTTCCCAGTCGTGAGGCCCCAGATGGTGCCGAAGTGAAGTGTGGAGGGCACAGCACAGTCCAGTGAGACCCACCGAGAGGGCGGAAGTGGAAACAGCAGTGTGGACTCTCCTTTGAGAAAGTGGGCTGTAAGAAAGAAAGAGACAGATGGTGGTAGCTGGAGATGAACATAAAGTTAGGAGAACTTTCCTCCTTTTGTAAGAAGGCTATGTAAGGTTGTTAGAAAAAGGAACCCACGTATAGGAAGTCGGAAAACAAAACTGAAAACTCAGGAGGAGGGAGAGGAACTAGAAGAAGCAAAAGTGTCATAATGACTTTCAAATGGTTTAGTTTTTAAAAAACGATATACAAAGTATTGAACAAATGTGTCAAGATGATGACAGTTTTTAAATCTAGGCAGAGAGTATACAGGCTTTCATAATAATATTCTTTCCATTTTCATATATATTTGAAAACTTTCGAAACAAAGGGGATGTGACAAATCTGTGGACCTGCCATATATGGTTGATAATTTTCTTTTAAAAATATTGAGAGATACCCAAATACAATGTGAACATAAAATTGCAACTGAAAAGTTATGATTAAACGTTCACAGCCATACCTAACCTAATGAACTCCAGATAATATTGTGTTATAGACCCATAAAAATTGTTTAACTTGAATTTTTTTATTGGAGTTTATTTAAACTAAGAAAAAAGGTCATGGCCAGGTGTGGTGGCTCATGCCTGTAATCCTAGCAATTTAGGAGGTCCAGGTAGGCAGATCACTTGAGGTTAGGAGTTCGAGACCAGCCTGGACAACTTGATGAAACCTCGTCTCTACAAAAATACAAAAATTAGCTGGGCGTGATGGTGCATGCCTGTAATTCTGGTTATAAAACCATCAGATCTCATGAGAACTCACTCACTATCATGAGAACAGCATGGGGGAACCTCCCCCATGATCCAATCACCTCCTTCCCTTGACATGGGGGGATTACAGGTCCCTCTATCTGGGAGGCTGAGGCATGAGAATCTCTTGAACTCAGGAGGTAGTGGTTGCCGTGAGCTGAGATTGCATCATGACACTCCAGCCTGAGTGACAGAGTGAGACTCTGTTTAAAAAAAAAAAAAAGAACAAAGTCATAGTATTTTCACACAATATACACTTGGTTCTTTAAGTGACAATTGTGACAAATAGCAGAAATAATTAATGAATGCTGCACTTGTAATCAATACAACATACCAATGTTTTGGGCGATACATAAAGAAATATCACAAACACTTTTCAAAATATCATAGTAGCCAATATATAGGGAATGCTTTTGGTGGGTATAGAAACGAAGTTTAGAAAAGAAAACAAATCACACTGGAACTATTTGATTTCTTTAAAAATCACTGAACAAGAAAAGGTACATTGAACTTCACATACTGATTTTATACAACTTCTGTACAGTACCTTGACTTAAATCCAAGAGCAAAAGTTAAGACTGTCCTTTATTTTTGGTAAACAACTACAAGGTAAACTTGGATGGATGACCTTTTCCCCTGGATTTTACTGAAAATAGTCTTTTAAATTTTTTGTCTAAAAGAGGGCAGGTTTGGCACTTTTATACTGATGTCACCAGTGTTAATGTTTCTTGGAATCTTGGGAAGATTTATATTCTATACAGCTGATACAGCATGGGCTGTTAGGTTCCTGCAAAGCCAGCCTCTGTTTTTTTCAACTTATTTTGCACATTGATTTGTGTAACAATCTCATTCTTGTTGGTCTCTGATCTGGTTTGACTCTGTGTCCCCACCCAAATTTCATCTCAAATTGTAATCCTCACAGGTCAAGGGAGGGACCTGTAATCCCCACATGTCAAGGGAAGGAGGTGATTGGATCATGGGGGAGGTTCCCCCATGCTGTTTTCATGATAGTGAGTGAGTTCTCATGAGGTCTGGTGGTTTTATAAGGATCTCTTCCCCCTTTGCTCTTAGCTCTCTCCTGCCACCATGTAAGACGTGCCTGCTTCCCCTTCCATCATGATTGTAAGTTTCCGAAGGCCTCCTCAGCCATATGAAACTGTGAGTCAATTCATTGTCTTTTCTTTATAAATTACCCAGTCTCAGGTATGTCTTTATAGCAGTGTGAAAACAGACTAATACAGTCTCTAATACCATTCCCCCAATATCATTTCTACAAGAATAATGTGAGCCACATGGAAAATGAAATCTAGTTCACAGACATTTTCAAAAACACTTGCCTAATGTTTCCACAAATACTCAAATTAGATCTAAAATACCAAGTTCATTTTCTGAAGAACCCAAACAGAAGACAAAATATGATATTATGTGAGGTCTAGAAATCAGTTTGTTGTCATATCCTCCAATTAATAATCCTCCTTTAGAAATTTACAAACGTTTTCATCTCTCTTAGACACCAAGTGGAAAGTCTCCCTGATGATTTGCTATTGTGTGTCTTCACTGTAGAGCTGGTGGAACTTGGAGAGCTGCAGCTTCCTGTGGTTGCTGAAGGTGACGGTCACCTTGATCCTGGCTGGGCAGTGCCGGAGCAACTGCCTCACCTGGGGATCTCACTGGCTATACTTCTCCTCAACTTGGATTTTCAGTTGTCTTTTTATTTCTTTGTTTATTGTTGCTACTGGTTTTGTTTGTTGGTTTATTTCTTATTTTGGGACTTTTAGCACAGAAGAATGGAGATAATGAATGGGTACAGAATGGGAAAGAGTGGATATAATGATTCACCCATATCCATCACCTACTTTCAACAATTACCTACACTTTCCCAGTCTTCTTCCATGTATTCTCCACACTCTATTGTCTATTTTTCTGGAGAATTTTGAAGTAAATCTAATATATCATACCATTTTACTTGTAACGATATTAGAGGATAAAAACACTGCCACAAGTCATCATCATACCTAAACAATTTTATTAGGGTAAAGTTTTTTGGTTTTTGTTTTTTTTTTTTTTGAGATGGAGTCTGGCTCTATTGCCCAGGCTGGAGTATAGGGGCGCAATCTCGGCTCACTGCAAACTCTGCTTCTCGGGTTCACGCCATTCTCCTGCCTCAGCCTCCCAGCCTCCCAAGTAGCTGGGACTACAGGCGCCTACCACTGCACCCTGCTAATTTTTTGTATTTTTAGTAGAGATGGGCTTTCACCGTGTTAGCCAGGATGGTCTCAATCTCCTGACCTCATGATCTGCCCACCTCAGCCTTCCAAAGTGCTGGGATTATAGGTGTGAGCCACCGAGCCTGGCCTGGGGTAAAGTTTTTAATGTCTACAGTAGTTCTTCATATTATTTTGGTTGAATTTTCTGATATTTTTAATTGAACTAATACAATATTGAGGAAATAATAAGTATCTATATTTATGCAAAGGCCTTGAATAAACTGAAGTTTAAAATGAAACACTACCAGTGATAAAAGATAAATAATGGCACTGGTGCCCAGAAAAAAAAATTAAAGGAGTCTTTTGTATAAAATCTTTTATTAGAAAATCTAAATAAAAAAAAAACAAATTGAGCATGCCGATACCTAGCCAAGAGTGTGGGAAAACAAATAATTCTTTTTTTTTTTTTTTTTTTTTTTGAGGCGGACGTTCTCGCTCTGTCGCGCCCGGGCTAGGTGCAGTGGCCGGATCTCAGCTACTGCAAGCTCGCCTCCCGGGTTTAACGCCATTCTCCTGCATCAGCTCCTCCCGATAGCTGGGACTACAGGCGCCGCCACTCGCCCGGCTAGTTTTTGTATTTCAGTAGAGACGGGGTTTCATCCGTGTTAAGCGGATGGTCCTCGATCTCCTGACTCGTGATGCCGTCTCGGCCGTTCCAAAGTGGCTGGGATTACAGGCTTTGAGCCACCGCACCCGGCCCGGAAAACAAATATTCTTATCGTGAATCAGTGAGAGTGTGAATTGGATAGTGTGCCAGTCAGATGGCATGTTGAAACAGTAACTGAAGGAAGTTTAGCAAAAGAATTATTTATAGAGATGTGCTCAGGGTTAGGGGAACTTGCAAGGGCTGGTGAAAGATCCACGGACAAGCAACTGCAGGAAATAGTTTCTACCCGATCTGACTGACAGGGCAAAGGGAGAGAGCTTTTCTTGAAACATGGTGGGGACTAGGTTCAGTGGCTCATGCCTGTAATCCCAATACTTTGGCAGCCCAAAGAAGAGGATTGCTTGAGTCCAGGAGTTTGAGACCAGCCTGGGAAACAGGGAGACTCTGTCTCCACAAATAATATTTTAAAAATTTAGCTGGATGTAGTGACAGACGCCTGTGGTCCCAAATACTCTGGAGGCTGAGGCAGAAGGATCACTTGAGCCCAGGAGGTCAAGGCTACAGTGAGCTGTGATTGCACCACTGCACTCCAGCCTGGACAACTGAGAGATAATCTGTCTTATTAAAGATAAATTTTTTTTTTAAAAAGGAACATTGTGGACTTAGTAGCCACTGGGGAGGAGCTACTTAATGGAAGCTGGCTTCTGGTAAGGGAATATAGCCAGTGCCAAACAAAGGCCTGGGGCTCCTTCCTTCTGCCCTCCCATCTCTCACAGAAGTCCTGAACGGGCAGTGGCTGCTAGAGGTTTATAGCCTCCTGGAGTACACAGCAGGGTCAGGACAGGTAGAGTGTGTATCTAGAGAGGAAAACATGATCCAACACAAAGGACAATTTAATATTATCTGCCAGTTTTAAACGAACACCCTTGAATCTGCAATTCTAAGAATTCAACCTACAAACTCAAATGTATGTAAAGTTGGAAAGTTAAAAACGGAAGTATTTTATATTCATTGAGAGTTTACTATGTAGGAGCATCAAGCAAGGTACTCTCCATTTGATCCTTACAAGAACCCTATGAGTTTGGCACTATTATTATCCCTATGTCACACTTGAGGAAGTCAAGGTTGGTAAAGCTCAGACATTTACCCATGCTCACAGTTAATAAGTGACAGCACAGGTATTTAAACCCAGACAATCTGACTCCAGTATCTGAGCTACAAGGAAGTTCATAGCAGCATTGTTTGTGGGAAAAAAAAGACTGAATACGAACTTAAATAACTGTGGTTTGGGGATCTGGTAAATAAATTATGGCACATCTACACAGTGGAATACTATGCAACTTAAAAAAAAAAGGGTAGGGGGAGGGGAGAGGGATAGCATTAGGAGATATACCTAATGTAAATGACAAGTTAATGGGTGCAGCACACTATACATATGTAACAAGCCTGCACGTTGTGCACATGTACCCTAGAACTCAAAGTATAAAAAAAAAAAAAAAAAAATGGAGCCGGGTGTGGTGGCTCATGCCTGTAATCCCAGCACTTTGGGAGGCTGAGGCAGGTGGATCGAGACTATCCTGGCTAACACAGTGAAACTCCGTCTCTACTAAAAAATACCAAAAAAAAAAAAAATTAGCCGGGCATGGTAGTGGGTGCCTGTAGTCACAGCTACTCGGGAGGCTGAGGCAGAAGAATGGTGTGAACCTGGGAGGCAGAGCTTGCAGTGAGCCGAGATCGTGCCACTGTACTCCAGCCTGGGTGACAGAGCAATACTCCGTCTCAAAAAACAAAACAAAAAAAAGGAATAGGCCGGGTGTGGTGGTATACACCTGTAGTCCCAGCTACTTGGAAAGCTGAGGCAGGAGGATCACCTGTGCCCAGGAATTGGAGACCAACCTGGACAACATAGTGAAACCCTATGTCTCCAGAGGGAAACAAAACAAAACCAAAGAATGGAATGGATCTACATATACTGATAGGGAAATATCTCCAAGATACACAACATGTAGAGAGGAAATGTGCAGAGCATTGTGCAGTCTGTGTACCCATTTGTATATAAAAATGAAAGGTGCATTTTAATTTAATCTCTCAGTAGAAGGACTGATAATTAAGGGACAATTTTTCAGTGTATATCTTTTAGTATTGTTTTAATATGTGTATTACTTTGCAGTGAATACTGTAACTAAATAAAAAGCCACACACATACACATGCAAATGTGTATGAAGTGTCTGGAACAGAACAATAATAGCTAACATTTATTGAGCACTGTTCTAAATTTTTATATGTATTATCTCATTGAGTTATTCAAAAGAACCCTATTAAGTAGGTGTTATTCTTACCACCCTGTATTGGTCTGTTTTCATGCTGCTGATAAAGACATACCTGAGAATGGGCAATTTACAAAAGAAAGAGGTTTGTAGGACTTACAGTTCTACATGGCTGGGGAGGCCTCATAATCATAGTGGAAGGTGAAAACCATGTCTCACATGGTGGCAGGCAAGAAAAGAGAGCTTGTGCAGGGAAACACCCCCTTATAATACCATCAGATCTTGTGAGACCCATTCACTATCACGAGAACAGCACAGGAAAGACCTGCCCCCATGATTCAATCACCTCCCACTGGGTCCCTCCCATGAGACATGGGAATTCAAGATGAGATTTGGGTGGGGACACAGCCAAACCATATCTCCCCAATTTTAAAAATGGAGGAACGTGGTCACAAAGAGATGAAAGAATTTGTCCAGTGTCACCCAGCCAGTCTAGCTCCAGAGCCAGTGTTCATAATTCCCTCTCAATAAATGACTACTATTGCTTTTAATGATTTGTCCAAAGCAGTATTAACTTTTTCAACAGCTGCATTGTAGAGTTGGTTTGTTTTAACGCATAATCAATCAAAACCATAATTTTTTCGATCCTATACTTCATCTTCATTTCAAAAAGAAACTTTACGGTTTTTGTTTGTTTTATGAGTTACAACCAAGCCTGGTCACTACCCTTCTGGTTTTGGTAAAACAAAAAACAAAAAATCTTGTTTTAATCTAAAAATATCCTTTACATTTATTCTAGTCAAAATGTCAACCTGTTGACATTTGAGACTGAGATTCCAGCCTGTGGAGGTAATTGTGACTCTTTAGTGAAGCCATTATGTTAGCTATCCCTCCTAGTTTTGGGTAATCTTTAAACCTGATAAGCATGCCTCTGTGCCAGCATATAAATTACTGATAATGTTGCCAAACAGGACAGTGATGAGGCAGAGCTTTGTGAGATGTCACAGAGACTCCTGGTCAAGTTGTCCCTGGTGTATTAATTCATTCACCCTGCTTGGATTGTTCAAACTGCTGAGTCACCTATCACGTTTCTTCATCTTGTCTCCAAGGACAATATGATAAGTTTTGCTCATCATTTTGCTGGAATTATTTCTGTTACTCATTGATTTACCACCATAACTGTGCCTCCCCACCACCCCAACTTTTTTTTTTTTTTTAAAGAGTCTCAATTGAAAGGGTTTGCTCACAGAACACATAGGGTGGCTTCTATTATCATCTCATCTTACATAAGTTCTTGCAAAGTGCTAGTACAGTGGTGTTTGTTCACAATTTACCAGCAGTCAATTCCAAGTTTACTAATTCCAATTTTGATTACACTTTTTCCTCTTTTTAAAACTTTTTGAGGGCTGGGAGCAGTGGCTCACGCCTGTAATCCCAGCACTTTGGGAGGCCAAGGTGGGCAGATCACGAGGTCAAGAGATCGAGACCATCCAGGCCAACATAGTGAAAACCCGTCTGTATTAAACATACAAAAATTAGCTGGGCGTGGTGGTGCATGCCTGTAGTCCCAGCTACTTGGGAGGCTGAGGCAGGAGAATCACTTGAACCTGGGAGGTGGAGGTTGTAGTAAGCTGAGATCGTGCCACTGCACTTCAGCTTGGGCCACACAGTAAAACTCCATCTCAAAAAAAATTTTTTTTGAGTTTTTCCCCCTCAGTCTTTTGGTTTCTCTTTATGTGTCCTATAACTTCTCAAAATAATTATGGCAACCCAGAGCACATATACCTATCTCTTTAGTATTCTAGGTGTTACCAGAAAGGGGTCCCTGATCCAGACCCCAAGAGAGGGTTCTTAGACCTCATGTGAGAAAGAATTTGGGGCGAGTCAACACAGTATAGTGAAAGCAAGTTTGTTAAGTAAAGGAATAAAAGAATGGCTACTCCATAGACAGAGCAACAGTGTGGGCTGCTCGACTAATTATACTTTTAGTATTTCTTGATTATATGCTAAACAAGGGGTGAGTTTTCCAGGAAAGGGGTGGGCAATTCCCAGAGCTGAGGGCTCCTCCCCTTTTTAGACCATATAGAGTAACTTCTTCACTTTGCCATGGCATTTGTGAACTGTTATGGCGCAGGTGGGTGTGTCTTTTAGCATGCTAATGCATTATAATTAGCTTATAATGAGTCATGAGGACCACCAGAGGTCACTCTCATCGCCATCTTGGTTTTGGTGACTTTTAGCCCACTTCTTTATCACATATTGTTTTATCAGCAAGGTATTTGTGACCTATATCTTGTGCTGGCCTCCTATCTCATCCTATGACTTAGAGTGCCTAACCTGGAATGAAGTCCAGTAGGTCTCAGCCTTATTTTACCCAGCCCCTATTCAAGATGGAGTTGCTGTGGTTCAAACGCCTCTGGTGTAGGGCTGTGTTTTTGTCTAGTTCTAGACACTTAAATTCATTTTTCAAACATCTGCATTGTTATTTGATACTCTTATATACTCTTTTTTTTTTTTTTTTTTTTGAGATGATGGGAGTCTCGCTCTGTCACCCAGGCTGGAGTACAGTGGCTCCATCTTGGCTCACTGCAACTTCCACCTCCTGGGTTTAAGCGATTCTCCTGCCTCAGCCTCCTGAGTGGCTTGGATTATAAGCACCCACCACCATGCCCAGCTAAATTTTGTATTTTTAGTATTTGAAGAGATTTATTCTGAGCCAAATATGAGTGATTATGTCCTGTGACACAGTCCTTCCTCAGGAGGTCCTGAGAACATGTGCCCAAGGTGGTCAGGGCACAGCTTGGTTTTATACATTTCAGGGAGGTGTGAGACATCAGTCAAATACATTTGACCTGTACATTGGTTCTGTCCAGGAACATGGTACATCTCGGAGGCAGTGGTGGAAACCAAAAGTTTTATCAGGCAGATGAAGCCTCCAGGTAGCAGGCTTCAGAGAGAATACATTCTAAATGTTTCTTATCAGACTTAAGGTCTGTGTTGATATTAATGACAGAGAGGTATAATAATGAGGCATGTCTAACCCTCACTTCCTGTCATGGCCTGAACCAGTCTTTCAGGTTGAATTTTAGAGTGCCCTGGCTTAGGAGGAAGTCCATTCAGATGGTTGGGGGCCTTGGAATTTGTTTTTGGTTTACACCTTCTTCACCAGCATGTGAACTGAGCTCTTGCTGAGAAGGCTCCATACAATGCTCTGCCGTTGCCATCTTTATTATCAATACTTTTTGTTTAACAAGGGGATTCAAATTTTCATTTTGCACTGGGTTCCAAAAATTATGCAGCCAGTCCTAACCCAATCCTGATAATTAACTGCACTCAATCCCACCATTACTTCTAAAAAAACACTTCCTTTTAAGGAGGAGGATTTAAGTTTCAGTTTGTTCTTGGTTTTACCTTTTCGAACACTGTTCACATAGGTTTTGGGAAAGATACTCTTTCTTTCATCTTTTGCATAAACCTTTTACATTTCTGAACTCCTAAGAAAACTTTGTACTCACATTGGGATTTTCAAAATTTAAACTAGAGCTTGTTTTCTAATTTTCTTAAACAGTTTTGGAGTCTTAAATCATGGGATAGATTTTGCTTCTTTTCATTGAATTTTAAAATCTGTTTGCCAAAGGTATACTTCATATCTAACTCATAAATTCCCAAAAGAAAAATGCATTGAGCAAATGTATAACACAAATAAGAAATCATGTAACTTCCCCTAATTCTCCCTTCTTCTGAAGGTATGTTAGTTATTTTCATAAGTCTACATAGCTACACCTAGCTTGCCACTAGCACTTCCTCTTCATTCAGGTAGGAGGAAAATGATTCACAAACCAATTTCTAAATTATTTATCCAGTCTTTCTCAAGAAAATAGCCTTTCTTGGAATGGTAGAGAGTAACTTTACTCGGCCAGATGCAGTGGCTCACACTTACAATCCCAGTACCTTGGGAGGGTGAGGTGGCAGATCACTTGAGGTCATGAGTTTGAGACCAGCCTGGCCAACATGGCAAAACCCTGTCTCTACTAAAAATACAAAAATTAGCCCAGTGTCATGGCACGTGCCTATAATCCCAGCTGCTCAGGAGGCTGAGGTAGGAGAATCGCTTGAACCCTGGAGGGTTGCAGTGAACCGAGATCCAGCCACAGCACTCCAGCCTGGGCTGGAGTGAGTGAGACTCCATCTCAACAAAA
>NW_016806890.1:1090616-1092620 GCF_001698545.2 Rhinopithecus bieti | reverse complement strand
AAAAAAAAAAAAAAAAAAAAAAGAAAAGAAACTTTACTATCTCTAATGGATGTATTATCTAGAGTAAAGTTTAGCAAAATACCGTCTTCAAGCCAAAACAAAACAGGCCTGCCTGGGAGCTAGGAATGCTTTTATGTATTTTAAGGCTTGTAACAAATGAACAAAGAGTATACGATTCAGAAAGTCTAAAATGTTTACAGTCTGAATTTCTACAAAAAGAAGTTTGCCACCTCCTGATTCAGACAGCAGTAACAATTTCCCTTCCCTCCCCACGGAAGTCAAAGTAGAAAAAAATTACTCTAAGCTATAAAGAAACTTGCGGTTGTTAAATTAAATTTATAGGAGCCCATCGATTTAGACTGAGCTCCTTCACTAGGCCTCAGCAGATCAAACCAAAATGGAGTTACTTATGCTAAAATTCCAGGCCACCTTGGCCAGGCGCTGTAGCTCAGGCCTGTAATCCCAGCACTTTGGGAGGCAAAGGTGGGAGGGTCGCTTGAGCCCAGGAGTTTGAGACCAGCAGGGGCTACATAGGGAGACTCCAACTCTACAAAAAATTAAAAAATTACCCAGCCATGATGGTGCACACCTGCTGTTCCAGCTACTTGGGGGGCTGAGATGGGAGGATCCCTTGAGTTATGGAAGCTGAGGCTGTAGTGAGTGGAGATCGCACCACTGCCCTCTAGCCTGAGCAACAGAGTGAGACTCTGTCTCAAAAATAAAAAATAAAAATAATTCCACGCCACCAAGACAAAATCAAGTTGTTTGCTTGACCTTCCAAGAAATCAGGAAGTTCAAATCCCCAAACAGGCCAGTTTTAGCCAGCATGACAAGGTAGTCCCTTCTGCGTTAACCTTTATAAGGAAAGTAACTGTGAAACAACCAGTCTCTGTTCTTTGTTTCTGCTATCTTTGGCTATTTATTTATTTATTTATTTGACAGTCTCACTTTGTTGCCCAGGCTGGAGTGCAGTGGCACAATCTCGGTTCACTGCAACCTCCACTTCCCAGGTTCAAGGATTCTCCTGCCTCAGCCTCCCGAGTAGTAGCTAGGATTACAGGTGTGCACCACCACGTCTGGCTAATTTTTGTATTTTTAGTAGAGATGGGGTTTCACATGTTGGCCAGGCTGGTCTCCATCTCCTGGCCTGAAGTGATCTGCCCACCTCAGCCTCCCAGATTGCTGGGATTACAGGTGTGAACCACTGCTCCCTGCCTCTTCAGCCTTTTTCTATAAATACTACCCAGGTTGCAGAACTGAATTATCTGAACTTCTGGTTCTAAGGGTTGCCCACTGTGCAGATTGTTCTTTGCTCAAGTAAACTGTTACATCTGTTTTGTCTAAAGTTTTTCTTTAGTTGTGGTCTTCAACACTTGCTGGTCCCTTAATCCCATAGTTCCTGGTTCTTTCTCTCTATCTCCACAGCAGCCATTTCTACCAAGTTTAGGAGCACTCCATTGCACTCTCCGTTCTTGGCAAGCCTATAGTCCTAACTACTAAGCTTTCTAGGTGAAACGTTTGTGGTTTGCGCCGCTTGCTATAAGCCAACCTGGCTGCCCCAGTCAGGAGTCAAGGCAGCCCAGCTCAAAGTGAGTTCCTCCCACTCAGAGAGGTCCACGGGGAACTGGACGCAATAGGGATGCTTGTTGCAGTGAATATTGGCTGACCCCTCCCGTCAGACTCTGTTTTAGTGAGTAAAAATGCTCATGGGGGCCAGGTGCGGTGGCTCATGCCTATAATCCCTGCACTTTGGGAGGCCGAGGCGGGCGGATCACGAGGTCAGGAGATCAAGACCATCCTGGCTAACATGGCGAAACCCCATCTCTACTAAAAATACAAAAAAAAAAATTAGCCGGGCGTGGTGGCGGGCACCTGTAGTCCCAGCTACTCGGGAGGCTGAGGCAGGAGAATGACATGAACCCAGAGGCGGAGCTTGCAGTGAGCGGAGATTGCGCCACTGCACTCCAGCCTGGGTGACAGAGCGAGACTCTGTCTTAAAAAAAA
>NW_016806890.1:1072330-1090379 GCF_001698545.2 Rhinopithecus bieti | reverse complement strand
AAAAAAAAAAAAAAAAAAAAAAAAAAAATGCTCATGGGATCTCCTAAGGGGAGCTCTCCAAAACTAGGGTTATTCAATTTTCTGAGGTCTCTCGTTAACCTCAAGTTTAGAAGTACAAGGGCACAGAGTGACTGGTCATCTGCTGAGGGGGTCTATCCCATTTCTGGGCCCTATGCATCCTTGCAATATAACCCCACATGCATCTTTCTTGCAGTCTGTGAGGGCCCTAAAAAAATGCACGCTCAGCTGCAGTCCTGACCTAGTACCAGTTTCCCCTCATTCCTGATGGTTGACCTTACTCCTACCACCGGGCCAAGTTTGCCCCTGCTACCTTCCTTTAGGCTATTTCCTTCTGCCACAACTGAAGCTCGAGTGGCCTACCGTGGGGAAGAGGGGTTGGCGCAGTCTGCTGCAGGTGCAGGCAATTAGATATGTGATGTCCGTTGAGATTTTAAAACAAACTGGTTTATCTGCTCTTAAGTATCACCATAATAAAACCATCATAAAAAGCACTGGTTGCCGTACTAAAGCATGGCAGATAAGATACCGTTACAGGATCTCTGGGAAGTTGATTTTTCTGGCCAGAAACATCTGTGGCCGTGGTACGCAGACAAAACACTTATCATTTAGTGTTAGAACGGCTGAGAGGAGTGGGAGTGGGTAGCTCTTCTCTGTAGGCAGGTCATCCCGTGTAGTGTTCTGGGGTCTGCAGGGAGGAGGCCCTGGAGAGAATAGCTCCATTTCTGCAGTTCACCTAAGCTCGCAGCAGGGAGAGTACTCCTCTCTGCCGGAAGCTCTCAGAAAAGCGAGTTACCCTCTCTGGAGCTGGTCGTCCCGTCGTCTCCAGCTACCAGCAGAGAGAATACTTATCTGCACAGCGCGTTGTCCCGTCTTCTGTCTGTCCTCTTTGTTCTCTGGTCGTCCTCTGCTTTGCTCCGGCTAAGTCCAGGGCTTTACGGACCTCAGAGGGGAGGAAGTGCATGCCTATTGGCCCATGGGCAGCCATGGGCAGCCCCGAAAAAGGCGCCACGCGTCCCCATTCTGGTGCGCGGGACTGGCAACCTGGCCCCTAGCCTTCAGGCCTTCCCTGGCCTGAAGGTGGGGCCTTACTGGGGACCTGCCCCCGTTCGTAGAGGAATTTATCTGGCTGCTGCTGCCATTCATGGCCCTGGGGCTGGGCCCCAACCCCGCTAGGAGATCAGAGCTGGCATCAGGAGCAGAGAGGCCAGGTAGCGAGAGCAGACACCCCCGAGCCTGCAGGGATGGGGCAGGGCCAAGGGCGGTATCCCATGCCCCCAAAGGGAGCGGGGTTCGGGTGAGGGAACATCCCAGGCTCCCGAGGGTGCAGGCTGCACAGATGTCCACGTCCTGAGCCTGGGAGGGCAGCCACAGCTGCACCGGCAAAGCTCCTGCCCCACCAATTAGGAAGGTTCGGGGTTTCTGCTTTTCCCCGACTCCTGCTGGCTCTGTGAAGTGGGAGGCCCAGGTCTGCAGCCACAGGTTGGGCGGCTGCAGTTGCACCCAAGAGGGCAGACCTGCCTGCTCCTGGCCCCCTCCCAGAGCACAGGGAGGCTCCCATCCACAGCCACAGTTGGGCAGCTGTAGCCCCGCCCAGGAGGGTGGGGCTCCCACCAGTTGCATGGAGTCTGCAGCCCCCACCACCCCGTGCCTCCCTGCTGCAGCCGACGTGATGACAGCAGCCATTGCCATCACTACTGCCTGAAAATAGTCTTTTGCTGGTCAATTCTGCACAATTTCGGCAGTTACTATCTTCACATATGTGTGCTATGGTTTGGATGTTTGACTGCTTCAAATCTCATGTTGAAATTCGGTCCCCAGTGTTGGAAGTGGGGCCTACTGGGAGATGCTTGGATCATTAGAATAGATCTCTCATGAGCAGATTAATTGGGTGGGGTCGAGGGTGAGTTCTTATTCTATAGTTCCATCAAGAGCTGGCTGGGAAAAAGAGCCCAGCACCTTCTCCTCTCCCCTACCCTTCTCTTTCTCACTTCCTCTCTCACCATATGATCTCTACACAGCAGATCTCAGCTTCACCTCCACCTTCCCCATGAATGGAAGCAGCCTGAGGCCCTCACCAGAAGCGGATGCTGGCACCATGCTTCCTGCGCAGCCTGCAGAACTGTTAGCCAAATAAACCTCTCTTCTTTTACCCAGCCTCGGGTATTACCCAGCCTCGGGTATTTTGTACCTACATAAATGGATTAAATAAATGTGTTAGCTTGAAATTGGCACATTTTTATTATTCTACCTTTAATAAACATTGCATTCTACATGGAAGGTAATTCAGAGAACTCTGTTATATAGTTGGCTCCAATAAACCCAGCCTCAGCCTCACAATTAGTTTGGAGAGTAAGTTTCTAATGGAATCATTTTAGTGCACACTGGATGAAGTTTCTGTATCTGCTCCCTGAGGTACTATATTTCTGCTTTTTTTTTTTTTCCCCCTGGGGTTTTTTTTTTTTTTTTTTTTTTTTTTTTTTTTTTTTTGAGATAGAGTCTCATTCTGTCGCCCAGGCTGGAGTGCAGTAGTGTGATCCCAGCTCACTGCAACCTCCTCCACCTCCCAGGTTCAAGTGATTCTCCTGCCTCAACCTCCTGAGTAGCTGGGATTACAGGTGCCTGCCACCACACCTGGCTAAGTTTTGTGTTTTTAGTAGAGATGGGGTTTCACCATGTTGGCCAGGCTGCTGTCAAACTCCTGACATTAGGTGATCCCCCTGCCCTGGCCTCCCAAAGTTCTGGGATTACAGTCATGAGCCACCTTGCCCGGCCTACTTCTGCTTTTATGCACTAGATTCAAAATAAACAATGAAAGCACAGAGACTGTAAAGGTGGAGAAAGAGAACTTGAGTTATTTCAATTCTGTCGTTTTGTATGTGACCACTTGGGATATATATCATGCTTAAAATTTAAAACAAAGAGTGTGGACTGAGAGCTGTGACATTTTGTTTGGAAAGTAAAAATTTTAGTTCATACTTGAAATATTTTACTAAGTTTGAGTAAAGTTGTTAATAGTAACATTTGTTATTGTTTAAAACTAATGACTCGGGCCAGGATCGGTGGCTCACACCTGTAATCCCAGCACTTTGGGAGGCCGAAGCAGGTGGATCACCTGAGGTCTGGGGTTTGAGACCAGCCTGACCAACATGGAGAAACCCCATCTCTACTAAAAATACAAAATTAGCCGGGCGTGGTGGTACATGCCTGTAATCCCAGCTACTTGGGAGGCTGAGGCAGGAGAATCACTTGAACCCGGGAGGCAGAGGTTGCAGTGAGCCGAGATCACGCTGTTGGCAACAAGAGCAAAACTCCATCTCAAAAACAAAACAAACAAACAAACAAAACAGACAAACAAAAAAAAAAAACTAATGACTCATGAACATGTCTATATCAGTAGTATGATTTAGTATTATTCCCTAAATTTTATCTTTTTCCTGTAACACAAAAGTATTAACGCATTGTTATTTTCTTTTTTATTGCAATTTTGTTTTTTTTTTAAATAGGGTCTTCCTCTGTCACACTGGAGTATAGTGGCATGATCATAGTTCACTACAGCCTCAAACTCCTGGGCTCAAGGGATCCTTCTGCCTCAGACTCCTGAGTAGCTGGGACGACAGGCACACACCACCGTGCCCAGCTTGTGGTTTTCTATTAAACAATTTTTTTACTCACATAATTGTATGTATAGAGTTCAAAAACAGAAAAATGTCACTTTCTGCATTTACTTTCTGGAATTTTATTATTTTCTTCATGATTATTTCTGAAGATAATTTTGTCATAGAGTGGGGTCTGTGTGTTAAAAATTATCCCCTGGGTTGATGTCTAATAAGCTCAGCACACCTCTGGGTATCCTTCCTCCAGCCCACCTGTTTTTACTCCCGTGCTCTCCTGCCTTTTCAAATGCCACACTTGTTCCACAGCCTTATCTGCCTCTCCCTCACCACCTCCAACCTTTCCCTATCTCGTGGCTCCTTTCCAGCAACAATTAAACATGCTCAAGCATGTTTAAATGTTTTCCTCTCTTGAGTTTTGCTTCACTGCCAGATTTCTTTAAAGGGGTTTCTGTATTTGCTGACGCTATAGGTTCACTCGCTACTATATCTGCAATCCACTGCAATGTGATCCTTGAACCCATATCACTGACTTTCTCTTACAAAGTCCAACAGCAACTTCTTGTTAATAAAGTAATTGACTTTTTTCCATATTTACTGTAGCTTCTAACAGTTGATTTTTTTTTTTTTTTTTGAGACAGAGTCTTGCTCTGTCACCCAAGTGGAGTGCAGTGGTATGATCTTGGCTCACTGCAACCTTCGCCTCCCTGGTTCAAGTGATTCTTGTGCCTCAGCCCCCTGCGTAGCTGGGACTACAGGTGCGTGTCACCACGCCCGGTTAATTTTTGTATTTTTAGTAGAGACAGGGTTTCGCCATGTTGGCCAGGCTGGTCTCGACCTCCTGGCCTCAAGTTTTCTGCCTGCTTCGACCTCCCAAAGTGCTGGGATTACAGGCCTTAGCCACTGTGCCTTGCCTGCTTATTTCTTAAAATCCTCACATGCAAGATGCCACACTCTACTGGTTTCTATTGCCTCTCGGGATCCTGCTTTGCAGTCTCCCTTGCTACCTCTTTTTTCTCTGCCTGTCTTTTAAGTATCAGTGGTCCTTAGGATTGTCCTGAGCCCTCTTACCTCCTTCTCCACAGTCTTCCGGAGTCATCTCCTTCACCTTCAGAGTGAGGACAGCAAGGATCCAAGAAGTGGAGCAATATTTCCAGGGTCACACTGTGATAGCAGCAGAGTAAGGGTCAGAATTAGTTCATTCTGTTTAATGTAAGTCTGTTGTGTGACAGACGTGGTGCTGAGCATTGGGGATACAGAGGCAAATAGGATGCTATCCTTCTCCCTCCAACTTTTGCAACCTGCATAGCCCTCCCTCTCTCCTCCCATTTCATCTGGACCCTGCCTGTCTAGCGCCTACTTATCCTTCACGTGTCAGTTTAGATGTCGCTTCGTCTGGGAAACTTTTCTACCTACTCCTAAGACTTCCTTCTCCCGAGTCCTTCATACGTTTTACCTACTCTCTTGCATTTCTCACATTGTCTTCTAATAACAATTAAACATACTTTTCTGTTCTTCCCCACTGGGCCTCCCTTTCTTAAAGGATTTCTCCTCTGGTTGAGCTGAGAAGAGTAGAACAAACCATGCCACTAGGACCCACACCAATGTTTCCATTTTCCCAAGAGGGCCAATGGCCAGGGCAATCGACAATAAGCTTTTTGAGGGCAGTAGGACTGTGTCTGTGGCACCAGCATACCCCCAATACCTAGTTCCCTACCTGGCAAATGGTAATTGCTCAGAAATTGCTTGCTTTATGAAGAATGATTGAATGAACCACATGACTTTATGCTAAATGTTGGAATAGAACTTTGAGAAATGTCAACTTTCCCAGGCAAATAAAAAATTATAGAGTAGGAGGGTTATTCTGTTTGGAAGTGGACAAAAGGACTGGCTGATTTCTGGAGGTCCCTACCAATCCAATGATTCTGAGTTTGATTTAATATATTTCTGTGTGGGGAAATGGTATCATTTTTTTCTTTTTTATTAAAATTCCGAAGAACATTATGTAGACATTAATGAAAGTCTAGTTGGCTCAGTAGGTGAGAAAGATCAATATAGGTTGTTAGATGAATGAGTCTTTCAAATTAAAGATCTGCTTTAATTACATTAGATAGCATTGCCACCTAGTGGGTAGTACAAAATTCTTCACAGAACTACATGCCATGAATATTTCTTGGTAACTTGTTGTGAATAAGGTTATTAACATTCTGAAACTGAATCTAAACAGACTAGTTCAGGAAGAATTCTGTTGGCCTGGTATTTACTGTACGCAGGAGTTCCAGCTAACTTCTTATCATGAAGTCAGCAGAGATTTCTGATAAGAAAAGTTCAAAATTTCTCTGAATTTTTTTGTCCTTATAATATATCCCACTAAGGGGGTTACAGAATTATGTGTTCAAAATATACTCGAATAAATTCTTTTTTTTTTTTTGAGACAGGGTCTCACTCTGTTGTCCAGGCTGGAGTGCAGCTCACTGAAGCCCTGCCCTCCTGCCTCGCCTCCAGAGTAGCTGGGATAAAGGTGTGTGCCACTGCACCTGGCAAATTTTTGTATTTTCTATAAAGACAGGGTATCACTATGTTGCCCAGGTTGGTCTTGAACTCCTGGGCTTAAGCTATCCTCCCACCTCAGCCTCCCAAAGTGCTGGGATTATAGGCGTGAGCCATTGCACTCAGCCTTTGAATAAATTATTTTCTCTGCGTGGTTATATTATCAATTTGCTACACAGTTAGGATTGTTTTAGGGTTTGCTGTTTTCATCCATTCCTATTTAATGTTTTCCAGCATTTAAAAATAAATATTTCAAGCATGGAGAAAAACTAAAAGTTTTTTACACTAAGCACCCATATACCCACTGCCTAGATTCTACATCAACATTTTAATATATCTTCTTTATTGCATCTACCTATACATCCCTGTCTCTATCCATCCATCCATCTTATTTTTATTTTACTTACTTACTTACTTAATTAATTTGTTTGTTTGTTTATTTTTTGAGACAGAGTCTCACTCTGTCACCCAGGCTAGAGTGCAGTGGTGCGATCTTGGCTCACTGCAATCTCTGCCTCCTGGGTTCAGGCGCTTCTCATGGCTCAGCCTCCCGAGCAGCTGCGATTGTAAGTGCCTGCCACCAAACCCAGCTAATTTTTGTATTTCTAGTAGAGACGGGGTTTCACTATATAAGCCAGGCTGGTCTCAGACTCCTGACTTGAAGTGAGTAATCTGCCTACCTCAGCCTCCCAAAGTGCTGGGCCCATCTTATTTTTAAATAAACATTTCAAAATAAACTGCATTTTGGCCAGGAGCAGTGGCCATTTACTTTAAAAACCGAATCTGGAATCTAAGAAAAATTAACCATTTTGGGCCAGGCGTGGTGGCTCATGCCTGTAATCCCAGCAACTTGGAAGGCCGAGGTGGGTAGATCACCTGAGGTAAGGTGTTCAGACCAGCCTGGCCAACATGGGGAACTCCCATCTCTACTAAAAATACAAAAATTAGCCGGGCATGGTGGCAGGTGCCTGTGATCCCAGCTACTTGGGAGGCTGACGCAGGAGAATCGCTTGAAGTTGGCAGAAGTTGCAGTAAGCCGAGATGGAGCCACTGCACTCTAGCCTGGGTGCCAGAGTAACACTCTGTCTCAAAAAACAAAAATTAAAAAAAACTGCATTGTATAAAAGATTTAATAGTTCAAAAGTGAAAAATTATGTCGGGGCAGTGGCTCATGCCTGCAATCCCAGCACTATTCCCCCATCCTATTCCCCCCTCTCTTAAGCAACTGCAACCATTTTCTATTTTCATTCATTTTAGATGTAGCCTTTCTCTGTGGGTTTTTGTTATTGTTGTTGTTGTTGGTGGTGGTGGTTAGACAGAGTCTGACTCTGTGCTGAGGCTGGAGTGCAGTGGCTCCATCTCAGCTCACTGCAACCTCAGCCTCCCGGGTTCAAGCAATTCTCCTGCCTCAACCTCCCAAGTAGCTGGGAATAAAGGTATACACCACCACGCCCAGCTAATTTTTTTGTATTTTTAGTAGAGACAAGGTTTTGCCAAAATGTTGACCAGACTGGACTTGAACTTCTGACCTCAAGTGATCTCTCTGCCTCGGCCTCCCAAAGTGTTGGGATTACAGGCATGAGCCACCATGCCGGGCCATGTGTTTTTTGTTTTTTTGTTTTACAAGACAGAGTCTCACTCTGTTGCCCAGGCTGGAGTGCAATGGCGTGATATCTACTCACTGCAACCTCCGCCTCCTGGGTTCAAGCAATTCTCCTGCCTTGGCCTCCCAAGTAGCTGGGATTTCAGGCATCCACCATCATGCCCGGCTAATTTTTGTATTTTTAGTAGAGACAGGGTTTCACCATGTTAGCCAGGATGGTCTTGATCTCTTGACCTCGTGATCCACCCGCCTCCGCCTCCCAAAGTGCTGTGATCACAGGCATCCATCACCATGCCTGGCTAATTTTTGTATTTTTAGTAGAGATGGGTTTTTGCCGTGTTGACCAGGCTGGTCTCAAACTCCTGACCTCAAGTGATCTGTCCACCTCGGCCTCCCAAAGTGCTGGGATTACAGGCGTGAGCCACTGTGTCTGGCCTTTTTTTTTTTTTTGAGACAGATTTTTGCTCTTGTTGCACAGGCTAGAGTGCAATGGTGTGATCTCGGCTCACTGCAACCTCCACCCCCACTGGGTTCAAGAGATTCTCCTGCCTCAGCCTCCCAAGTAGCTGGTATTACAGGCGCCCACCACCACACCCAGCTAATTTTTAGTAGAGATGGAGTTTCACCATGTTGGCCAGGCTGGTCTCGAACTCCAGACCTCAGGAGATCTGCCCACTTCGGCCTCCCAAAGTGCTGGGATTACAGGTGTGAGCCACTGCACCTGTTCTTTTTTTTTTTTTTTTAAATAAGCAAATACATACACATATTCTTCTTTGTTTCTGTCCTTCATTTAAAAACTTTTTTTAGAGGTTCATTGGCAGAATCATAGCTCACCGTAACCTCAGACTTTTGGGCTCAAGTGATCCTCCTGCCTCAGCCTCCTGAGTAGCTGGGACTACAGGCACATGCCACTGTGCTTGGCTAATTTTATTTACTTATTTACTTTATTACTATTATTTTGTAGAGACAGGGTCTTCCTATGTTGCCCATACTGGTCTCAAAATCCTGGTCTCAAGTGATATTTCTGCCTTGGCCTCCCAAATTGCTGAGATTACAGATGTGAGCCACTGCGCCTGGTGTCTTTCTTTCTTTCTTATATAAGAAGGAGAGGTCGGGTGCAGTGGCACACACCTATAATCCCAGCACTTTGGAAGGCTGAGGAAGGCAGATCACGAGGTCAGGAGATCAAGACCAGACTGGCTAACACAGTGAAACCCCATCTCTACTAAAAATACAAAAAATGAGCCAGAAGTGGTGGCAGGCGCCAGTCCCAGCTACTTGGGAGGCTGAGGCAGGAGAATGGCATGAACCCAGGAGGTGGAGCTTGCAGTGAGCTGAGATGGCGCCACTGCACTCCAGCCTGGATGACAGAGTAAGACTCCATTTCAAAAAAAAGGAAAAAAGAAAAAAAAATAGAATATTATGTATGCTCTTCCACTCTGCTTTTTTTTTTTTTCAATTTTTATTTTTGTGAGACAGAGTCTCGCTCTGTCGCCCAAGCTAGAGTACAGTGGTAGATGGGACTACAGGTGCCTGCCACCATGCCTGGCTACTTTTGTTTTTTGTAGTTTTAGTACAGACTGGGTTTCACTGTGTTAGCCAGGATGGTCTTGATCTCCTGACCTCGTGATCTGCTGGCCTTGGCCTCCCAAAGTGCTGGGGACTCTGCTTTTTTCATTTAAGGATGTATCCCAGAAATTTGTTCATGTCAGAGATCTTAAATTTTTTTCATGGCTCTATAATACTACCTTGTGCAGATATACCATAATTTATTCAACTCATTGCCTACAGCTGTGCAATTAGGCTATTTCCAATATTTAGGTATTATAAATAATGCTACAGTGAGAAAGTCCAGAGTAAATTCCTAGAAGAGGATTTGCTACATCCAAAGTCAATGTGCATGTAATTGTAGAAATGCCTTGTCAGGGCCAGGCATGGTGGCTCATGCCTATAATCCCAGCACTTTGGGAGACTGAGGCAGGCAAATCACTTGAGGTCAGGAGTTCAAGACCAGCCTGGCCAGCATGGTGAAAACCTGTCTCTTCTAAAAATACAAAAATTTAGCTGGGTGTAGTGGCAGGCACCTGTAATTTCAGCTACTCGGGAGGCCAAGGCAGGAGAATCGCTTGAACCCGGGAGGTGGAGGTTGCAGTGAGCTGAGATCATGCCATTGCACTCCAGCCTGGGCAGCAAGAGTGAAAATCCATCTCAAAAAAAAAAAAAAAAAGAAAGAAAGAAAGAAAAAAAAATGCCTTGCCAGATACAAATTCCCTTCTATAGGGCTTTTAACATTTGACACTCCCATTAGCCATGTATATGAGTGCTTGTTTTCTCCCAGCCTCATCAGTAGCGTATTTTATTAGTTTTCTGTTGCTCTGTAGAAATTTCCACAATCTTAGTGGCTTAAGACAAAACATGTATTATCTCATACTTTCTGTGCCACAGGAATCTAAACAAAGTTCAGTTGGGCCCTGAGCTCAGGGTCTTACAAGGCTGTAAACAAAGTGCTGGCCAGTGCATTGTCATCTAGAGGCTTCACTGGAGAAGGATTTGCTTCTAAACTCATTCCAGTTGTTGGGAGAATTCATTTCTTTGGAGACATAACACTCATAGCCGCTTGCTTCTTCAAGGCCAGTAAGAGATACGTCAAAAAAAGTCTAAGCCCTCTGTTGAAGGACATCCTAATGATTAAATCAAGGCCAACAGGATAATCTCCCTTTTGGTAATTTAAAGTATACTGATTTGGGGCTTTAATTACAATTATAAAATCCCACCACCTTTGCCTTATTGAATAACCTAATCATAGGCATAGTGTCAGAGGTCAGAGATAATGGGTGGCATTTTAGAATTCTATCTACTGTAAATATGTTGTCAAGCTTTTCTATAGCTGCTAGTCTGATAGTTGAAACGGTTTCTCAGAGTTTTAATTTGCATGTCTCTTATTCTCAGTAAAGTTGAGCATGGTTTTGTATGCTTAAGGACCATTTCTCTATCGTTTTCTGTGAACTGTCCATTCCTGTCTTTTGCCCATTTATCTATTGGGCTGTTGGCTTCCCCCTCTTAATGCTTTATAGCTCTTTAAAAATTAGGGAATATAGTCTTTTATTTGTGAAAGAGATTCCCTATATTTTCTCTTACTTTATCATTTGTCTTTGCTTATGGAAATCATCTGATTTTTAAAATACAGACAATTTCCATTTTAAGACAATGTGTAGACCACCATTGTGTATGTGAAACAAAACATATTTAATGCCCAGGGGCCACCTTCTAGACCATCTTCAACCCTTTAAATAACTCTGTACTAAAATAATCCCCTAAAGATCCTGAGTATATTATTATTAACATCATCTGAGTCTCAAGTCCCAAAACCTTCATTAGTAATGTGTTTCATCATTTCACTTTTCTTAGCTGTGCTTATACTCATCAAAGAAATGGTTTGTCAAAAAATAAATTGGTGCAATGTAATTATGATTTATTAATCTGAAGTAAAACAAAAATGAAAAAAAATTGGCGAAAATATTTGTGGTTGCTAAAGTTTTGTTTTGTTTTTGAGATAGAGTCTCACTCGGTCACCTAGGCTAGAGTACAGTTGTGTGATCTTGGCTTACTGCAAACTCCACCACCTGGGTTCAAGCTATTCTCCTGCTTCTGCCTCCTGAGTAGCTGGGATTACAGCTGCATGCCACCGCGCCTGGATAATTTTTGTATTTTTAGTAGAGACAGGGTTTCACCATGTTGGCCAGGTTGGTCTTGAACTCCTGACCCAAGGGTGATCTGCCTGCCTCGGTCTCTCTAAGGGCTGGGATTACAGGCATGAGCCATGGCACCCAGTGGTTGCTACCTCCCTATTCCATCATTTAATCCTTTTTAAAGTAATATTTACAAAATTTTGTTATTGACCAGGTGCAGTGGCTCACACGTGTAATCCCAGCACTTTGGGAGGCCAACGTGGGCGGATCACGAGATCAGGAGTTCGAGGCCAGGCTGGCCAACATAGTGAAACTCTATCTCTACTAAAACTACAAAAAATTAGCTGGGTGTGGTGGCGGGCACCTGTAATCCCAGCTACTTGGGAGGCTGAGGCAGGAGAATTGCTTGAACCTGAGGGGCAGAGGTTGCAGTGAGCCGAGATCATGCCATTGCACTCCAGCCAGGGCAACAGTGCAAGACTCCATCTAAAAAAAATAATAATAAAAATTATTATTGAAAGTTCCAAACATATATAAAAGTAAAGGGAGTGAATAAAAATCTTCATGTTCTCATCCATACTGGCCTCAGCAGTTACCAACACAAGGCCAAAACTGTTTTATTTATACCAATGGTTCTCAACTGGGGATGATTTTGCCCTGCAGAAGGTTATTTGACAATGTCTGCAGAGATTTTTGGTCTTCACAACTGGGATGTACTCCTGGTGGCTAGAGGGTAGAGGCTAGGGATGCTGCTAAACAGCATACAATGCCCAGGACAGCCCCCAACAACGAACATTTTGTCCAGTCTAAAATGTCAATAGTGCCCATGCTGAGAAAGCTTGATTTATACCTTTTCCCTTGCTTGTTTCAATAATTATTCAAAGAAAATATATGGTACAAAATTTCATCTATAATTACCATTTATAGGTAGAAGCTATTACAATAAAACCCACAATATTGTTATTACAACTAATCTTTTTTTAACCCATTGCTAATCAGGTAACCTTAAACAACTCATATCTTACCATCCCAAAATATTCAGTGTTCAAATTTCCCTTGGGTATTTTTAAAAAATGCAGTGTTTAGTTCAGACAAGGTCCATACATTGCATTTGGTAATATGTCCCTTATTTGTACTTGATAACACCTTCCTTCTGCTTTTTATTTTAAAAATATTTTAAAATTATTTTTTTGAGACAGGGTCTCCCTTTGTCACCTAGGCTGAAATGCAGTGGTGTAATCATAGTGCACTGCAGCCTCACACTTCTGGGCTCAAGCGATCCTCTTGCCTTAGCCTCCTGAGTAGCTGGGACTACAGGTGTGTGCCACCATGACTGGCTCCTTCTTCTCTCCCTCCTACAACCTCCCATCTTGCTGTTTATTTGTTGAAGAACCAGGTTGTCTTGTTGAATTGCCTACACTTTGGATTTTGCTGATGGCATCCCCATGGTATAGTTTAACATATTTCTCTGTTCCCCAATATTTCCTTAGACTAGCAGTAAATCTCCAATTCAGATTCGATTTTTGGTACAAGTGGTATACTTGTTTTTAAAGGGAGATCTCCAGGAAAAAAGTCAGTGAACCTTTGCTTTCTAAGTATAAGCTGGGTGATCTGGGAAATAAATTCTGAACTCTGACAACCTCATATTAGAAGATTTAGGAGCAGAGAGCATCTTCAGATCTTATATTCTCAGTAGTTTTCTTAGATGGACGCTTCACTTGGGATGATGGCCCTTCTCGGCACTCACCTTAGCCTACAGAGTCCTTTGTAATTTCCTGACTTACAGGCCAGTGCCTAAAGGAGACAGTTGGAGACTAAGATGAATGGCTTCTAATTTCCTGACAGCCTTTCAACAATTTTGATCTAATTTCTTGGGTATAAGATAATAAACTCCACTCTAGGGACACTGAAAGGACAATATGATTTAAAACAAGGCATTCATCCTATTATTTAGAGGTAAGAACTTTGTAAGAACCAAGTTCTAAAGGAGTATAAGTGTCTTCCTGTGTGAGCACATAGATGCATAGGGATCAACACATCAAAAGTCACTGGGGCTGGGCGTGGTGGCTCATGCCTGTAATTCCAGCACTTTGGGAGGCTGAGGCAGGCAGATCACCTGAGGTTAGGAGTTCAAGACCAGCCTGGCCAACATGGTGAAACCCCATCTCTACAAAAATACAAAAATTAGCCAGGCATGATGGCAGGTGCCTGTAATCCCAGCAACTCGGGAATCTGAGGCAGGAGAATTGCTTGAACCTGGGAGGCAGATTGCAGTGAGGCAAGATTGTGCCATTGCACTCTAGCCTGGGTGTCAGTACAAGACTCCACCTCAAAAAAAAAAAAAAAAAATTGGAGCTGCAACCAATTGGTCCCTGCAGGTGAATACGTAGAAAAAAACTTTGCTGAGTAAGCTTTCTCCAAATTCTCCTGTTAATACTTAGTGCTTGTGAAGTAATTCTGTAGACAGAGGCCAGTCTGGAAGCTTCAGGAAAGGGCAAAGCAGCCAGACTTCAAGTCAGGCTCAGCACCACATCATTAGGACTCAGACACCAGAGGCTTATGCTGTATTTGCTTCAGGAATGTAAAGGCAGAGACGCTCAGATCCATCTTTGGGAATGTAACGCTGAAGAACATTCACTGTGAGACAAGGGGGATGTTTGACGATTGTGATCTGCCTGAGTGTAATACCTAACAGTTGGAATTCTCTAGATAAAGCTCCCTTCTAGCTAGTACTATGGCATCTGTGCTTAAAAGTGCTGAGATTCTTCCTCGTTTCTGTTGAGGGAATTTAACCAAAGGACGCGACATTTCTTCATGCCAAGATCTTTTCCTTACAGAGCTATTTAATAAAATCCATAATTTTACCAAAGATAGATTTGGGGTCAGGGCACTTTTGCTTTGGGCTTCTTTTTTGATAAGTTTCAAACCATGGATATATGCTTCAAAGCAGGCATTTGTATCCAATGTAAAAGTGAGAAGATCTGAAAATTTAAAGTTCCAACTGCCTTAAACTAACAAGCAAATTAAAGAGAGAATTGGGCTGGGTGTGATGGTTCATGCCTGTAATCCCAGCAGTTTGGGAGGCCAAGGCAGGTGGATCACTTGAGCTCAGGAGTTCAAGACCAGCTTGGGCAATATGGTGAAACCCCATCTGAACTAAAAATACAAAAATTAGCCAGGTTTGGTGACACATACCTGTAATCCCAGCTACTCCATTGGCTGAAATGGGAGGAGTGCTTGAGCTGAGAAGGTCGAGGCTGCAGTGAGCCGTGAATGCACCACTGCATTCTAGCCTGGGTGACAGTGACACTTTGTCTTAAAAAAAAGAAAAAAGAAAACAAGAATATATTGAATCGATTAGCCTTATTCTATGAGATTCCTGGGTCAGAGACAAGGACTGTAATGCACACAGCAAAAGCAGTAGCCAGAGCTTCATGGTTGTGACAATTCTTCATATCTTATTCTATTGGAATTACACAGCCCCAGCACTAAAACAAGTAAGTGAACAAAATGAACTGAAACTCTTGTCCATTTGCTTTCAGAATATAGATTAACTTAGTCATTATGACACTTCACAATGAAAAAATTAAGCCATATTTTGTCTTTGCTAATAATTGATCATTTTTCATAGATTTGTATTTTGCTTAAATATTGAACTACCTCAACTACCTCAATATTTTTCTTTTTTCTTTTCTTTCTCCTTTTTTTTTTTTTTTTTTTTTGAGACGGAATCTTGCTCTGTCACCCAGGCTGGAGTGCAGTGGTACAAGCTCGTCTCACTGCAACCTCCACCTCCTGGGTTCAAGCGATTCTCCTGCCTCAGCCTCCTGAGTAGCTGGGATTACAGGTGGGTGCTACCAAACCCGGCTAATTTTTGTATTTTTAGTAGAGATGGGGTTTCACCATGTTAGCTAGGCTGGTCTCAACCTCCTGACCTCAGCTGTTTTCTTTCTTAAGAAAGAATTCAGTGTGAGTCCATAAAGTTAAAAGCAAGTTTATTAAGAAAGTAAAGGAATTAAAAAACGGCTACTCCACAGACACAGTAGCCCTGAGGGCTAATGGTTGACCATTTTTACGGTTATTTCTTTATTATATGCTAAACAAGGGGTGGATTATTCATGCCTCCCCTTTTTAGACCATATAGGGTAACTTCCTGTCGATGCCATGGCATTTGTAAACTGTCACGGTGCTGGTGGAAGTGTAGCAGTGAGGACAACCAGAGGTCACTCTCGTCACCATCTTGATTTTGGTGGCTTCTTTATTGCAACCTCTTTTATCATTAGGGTCTTTATGACCTGTATTTTGTGTCAACCTTCTATCTCATCCTGTGACTTAGAATGCCTTAACTGTCTGGGAATTTAGCCCCATAGGTTTTAGCCTTATTTTACCCAGCTCCTAGTCAAGATAGAGTTGCTCCAGTTTATACGCCTCTGACAGTGGATTATGGGCGTAAGCCACTGCACCCAGCCTACCTCACGATTTTTGTTGGTTTCTTACACATATGCTGTTACTTCCATTCATATTCCATGATCCTCCCTGCTTTTCCTAATGTCCATGAATAATAGCCTATGTCTCTTGTATTATTTTTACATTATTCGAAAAATTTTCTGACAGATTTGTTTTGGAATACATCCTGTGTTTTCACAAGCATTACTACAGAGGACAGACCTTCCTGAGACTGGTGATGTATAATGTCAAAAGTTTAAAATATCAAACTTTCTCAGAAGTTATTCTTATGTTTCATTATGAACATGATAAACAGACTTTCAAAGTGAGGGGGTTTTCACCTCTTGAAAGCTCTTTAACAAGAAGGATCTGCTCAGCATGCTACAAAGACAATAAAGTTGTAATGACCATAAAAAAGGAAGAGGTCCACACAACTGGGAAGAACTGCACAGATAGTTTCTTCTTACAGTCTATGCTGTTTCCTCTCACTCTGAAGTGAGGAACAAGCAATTGAGAAGTGTAGAATGCAAAAACTGAAAAGCTTTCTGTTACAGGTTGAATTGTGTTCCCAAATTCACATGTTGATGTCTTAACACCCCAGAGGTAATAAAATTGAAATGAAGTTAATTAGGATGGGCCCTAATGAAATCTGACTGGTGTCCTTATAAAAAGGGGAAATTCGGACATAGAGACGTGCATAGAAGGAAGATGTGCAGAGACATAGGGAGATTAGCCTAATCAAAAAGTGCAAATTGAAGAAATGGAAAACAACTCTCATGATCAAGTTAATTTAGCATAGAAGTATAATTGATAGTGAAGGTATAAAGTGTAAAACCATCATTTAAACCTTTCCTCTGTCATTCATAGCTTTCTTGTTTCAGAATTGCAATGGAAGAAGATTTTCCTATTGTGTGGAATTTCATTGAGATGGTATAGAATTTGGGTCTGGGAAAATGTTTGTGTGGCCTCCTTAAACCAGTTGTTGTGATTTTATTGTTAGTGAGTTAATTAGAACAAAGAGATTGTCTTCGAAAACAAAAATATAACAACTAGCAGACCAAAATGTCTTTTGCAATAATAAACTACTCGGAATCAATACTCACTGCTTTGAAACCCAAAATGAAAATACTCCTTTATAGCAAGAAGAGGAACTATAAGCTTTATGTTTATCATGAACGAATGAACAAACTGTGGAAGTTAGATTTACTATTTTGACTAGTTGGTGTTTCAAAGTCAAACGACATATTGCTTTTGCTTACCACTGCTAACCAGAATTCTTTTTAAAAAATTTTTTTTTTGAGATGGAGTCTTGCTCTGTTGCCCAGGCCGGAAGGCAGTGGCAAGATTCTCACTGCAAGCTCCACCTCCCGGGTTCACGCCATTCTCCTGCCTCAGCCTCCCGAGTAGCTGGGACTACAGGCGCCCGCCACCACGCCCGGCTAATTTTTTCTATTTTTTAGTAGAGACAGGGTTTCACCGTGTTAGCCATCTCCTGACCTCGTGATCCGCCTGCCTTGGCCTCCCAAAGTGCTGGGATTACAGGCGTGAGCCACCGCGACCGGCCTGCTAACCAGAATTCTTATTCTGGAAACCCAGTCATTTGATAGTTTTCCAGTCAATGGATTGTCTGCTTTAAGAGTATGATTTTCTTTTCTTCTTCTTCTCCTCCTTCTCCTTCTTCTCCTCTTCCTCTTCTTCTTTTTTTCTGAGACAGAGGCTTGCTCTGTCACCCAGGCTGGAGTGCAGTGGCACGATCTCGGCTCACTGAAACCTCCACCTACCGGGTTCAAGAGATTCTCCTGCCTCAGCCTCTCGAGTAGCTGAGATTACAGGTGTCTGCCACCACACCCGGCTAATTTTTGTATTTTTAGTAGAGGCGGGGTTTCTCCATGTTGGCCAGACTGGTCTCGAACTCCTGACCTCAGGTGCTGCACCCGCCTCCGTCTCCCAAAGTGCTGGGATTACAGGCGTGAGCCACCAAGCCTGGTTGACAATTTTATAAAATAAAAAAAACAGGGCCGGGCGCAGTGGTGGTGGGCGCCTGTAATCCCAGCTACTCGGGAGGCTGAGGCAGAAAATCGCTTGAACCGAGGAGGTCGCAGTAAGCAAAAAAAAAAAAAAAAAAAAAA
>NW_016806890.1:1028559-1072084 GCF_001698545.2 Rhinopithecus bieti | reverse complement strand
AAAAAAAAAAAAAAAAAAAAAAAAGTAAAAGAAAATAAAAGGCAGGCTGGGCGCGGTGGGAGGCCGTAATCCCAGCACTTTGGGAGGCCGAGGCGGGTGGATCACTCGAGGTCAGGAGTTCGAGACCAGCCTGACCAACATGGTGAAACCCTGTCTCCACTAAAAAATACAAAAATTAGCCGGGCGTGGTGGCAGGCGCCTGTAATCCCAGCTACTCGGGAGGCTGAGGCAGGAGAATCGCTTGAACCCAGCGGGCAGAAGTTGCAGTGAGCCGAGATCGTGCCACTGCACTCCAGCCTGGGTGACAGAGCGAGACTCCGTTTCAATTAAAATAAAATAAAATAAATAAAGGCTAGACGTAATTATTACCAATATGTTTCTGCTCCTTCAAACTGCAACAGCAGTTGTAATTTCAGTGCCTAGAACAGTAGTAATTGGCACGTATAAGGCGCTCAATGAATAGCTGCAGGATTAACTGACCATTATCTCCCTGAACAATTCCTCCTGCACCATACCATAGTCAAAACACAAAAAGCCAAAATATAAAAGCCCCTAATACAACTACGAGTCCGTGGAGCCAGGGCTTTACACAAATGTATGTCGCGTCCTACATATTAACACATACGCACATACAATATTTTGTTCTTCCGGTGCTAACGACTAATGGAGGCAAATCTTTCTCCCTTTCGTGAAGGGCTAAAACTTTGCATTTTAAGGAAGTTCCCAGAGCTGGGTCGGAGGGGAGGGTCAAAGGGCACAGACTTCCCAGATCGCAGAAAACCCCCCACGGTCTTAGTACGCGCTACCGTCTACCGCGCAGGCGCAGGAAGGGGCGGGACCGAGGGGAGAGGCGATTCGCGGGATTCCAGAGGCCCCGCCTCTCGCTGCGTCAGTTGGTCACGTGGTTGTTCGGAGCGGGGGAGCGGAGTTGGTAGGGCTTTACTACAGAGCGTGCCGGACACTCCAGCGACAGTGGGGATCAGCGTAGGTGAGCTGTGGCCTTTTTCCAGGTGCTGCAGCCACAGCGTTCGCTACAAGGATTGAGCGTCTCCACCCAGTAAGTGTGCAAGAGGCGGCAGGAAGTGGGTACGCAGGGGCGCAGGGTGCACAACCTCTAGACGACTCGCTTTCGTTCCGGCCACCCTCTGAAGCCGCGTCCTACTTTGACAGCTGTGGGACTGCGGCCGGGTAAGGGCGAAGGGGTTGTTGAGCGGTCGCTGGTGGCGCGGCGGGTAGGGAGGTGAGTCAAGGGACTGCCCCATTGGCTGGGTCGGTTTTGGCGCGCTCTCACTTCCACGCTCCCTATTGGCTGGCTGGCGCAGTTCACGAGTCGCGCGCCGCGGTTGGTAGGTTCGGGCGCGCGGAGCCACAATGCCCGCCCCCTAGCCTGGCGCTGGGCCTCCGGGACCAGCTGGCTGGGTCCGGGCTTGGGGAGTGCAACGCTGGTGAGGGACTCAGCCTGGGCGTGCCTAGCTGTGGGGATGAGGCGAGGCATCCATCCTCTTGGCAGTTAAATGGCTGGTCCTGATCTGAGGGATCTGCAAATTTGGCTCATGGGAAGAGGTCGCTGAATCCTGCGTCTCCCATTAAACGGATACTGGCGTTGCTAATACGAGGTTCGCATGGACCCCTGTCCTATGCCAGGGTTTTTAATCTAGCTATTGAAGAAACTAGAGAATAACAAGCAAGTAAGGGTGCAAGGTCGCTGACGGGCGTGGGAAACTTGTGAAGGATTAGACTGCTAAGTGGTTTTCAGCTTTTTTCATACTAAAGCACATTTTACATCGCAACCTAGGACACAGTCATCTAACCAACTGAGACGTTGATGGAAGCAATATTTCTCATCTTTTCAATTCCATTCTGTTCAGTTGCGTTTTTCTAAGCAGTGTTGCTTATGACTCACTAAATAATTATGAGATCACGACCCGCGACCCACAGTTTGAAGAACATTGCCTGGGGTCTGTTTACTGGGGCCCGCACCGCATTTTCTTAACATTAAATGCAGTAGAAAATAGCAGGGTGCCCGCACAAATTAGATTGTTTTGTTTTCTAAGCTTTTTTTTTTTTTTTTGTGAGACGGAGTCTCGCTCTGTTGCCCGGGCTGGAGTGCAGAATCTCGGCTCGCTGCAGCCTCCACCTGTCGGTTTCAAGCGATGCTTCTGCCTCAGCCTCCCGAGTAACTGGGACTACAGGCGAGCACCACCGTGTCCGGCTGATTTTTGTATTTTTGGTAGAGACGGAGTTTCACCATGTTGGCCACGCTGGTTTCGAACTCCTGACCTCAGGTGATCCGTCTTCCTCGACCTCCCATCACTTTGGTGATCACTCAGGTGATCCGCCTGCCTCGACCTCCCAAAGTGCTGGGATTACAGATGTAAGCCACCGCGCCCGGCCTTTCCTAAGCTTTTTTGTTTGCACATGTCTGTGCGCGCGCGCCAGGACACAGGGTAAAATGTATTAATGTTAGAAAAGCCACTGCACTGAGTAAAGGCACGGCCACAAAAATTAGGGACATCTATCGAGTAGGCACAGGCGCAGACACGGCGGGGGGCAGTGGGTAGTGGGCAGTGGAGGAGCAGTTCAGATGCTGAGTTTGTTGTGAGTTTGGCCAGTGGTCTAGTTAATCACATTACATATATCCCTTTCTACCTTTTCCCTCTTTCTTGCTTGTTAGTACTTCAGTTCATGTTACAGGTTAAACATTTCCTACAAATGTAAATGCATGATCTCATTTGACCAGATATTAAATCAGTATTAAGTTATTGTCAGAGCCGAGTTTATTATACCTTAAATCTGTCTTTGAAGCAGGAAAGTTAAGATGTTGCTCTTTAGGATGGACCCTAGTGTCTGTATATTTTGCTATTTCTGGTGACTGTTTCTCAGATCTTTGAGAGCCCTGTATTTAATCCAGGACAATACGTTTAGAAATTTTAAACCAGTTTTAAAAATTGGTTTAAAATACATTAATTTCATTTTTTCAGACATAATTATTATGTGTGTATATATGTAAAATATAGATCTCAAGAGTCATTAACTTTAGTCACCTGAGTCATTAACAGGGCTGAGTTTGGATTAAGAGAGAAAAAATAATAGTTCTACTGTACAATAGTATAATTTTTATGATTGTAAGTATTTTAAACCTAGACTCCATGTTCAGGGGTGCAAACCATATTGTTTTTTAATTACTAGTCTTCTGTGCTGCACCATCTACATAATGAATCCCAGTATGAAGCAGAAACAAGAAGAAATCAAAGAGAATGTAAAGGTATGTGATTGAATAACTTTATTTTTTTTTGTAGAAAGCATGGGCTTAAAATAAAAGTATTTTGACATAATTTAGTCGAATTTAGCCTGGCTATAATTTCTGTAAGCCTTGAGTTAGTCAGAGGATGAGTAACAATAGAGAACGTTTTAAAAAAACTAATTACGGTAGAATATTAAGTGTGACCCAAGAATGTGGGTTGTCTCTTATTTTGGTCTTTCAACAGTGGTTTGTAGTTTTCAGAGCATGAATTTTACGCAATTTATGTTAAATTTTTTCCTAAGTATTCGTTTTGAGGTTATTGTGAATGGAACTGTTTCCTTAATTTCATTCTCATTTGATCATTGCTACTGCATAGGAAAAGAGTTGACTTTTGTATCTTGATTTTGTGTCCTGAAACCTTACTGAACTTGTTTATTAGTTCTAATTGTTTTTTAGTAGATTCTTCAGGATTTTCTTTTCTTTTTGTATTTTCTCGGTGAAGATTCCAGAAGTATCTTTAGGATTTTCTATGTATAAGATTATTACTCCTTTGTTTCTACTCTTATATTTCATGAAATGATGTTATTAAAATCCCTTGTGTATATCTTCAGAATTAAGGGTCTTTGACCACAGACATGTTTTGCATTATATTACACATTTTTCTAGAGTATTCATTACCATCTAACCTATTTGATTTGCAATACTGTTTGAATCCTTATATGATACTTTCGCTGGAAATCTTATTCCAAGTATTTATTGTTATGACAACAGGACAGAATTTGTTTAGTTTTGAGTTTATAATTTTGACTAGATTCATATTTGTGGTCCTAAGTGAATTTACAATTTAGCTAGGTCCTTCCATACAAATTAATATGAATACCTTGGGAACTGGACCACATCTTCAGGAAAATTATCAATTTGTGGGTTTAAATTAAATAAAGAGCCAGGTGCCCATGGTGGCTCATGCCTGTGATCCCAGCTACTTGGGAGGCTGAAGTAGGAGGATTGATTGAGCTCAAGAGTTTGAGAACAGCCTGGGCAACAAAGGGAGACCTTGTTTCTAAAAAACCATAATTAGCTGGGTGTGGTGGCACCCACTGGTAATCCCAGCTACTGGGAGGCCGAGGTGTGGGAGGAACTGCTTGAGCCTAGGAGTTTGGGCTTCGGTGAGTTATGATTGCTTCACTGTACTCCAGCCTGGGTGACAGAGTAAGACCCTGTACCTAAAAAAAAAGTTTTAATATTAAGTAAACTAAATCGAGTACCTAAAAGCCATTGGTAAGTATAAGCAAGTACCTTTTGAAGGGTTTTTTATTTGCCTTGCTTTTCTTAGGATTCTTACATTATTTTTCTTGAATAATAGTTCGCATTGACAATTTGTGAATTTGATTCCATTAGCTTCCATTTAGGATGATGGCATCTTCCCACAGTGCTTTCTGTGTGATTATTTAAAATTTTGTTATGAAATTTTGAAATATTTAAAAGTAGAGTCAGTATTTTAATAATTTACTTCCCCAATTCAGCGATTACCACTATATGGCCAATTTGGTTTCATCTGTGTCCTTATTTACTCCACTTTTCCTTCATTGGATTAATTTGAAGCAAATCACAGCCAAATAACTTATATATTTCCAGTAGATTACATTTTTTAAAAAGTACTGTGTTTACTAGCTACAGTAAAACTATCTTGACTATAAAGATTACTGGGTTCTGTTTGGTTTTGGTTCTACCTCCAAAACTGAGACCTTGGGTGGGTTAGCATTTCAGCCTTAGTTTGCTCATCTGTAAATTGAGGGAACTGGACTAAAAGTAGATCCTTGTGAGTTGTATGCAAAATTCTGTGTGAAGGTACTTTTATGTGAATTTTTTGGGGGAGAGGATTCACAGAATATTAAATAGTTTTCCAAAAAGGTTAAGACCCATTAATATACAAGAAACTTTCTGGCTTTAAGAGTCTATTATTCCAATGCATACTCTATATACAGAAAATAACAATAATATTACATTGTTTTAGGCCAAAGTCTATACGGCTTATATAAATAAAAGTTAAATCTTGGAAATGGTCTTTTTTTTTTTTTGGTGACAGTAATTTAGCTTGCTTCTTTGACCATTATTAACAGCAAGCATTTAAATAAATTAACACTTCTTACTAGTAAGGTTCCAACGTTACATTTTCTTTTATTTGTCTGGAGACTGTTGACTAATCTATAATCTAAATTATGTCTGAAATGTTGGTATAATATTTGTTCTCACAGTAGCTGGCGTTTGTCCTTCAGTTAAATGGTGAGATAATAATCAGCAGTAGAAACTTTACCGTGGGAAAGGTGAACTCTTGTCATGTGAGGTACAGTGTGGAATCAGTAACTTTCTCACGCTGGTATGGTATCATGTTCTTGCTAACCTTGTTTGAGTGTTCACCATTGTTTGCTATCCCATGGTGGCAGTATAACTAATGATATTTTGCAAAAATAAGAGAGAACTTTCAGGTCATGAAATATACAGGAAGTTATTTACATATTACAAGGAAGGCAATATTTTTACCAAAACAATAGCTTGGGCATTTTAGAGTAGTTTAGTATGCCTCAGGCACTGACATTTTAGCCGCCTTCTAATGAATGGGCTTGAAGCAGAACTGCTTCTACTATCAGGTAATGGTTGAGGGGGGATGTCTATTACACATGTACTTTGTTTTGTGTAAAGTATGTTCTGGAAAATTACATTCTTTTGGTGAGTACATGTAAGTATTTGGGGGATATTCATGATTTAAGGAAGCCTGAGATGAATCTTTTTGATTAGGGAAAGAAATATTTTGCAGTGTAAATGATTAACCTTTTCTCCCAGTTGACCTGTTTGGTGAGTTCATACCATAAATGTTAACGATGTTTGGTTTTATAAAAGAGTACCTGTAAGTTTTTAGTTTTGTGTAGAAGATTTTCAGAGAGAATACAGATATCCTTCTTGTATTAGAATTTTGTCATATATAGTTTGAACTGTTCATTGGAGCTGAGGAATTTTGTTATGTTTGTTTTAACTAGATATGATTAACAAAATGACCATAGCAAGAGCATACATTGAAATAAGAGAAGTTATGTGTGTTTGTGTCTAGTTTGGGTAATATGATTCATTCTTAAGAATTCTTCAAACTTTATTGTAATTTTTGGAAATAACAAGTTTGTCAGTTGATTAAACCAGTGTCTTGTTCATAGGTAACCTTATAAAATTTTGTAAGGTTTGTGTTCTTAGTGTTTCTTCCCCCCCCTAAATTATAGAAGGACTAAGAGTAACACTGCATACAGAAACTCAGTAACTAAATAACCATACAGCAACTCAGTAACTAAGTAACCATATTGCAACTCAGTAACAAGATAATGAATTATCTTGACTTTTTAGAATAGTTCTGTCCAAAGAAGAACTCTGAAGATGATTCAGCCTTCTGCATCTGGATCTCTTGTTGGAAGAGAAAATGAGGTATGCACTATATGGCTCAAATGGGGTACTGGTGATACAATGTCTACATTAAAAACATTTCTACTATTTTCTTGGTCAGAAACACATACATTGTTGAAATTTGAAAATAATTTGGGAATAGCAATTATATATTTCCCATAGAAGTGATTTTGGTTTTGATTGTTCAGTTTAAGAAGTTCGCCGGGTGTGGTGGCTCACGCCTGTAATCCCAGCACTTTGGGAGGCCGAGGTGGGTGGATTGCCTGAGGTCAGGAGCTTGAGACAAGCCTGGCCAACATGATGAAACCCCATCTCTACTGAAAGTACAAAAACATTAGCCGGGTGTGGTAGCACACACCTGTAATCTCAGCTGCTCGGAAGGCTTGAGGCAGGAGAATCACTTGCACCCGGGAGGTGGAGGTTGCAGTGAGCCGAGATCACACCACTGCACTCCAGCTTGGGTGACAGGGTGAGACTGTCTAAAAAAAAAAATTAAAATTAAAAAAAATAATTTCAGCTAAGCTCTAGACCCCAGTCTAATCCAAAATAATTGTTGCAAATAAAATTCCTAAAATGTTACTATACATTTTGGTAGAATTTTTAATTGTATAACTTTTTTAAAGATCCAGAGATGTAAAAAAGATACGCATTCTCTTTTTTTAATACATAAATGAAAAACCACCTAATTTCTTGTTAATTAAATCAAAGTAAATACAGTTGATAAGTGTTTTCATTATAGCTGTCCACAGGCTTGTCCAAAAGGAAACATCGGAATGACCAGTTAACATCTACAACTTCCAGTCCTGGGGTTATTGTCCCAGAATCTAGTGAAAATAAAAATCTTGGAGGAGTCACCCAGGAGTCATTTGATCTTATGATTAAAGGTATGAAAAAATAGATAACTTTTGTCTTAAAATTTTAAATTATAAGGAAGAATTTGTTAATACTATTATGAATTCTGCCAATTGCCGTAATCTGGGGTTAGTATAACAGCACTATAAATGTTTTTGTGTGACCATTTGTTTGACAAGATCCATGTGTGGATGAAATGTTAGGAAAAGGAGGCCCAGTGAAGTGGCTCACGCCTGTAATCCCAGCAATTTAGGAGGCTGAGGCAGGAGGATGGCTTGAGTCTAGAAGTTTGAGACTAGCTTGGACAACTCAGTGAGGCTCTATCTCTATGAAAAAATTAGCGGAGCATGGTGGCTTGTGCCTGTATTCCCAGCTACTCAAGAGGATGAGTCAGGAGGATCACTTAAGAGTTTGTGGCCTCAATGAGCTATGATAGCACCACTGCACTCCAGCCTGGGAGACAGGGCAAGACCCAGTCTCTGAAGGAAAAGAAAAGGGTGGGGGGAAAGGGTAGTTATTAATATGACAGCTCTGATATTGGATTGCCTTGTAAGGATTTACAAGACTTGGAAATAGGCTTTTTAGAAGAAAAATGTTTAGATAATGAGTTGAAGTATGAAAGAAATTTGAGTATTCCAGGAGAGTATGGCATAAGGAAACCAATAAAAATATGGATGAAGAGAGTGAAGATGAATGAGAAGAATTATGCCTGTAATAAATACTAGTTTTTAATAGAATGGCAGTATACATCAGAAGAAGAAGCAACTGATATTTTATAAGCATTATGGAAGATTATTATTTCTGTGTGAATTATAGGTCATTGGATGTTAATTACTGATAATACAATTGAGGCCTAGAGAAGTTAATTGACTTGCTCAAGGTCACAGTAACATTTGGGCTCATTTTGAATTGCCTTGAAGACAGGAAGAAGAGAAGAAGACAGTAGGATTTTTATTAGGAAAAATTAGGAAAGGTTGACTGGATAGAAATAAAGAAGCTCTTTAAAATATTGTAGATTAAAGAGCAGGATTTGTGACACTCATATCTGATTAAGTTAAAATTACATCAAGGATTAGTTAAAATAAACTAAAGTTAAATATCAAGACAAATAACTATATATCATACTGCTAATATAACCACAGGTGAAAAACATTATCCATCTAACCCTTTGGCATATATGGTAAAAATTAAAATAACTGCAAAGAAATCCAAAACTTTATTACATTTGTTGTTTGAACTTTATTATAGTCGTTGGCAGTGATATTATTGTAATTTTGAAAAAAAAAATTGTGTATATTTTAGGATTGAGCAAATGAGTAACATGTTGAAGTATTCCATTTCCTAGCACTGCCCCTAAATAGGTAGAAACAAACTACACCTCTGTAGCAAGGAGCACACCCTGTATCAGTTCTTGGTTTTAAACACTATTCTTCACTAAAGTTCCTTGGAGAAATTGCTGATTCCAGGTCAGGGGCAGGGAAACTTTAGGTGATCATGGATTATCTTGTGACAGAAAATAAGGAAGTACTCAAAAACGGGTGGACATGTTGAAAGAACACACGTAATCTTGGAAGGATTCTCACAGACTAAAGTTGGGAAAATTTGAGCATCAAAATGAATAACGACAAGAATGGATTATAATACATTGAATACAAAAGGATGTATGAGTCCATACTGATAAATTTTCTTTTAAATTGGGGTAGGAAAAGTTTTAATTTACAGAATAATGCTAACTGCTACATGTAGAAGGAATTACGTAAGTGAAAAAGATTGATTTTCCATCCACTGTATAAGTAATAGATATAAGCCAAAAACATCAATCATCAATGGAATTAAACTTAGGTAAAAAGTTGTTGGAGAACAGGGTATTGACACAGTCTCAAATATTTTACTCTACAGATCATTAGTTAATTACTAAGGGAAAAAGTTATCTTTACAAGGCAGAAATCTGATAGATAGCATCTTAATCAAATGATCAAATTTAACATCTTCAATATCATGACAAATTGGCATGTGCTTCTTGATGATACACTGAGGATACATAACTTACATAGTATTCTTATACTATACTTATATAGTATTCCTGCCAAAAATGTTTAGTTTGAATCTAATCATGGAGATAGAAATAAAAAATTAAGGATAGTGTACAAAATAACTGATTGGACTTTGTAAAATGTCATTGTTACATAAAAAGACATGACCTCACAAAACAAATGTGTTGCAAAAATCTTTAATAATCTAGGTGGAAGAGATATACCTATTGTACTTTTGTTGTAATTCTTCTAAAGGATTGAAATCTTTGAAATGTTGGGGAAAATAGAAGAATACTGATTTTCTAACTTTAATCTTTTAAAAATGAGTGTTACTAAACAATATGGGAGGGTACTAAGATTGGAAATTTTTTTGAAACAAATTACTGGGTTTTGACAGTAATGATTTTTAAAGTTACATGTAAAATATTATTTTAGAAAATCCATCCTCTCAATATTGGAAAGAAGTGGCAGAAAAACGGAGGAAGGCGCTGTATGAAGCACTTAAGGAAAATGAGAAAGTATGTATTGAATATCATTTGTACCATTTTTAAAAATTCCAGGATTGTTTTACTCTTAGCATATTTTGTTAGAGCAATATGAGCTGGCTTTAATATTGGCTTAAGAAAAGTAAGTAAAAAGGCAGCTCTTGACAGAATTACACAAAATGAATCCTATTGTGTTGAGAGTTAATTCTGTGCTGCATGTCTTCCACGTTATATACTTGGAGGCATGTAATTTGATTTATAGCATAGCAAATCTATAGAATACTGAACTTTATTTATGTAATATAGCTTCATAAAGAAATCGAACAAAAGGACAATGAAATTGCCCGCCTGAAAAAGGAGAATAAAGAATTGGCAGAAGTAGCAGAACATGTACAGTATATGGCAGAGCTAATAGAGGTAGGTAATTTAATAGTTACCTGGTTCAAATTTGTGTATTTGTCTATAAAGTTCAGGTAGTATATAGTGTGATCCCTTTGAAGTGTTTGAGCTCTGGAATCAGATTTCCTGCATTTGAGACTTAACTTCCTTCCTAACACCATTAAGTTTGCTGGGTAGAGTGGGTTTATCTGGTCAGGGGTTCATTTTCCTCATCCATAAAATGAGAGTAATGATGATGCCTACCTTATAGACTTGTTATGAGAATTAAATGAGTTATACTAGATGGACAGTTGCAAGGAGTACTTGCAGAGAGTAAAAGTTCAGTAACTTAATTATTATTACGAAGCAAAAGACCATCTTTTTTTGGAAGAGTTATTAGAAGGAATTATCCCTGGAAAATAGGTATAGAAAATTATTTCATAGTTGACACATTTTTAGATAGTTTTAATTTTAATACCAGCTTGACATTACTGTCATTTATAAAATTGTTAATTTGTACACTAAATAAGTTTTGTGGTTTTATCTGACTTCAAAACATTTTGTAAGTAGCTAATGTGTTTGTTAAGAATTAGCCTGGTAAGTGTTGCTTTATCAGACTTGACCTTAAAAAGGTTTTAAGATTTATTTATTCATGTTTGCAAGAAGTTTGTCTTGCTGATGGGAAGAAAGTTTTTCAAATCAAAACTTTTCATGTAACTGAATTGTGATCTTACATTTGAGACCCATGATAGAATTAATGTTTGAAGTTTTCATTTGGAAATACTGTGGTAACTCTCTTAACTGCCTTAAAAGTATTAATCCACAGCTGATTGAAAATGTAGAACACCTAGTTGTCCCTGCAGCTGATTGGGAAAGTACCTGTTTATAGTCTGAAATCATTTCAGTGCTTTTAAAAAAAAAAAGGCAAATTATTAAACACTTTGCTGACTATGATCTAGCATGGTAGAGACTTTGATATCACACTGTTTATAAATGAATTTATTGAGGGGCAAGATGAAAAAATCTCATAGCAATATCAGTATGCTATATGGGTCAGCTCTATCAATATGCTGATCAACTTAGGTTTTAACATTTTTACAATAAATTATTGGTTTATTCTTTAAGAGACTGAATGGTGAACCTCTGAGCAATATCAGTATGCTATATGGGTCAGCTATATCAATATGCTGATCAACTTAGGTTTTAACATTTTTACAATAAATTATTGGTTTATTCTTTAAGAGACTGAATGGTGAACCTCTGAGCAATATCAGTATGCTATATGGGTCAGCTATATCAATATGCTGATCAACTTAGGTTTTAACATTTTTACAATAAATTATTGGTTTATTCTTTAAGAGACTGAATGGTGAACCTCTGAGCAATATCAGTATGCTATATGGGTCAGCTATATCAATATGCTGATCAACTTAGGTTTTAACATTTTTACAATAAATTATTGGTTTATTCTTTAAGAGACTGAATGGTGAACCTCTGAGCAATATCAGTATGCTATATGGGTCAGCTATATCAATATGCTGATCAACTTAGGTTTTAACATTTTTACAATAAATTATTGGTTTATTCTTTAAGAGACTGAATGGTGAACCTCTGAGCAATATCAGTATGCTATATGGGTCAGCTATATCAATATGCTGATCAACTTAGGTTTTAACATTTTTACAATAAATTATTGGTTTATTCTTTAAGAGACTGAATGGTGAACCTCTGAGCAATATCAGTATGCTATATGGGTCAGCTATATCAATATGCTGATCAACTTAGGTTTTAACATTTTTACAATAAATTATTGGTTTATTCTTTAAGAGACTGAATGGTGAACCTCTGGATCACTTTGAATCACTGGATAATCAGGAATTTGATTCTGAAGAAGAAACTGTTGAGGATTCTGTAGGGGAAGACTCAGAAATTGGCACATGTGCTGAAGGAATTGTATCTTCCTCTACGGATGCGAAGCCATGTATATGAAATGCATTAATATTTGACTGTTGAGAATTTTACTGCCAAAGTTTACCTCCACTAGTTCTTTGTAGCAGAGTACGTAACTACATAATGCCAATTCTGGAATCAAGCTTCCTTGTTTGAATCCTGGGACCCTATTGTATTAAAGTACAAATACTATGTATTTTTAATCTATGATGGTTTATGTAAATAGGATTTTCTCAGTTGTCAGCCATGACTTATGTATATTACTAAATAAACTTCAAACTCCTGTTGAACATTGTGTATAACTTAGAATAATGAAGTATAAGGAGTATGTGTAGAAAATTTGTCTGTTTCTATGCTTTGATGTTGTTCTCTTTCCATTCTTTTGCTAACTACCTTGGAGAAAACAAGGAGAAAACGAACTTAAAGTATTTAGACTGAGATAGCTGAGGTTTTAACTCCCAAACTTTGTTGTACCTCAAGCTCACTGTAGACACTATTGATATTAACAGGTAGTTTTATGGAATGGAGCATGAGAATCTATTTTCCAAAAGCTTTTCAAGTGAATGTGATTAGCCAGTGAGAGGCTCAACTGGCTAGCAGGATCAGACTATTTGTGGAAGCTTAAAATGATGGATGATGGTGATAATCCTAGAGAAACAAAGTGAGGAGTGGGTGAAAGTTCGACAGAAAAAAATAGGAATAGCTGAAAATTATGGAGCTTTTCTCTTTCACATATTGGTGTAGTGCAAAGTATGTAAATATTGAAGAATAAGAGTAGGGTCAGATTCATTAGGGATTTCCCATATATACTAAGTTTTGAAGGAGGAAAAGTACAAACTAGGGGTATGCAGCACTGGAATTAAAGTTCTGTGAGAGGCATACAAGTAGTTTTGTATAAATTGGCAATAAAGAGCAATGTCATGCTTTACGCATTTTTTTTCCCCCTTTGAGACGGAGTCTTGCTCTTGTTGCCCAGGCTGGAGTACAGTGGCACCATCTCGGCTCACTGCAAGCTCTGCCTCCATGGTTCAGGTGATTCTGCCTCAGTCTCCGGAGTAGCTGTGATTACAGATGCCTGCCACCACACCTGGCTAATTTTTGTATTTTTAGTAGAGACGAGGTTTCACCATGTTGGCCAGGCTGGTGTCGAACTCCGGACCTCAAGTGATCCGCCCACTTCGGCCTCCCAAAGTGTTGGGATGACAAGTGTGAGGCACCACGCCTGGCCTCAAGCTTTTGAAAGGATTGTTTTAGGTAAGTATCCTTACAGAACCTTAATTTTCTCTCCTTTTTTTTTTGAGACAGGGTCTCACTCTGTCACCCAGGTGGGAGTGCAGGGGTGCAATCTCAGCTCACTTCAGCCTCCACCTGCTGGGCGCAAGTGATCTTCCTACTTTAGCCTCCCAAGTAGCTGAGACTACAGGCGCGTGCCACCACACCCGGCTAATTTTCTGTGCAGACGGGGTTTCGCCACGTTGCCCAGGCTAGTCTTGAATTCCTGGCATCAAGTGATCCACCTGCTTCATCCTCCAAAGTGTTGGGATTATAGGCGTGAGCCACTGCACCTGGCCTTAATTTTCTTTAATACTGAGATAAAGCCTACCTCACAGTGTTATCGTGAAGATTAAAACCTTTAGTGTCTGGACTAAGTGCCTTAAAAATGGAAGCTATTACTAATCTGTAACAACATTGTCCAGTAGAACTTATTGGGATGATGAGAATATCTGCTGTACAGTATGGTAGCCATTCCTGTGTGGCTGTTTAGCACTTGAAGTGTGGCTAGTGTGAATGAGGTATGGACATTTTAAGTCACTACAAGAAGCTAGTGGCAGTTACGTTAGTGTGGCTCTGTATGTTTCAGGTTTGGATCACTAGCCTAAAGATAGAATTAAAGAATAGGTGAATTAATTTTAAAAAAGGAATTGAAGAATATTCTGGATTAGAGCACGAGGAGAATCAGCTGAGAGGCCTTTTAGCATGCTTAAGAAAGAAAATAGGTAAGTAGAATAGGGACTCGGCAAATAGAAAGTATTTTTGTAAAGTGCCAGGATTTGATGGTGTAGAGCAAAAGGAGAGGGAATTGAAGGGGATTAAAAAACTAAAGTAGTAGCTAAAACCATAAAACTTCTAGAAGATTATATAGAAAATTCTTAGTGACTTTGGATTTGGCAGAGAGTTCTCAAAATAGGACACAAAAAAGCATAAACTTTAAATTTAAACTTTGTAAATTTTAAAAACTTTCTGAAAGACAGGCAAATGAAAAGGCAAGAGCAGACTGGGGGAACATATTTGTAGAACATAGCCAACAAAGTATTTGTATCTATAAAGAACTGGGATATATATGAGATGGAAAATAAGTGCATGAAAAGATGCTTAATGTAATGCTCAACATTAGTCATTAAGGAAGTGCAAATTAAATGACAACCAGATAACTGCTACATACCTTTCAGAATTGTTTTAAGTTTGAAAAATAAAAACAACTATATCAAGTGTTAAGGATATGAAGCATCTGAAACCCTCCTGCAGTGGTGGTGGCAATGTTAAATGCTGCAACTGCTGTAGAAAAGCTGAACAATTCCTTGAAAGTTATACATACACATTTTATATGACTCAGCCATTCCACCCCGGGTATTTACCCAAGAGAAACGAAAGCATATGTCCACATGAAGAGTAGTTCGCACATTTTCATAGCTTTATTTGTAATAGCCAAAATATCCATTGGTAACTGAGTGGATGAATTATGGTATAACCATACAGTGGAATACTATTTAGTGATAAAAAGGGGACAAAAGGCTGGGTGCGGTGGCTCACACCTGTAATCCCAGCACTTTGGGAGGCCGAGGCGGGCGGATCACGAGGTCAGGAGATTGAGACCATCCTGGCTAATGCAGTGAAACCCTGTCTCTACTAAAAAATACAAAAAATTAGCCAGGCCTGGTGGTGGGCACCTGTAGTCCCAGCTACTCAGCAGGCTGAGGCAGGAGAATGGCGTGAACCTGGGAGGCAGAGCTTGCAGTGAGCCGAGATCGCGCCACTGCACTCCAGCCTGGGGGACAGAGCGAGACTCTGTCTCAAAAAAAAGGGGGATAAAAATTGGTACACACCACATGGATGAATCTCAATGTTGTGTGACAGAAGCCAGGTAAATACATACTGTATGCTTCCATTTATTTAAAACCACAAAACTACAAAGTATAATGAGAAAGCAGATTAATAGTTGCCTAGGGGTCATGTAGGGGCTGATTTTGGGGACACATTTTAAGCTTCTAGTCCCTGGGAACTGACCCTAGTGAAGGAGAATTTGTAGGAATTTCCTGTGGAAGGTGAGTCTGATTTTTAATTAGGTATCAAATGTTAGTATAACATGTCAGCCAGGTGTGATGGCTTACGCCTGTAATCCCTACACTTTGGGAGGCTGAGGCAGGCAGATCACTTGAGGCCAGGAGTTTGAGACCAGCCTGGCTAACATGGCAAAATGCTGTGTCTACTAAAAATACAAAAGATTAGTTGGGCATGGTGGCGCACACCTGTAGTCACAGCTTTTCGGGAGGCTAAGGCACAAGAATTGCTTGAACGTGGGAGGCAGAGGTTTTAGTGAGCCTAGATCGCGCCATTGCATTCCAGCCTGGGTGACAGGGTGAGAGTCTGTCTCAAAAAATAAAGCAAAGAAAACCATGTCAATGAAAATACCTTGGAGAAGGGGTGAGGGAGCCTGGCCAGTTAGAACAAGTTCTTTGAAGCTGGTTTAATAACATGCAGTCGAGCTTCCTTAGGGAAATGGCAAATGGATAAGAATCCATTGGAAAAACAGTATGCATGAAGTCTAGATTAGACTGAACTAATTTGCCAATATGTTTTACAAGGCTAGCATAAATGATAGCAAGATTTGAGGATGGACCAGCTGGGTGCGGTGGCTCACGCCTGTAATCCCAGCACGTTGGGAGGCCCAGGTGGGTGGATCACTTGAGGTCAGGAATTCGAGACCAGCCTGACAAACATGGTGAAAACCCGTCTCTACTAAAAATACAAAATTAGCCAGGTGTGGTGGTGCACACCTATAGTCCCAGCTATTTGGGAGGACGAGGCAGGAGAATCACTTGAACCCAGGAGGCAGAGGATGCAGTGAGCCGAGGTTGCGTCTTTGCACTCAAGCCTGGGCAACAAGAGCAAAACCTCATCTCAAAAAAAAAAAAAAAAAAAAAAAAAAAAAAAAAAGATTATGAGGATGGACCATAAGGTTGGAGTGGCGGAGTCCAGAGGAGCCCTATTAATACAGATTGAAAAATCATACATAAAATGGCAAGTCTAATCAACTAAAAGATAAAATGATGACCAAGTTAGGGTTTATCTCAGGAATGCAAGACTGCTACAATGTTAGTAAACATGAATTATTTATATTAAAGGAGAAAAAGCATATCCTCTTAATAGATGGTAAAATAGCATTGAAAAAATCCAACACCCTTTCTGGTAAAAACTCTTGGTAAGCTAGGAAAATAAAAAAATTGTAACCTGAAAGAAACTACGCTACCCACGTTTAACATAGTGCTTCATGGGGAAGCTTTGGAATTAGCTTCAAGGTCAAGAGTAGAAAAGGATGGACCACAATTATTTCCAATTCTTTTGGAGGTTGATGCAGTAAGACCAAATGGAGGATAATTATAGGAAGGGAAGAGAAAAGCTAATCCAAGAGCAGCTAGAAATGAATTTTAAGACTACATCATAGGTAAGATATCTCCCCCAAATAAACAGAAGTGTTATTAGAAGAAAGAATAAATTCTAGTGAGCCAAAAAGCAACAAACGGTCCACCACACTGCCTTAGGGCCCTTGTACTTTTGGTTTGTGTAGAAAATTTCCTTGTCTGTCCCACACCCTTCAAGATATTTCAGTTGACTTTTAGGTTGTAACTAATTAGGTTGTTAGGTCAACCGAGAAGGACAAGAATTGTTGTATACGTATCTGAGCTCCTTGGGACCTCTGGATGAAATAACTCTTACGGTGTGTGTGTTGTGTGTTTACCAGACGGTTTCCCAGCAGGATTAAGCCTCCGTTTACCTACAGCGGCAGCTTTCTTCATACGACATCTTTTGTTGGCTTTCTTCCCTTTCCTATCGCTAGTTCCCGAGATCACCTCCCAAATAATATCTCAAATCCTGAAGCAAATCCTCTGATTTGCTTCTAGGAAAACTCAAATGTTGGGAGAGATGAACTTAGAAGGGACAGCAAAGGAAAACAAAATCACTGTTGTTAAAGCTTTGGTAAGCCAGTTTAAAATTCAAAGTTTAGAGTAAAAATGCCTCAGCTCAAATCTGAACCTTGTATCTTACTTCCTTCAACTTAAAGGGGTTCCAGATACCAAAAAGGAATTTGAGTAGAAGATATTATTAGACTAACTTATAAGCTAATCTTCCGTAGATAAAATGTTAACCAAAATTTCTCTAAACATTGTCACAGAGAGGCCTTCAGCAATTTCTGGTTAAACATGTCAATTGAACAGAGCCATTTAATTTCTGTCTTTCCCAAACCTTATTAAAATGTCAGTAAGCTGTAAAAAACATAATCCCGTGCTGACAAAGCAGAGTCAACAGAAGGTGAGGCAAAAGTCACAATGCAGGGAACAGAATAAAACAAAAGCAAAAGATGAAGTATGGCTGAGCAATCCCATTTCTAGAAACTTACTCAACAGATATACTCACACATGTGAAATCACACATATTTAAGGTTATTCATTACAACTTTGAACTATCAAAATATTGGAAATAACCTAAATGTTCATCAGTATAGGACTGGTTATATAAATTACGGTTCACCCTTGAACAAGTAATTAGGGAAGCCAACATCTGTACAGTTGAAAATCCGCATATAAATTTTCTTTTCTTTTCTTTTTTTTTTTTTGAGACAGGGTCTCACTCTGTTGCCCAGGCTGGAGCGCAGTGGCCGGATCTCAGCTCACTGCAAGCTCCGCCTCCCGGGTTCATGCCATTCTCCTGCCTCAGCCTCCCGAGTAGCTGGGACTGTAGGCACTCGCCACCACGCCCGGCTAGGTTTTTTTTTTTTTTTTTTTGTAATTTTTTAGTAGAGAGCAGGGTTTTCACTGTGTTAGCCGGATGGTCTCGATCTCCTGAGCGCTCGGTGATCCCCGCCTCGGCCTCCCAAAGTGCTGGGATTAGCAGAGCTTGAGCGCCTGCGCCCGGCCCCCGCCCCCCCCGCCTTTTTTTTTTTGAGACGGAGTCTCGCGCTGTCACCCAGGCTGGAGTGCAGTGGCGCCATCTCTGCTCACTGAAACCTCCGCCTCCTCGGTTCAAGAGATTCTCCTGCCTCAGCCTCCCAAGTACCTGTGACCACAAGCACGTGCCACCATGCCTGGCTAATCAAAATTTTCTTTGGCAATCTTCTGCTTTTAAAATTTAGATAAATTTTCTTTTTTCTTTTTTTGAGACGGAGTCTGGCTCTATCACCCAGGCTTGAATGCAGTGGCGTGATCTTGGCTCACTGCAACCTCTGCCTCTGGGTTCCGGTGATTCTCCTGTCTCAGCCTCCCGAATAGCTGGGATTACAGGCACACACCACCATGCCCGGCTAGTTTTTGTATTTTTAGGAGAGACGTCAGTTTCACCATGTTGGCCAGGCTGGTGTTGAACTCCTGGACTCAGGTGATCTGCCCACTTAAGCCTCCCAAAGTGCCGGGATTACAGGTGTGAGCCACCACAACTGACCTAGATAAATTTTCTGCTTTGAAATTATTATTGTTATTTGAGACAGGGTGTCACTCTGTCACCTGGAGTGCAGTGGCACAATTTTGGCTCACTACAACCTCTGCCTCCTGGGCTCAAGCAATCCTCCTGCCTCAGCCTCCCAAGTAGCTGGGACTATAGGCACACACCATCACACCTGGCTAATTTTATTTTTTGTAGAGGTGTCTCACTGTGTTGCCCAGACTGGTCTTGAACTCTTAGATTCAAGCAATCCTCCCATCTAGGCCTCCCAAAGTGTTAGGATTACAGGCATGAGCCCCACCCCACTCCGCTGAAATTAGTTTTTATTTAAGGCAAGGTCTTATGTTTTTTAGTCTGGGTTCAAGTGATCCACCTGCTTCAGTCTTACAGGTAGCTGGGATTACAGGCATGCCACTATGCTCAGCCTTGCATATAATTTTTTGCTCTCTCAAAACTTAATTATCAGCCTAATGTTGACTGGAAGCCTTGCTGAAAATATAAACAGTTGATCAACACATATTTTGTATGTTATATGTATTATATCCTTTGTTCCTTTTTTTTTTTTGAGACGGAGTCCCACTCTGTTTCCCAGGCTGGAGCACAGTGGCGCGATCTGCAACCTCCGCCTCCCGGGTTCAAGCGATTCTTCTGCCTCAGCCTCCTAAGTAGCTGGGACTACAGGCACACGCCACTATGCCTGGCTAATTTTTTGTATTTTCAGTAGAGATGGGGTTTCACTATGTTGGCCAGGATGGTCTCGAACTCCTGACCTCATGATCCAACCTCCTCAGCCTACCAAAGTGCTGGAATTACAGGTGTGAGCCACCGCACCTGGCCTATATCCTGTGTTCTTACAATAAAGTAAAGTAGAGAAAAGAATTAAGCAGATCATAAAGAAGAGAAAATATTTTTAACTATTCATTAAGCAGAAGTGGTTCATCATAAGGGTCTTCATCCTCATCATCTTCACATTGAGTAGGCTGAAGAGGAGTCTCGGTGGCAGACTTGCTGTCTCGGGTGGCCGAGGCAGAAGAAAATCTTCATATAAGTGGACCTGAGCAGTTCAAACCCATATTGTTCAAGGTCAACTGTATAGTACAGTCATACAATGAAATACTCTGAAGCAGTAGAAAAGAATTAAACTCTTTAAGATGTAGAACCAAGTGTGAAATAAATTATGTATGTATAGAATGCTAGTATATGTTAAAGACAAAGAAAGGGATAAATGTATATTTTCTCGTATATAGATAGAATACTTCTGGAAAGATACAGAAGAAGCTACTTCTTCTTTTCTTTTTATCCTTACATGAGTTTATACATTTTAATTGGTTGCATGTATGCTGCTTTTCCATATCTGATGTTTTCTTCCTGGAGTAGGAAGCTCCAATGCCTGCAACACTCCTGGCTTTAGTGGAGATGAGGGACTTACCTGATTAGTGACTTTGGGAAGAACAAACCTCATGTGCTTGCCTCAGCTCTTCCCTTCTTCGTCTGGGGAGTGAGGGCTTGCACAGAGCACTGATGTTCTCAGCTGCTTCTCTTGGTTCAGGGACAGGCTGAACTCAAATTATTAATCAAGTGAAGAATAAAGACATCATTGGACATGCAAATGCTCAAAACATTTACCTCCCCTTCATTCTCAGGAAACTACTGAAAAATTTTCAAATTAAAATGTTGGAATGAACCAGGAAAAGGGAAGAGATAATATACAGGAAACAGGCTTCAAGATGAGGGGGGTAATGGGGGGTCCTGGATGTTGAAGGGAACCCCTAAAATACTGTCTTTGTTAGCTATAGGGCAGGCCCAGATTGGAGCAAGAAGATGGTGGAGCTGGAGCTGACAGTTACTCGATGCATGATTGTATTGAGAGATGTTAGACATATAGAGGAAAGTGTGGGAATAAAGTAGTGATAGGTATTCAGAAAACTAAGTTAAAAACAAACTCCACCTGGGCGCGGTGGCTCATGCCTGAAATCCCTTTGGGAGGTGGAGGCGGGTGGATGGCGAGGTCAGGAGTTTGAGATCAGCCTGGCCAATATGATGAAACCCCGTCTCTATTAAAAATACAAAAAAATTAGCCGGGCGTGGTGGCGCGTACCTGTAGTCCCAGCTGCTTGGGAGGCTGAGATAGGAGAATCACTTGAACCTGGGAGGCGGAGGTTACACTGAGCCGAAATCGTGTCACTGCTCTCCAGGCTGGGTGACAGTGTGAGACTCCATCTCAAAAACAAAACAAAACAAAAGAACTCCGAAGAAAACAGAGTTGTGGAAAGAAGGAAGTGTAATCATACTATCCTGTATGACTTAGCCTTGAAAAATACTGAATTAATCATATTGCATTTTAATTAATTAATTTATTTATAACAGAGCTGGGTCTTGCTATGTTACCCAAGCTAGCCTCAAGCAGTCTTCCCACCTCAGCTTCCCAAAGTGCTGGGATTACAGGTGTGAGCCTCTGTGCCCAGCTATCGTATTTTTTAAGTCAACAATTGTGACATAATTACATCGAGAGGAAGAGGAGGGCAGGTGGAGGTAGGCAAGATGAGTGTTAGAGTGCCAGATTCCATCTGTCCTATTCGGAAGGACGAACAAAAATTCCCAAAATTGAAAAAAAAAAAAAAAAAGACAAGAATTAACAATATATGTAAATTATTTAGAAATATGGAGGTAAATAAATACCAGAAGAAACAACTGAAAGAATTCAGATGGTTCCCTCTGGGAGTGTAAATGAGGAGGGGACTCAGGGGCTGCTGTTTCTCACTAGAGGCCTCGCATTATTTGACTTTTTAAACTGTGTATGTGCACTTCTTTGACATAAAAACTTAATTTTAAAAGCATTCAAAGGCTGAATGTGATGGCTGACGCCTGTAATCCCAAAACTATGGGAGGCCAAGACAGGAGGGAATGCTTCAGCCTGGGAGTTCAAGATCAGCCTGGGCAAAATAGCAAGACTCCATCTCTATTTAAAAAACATGTGTGTAAACTTTTCATATATCTATATACACACACACATATATACACATATATATATACATATATACATATATATACACATATATATGAAAAAGAAATTAGCAGGGCATAGTGGCTTGCACCTGTAATTCTAGCTCCATGAGAGGCTGAGGCAGGAGGATTGTTTGAGCCCAGGAGTTCAAGGTTTTGTATGATCTATGCCTCCAAATTTTCAGACGCTGATTTGAGTCATAACAAAACTCTGGTCTCCCATTTAGCCAGCTCTACGTATATTAAACTCTTTCTCTATTGCAATTCCCCTGTCTTGATAAGGTTCATAGCTCAGTGGCATGAGCTATGATTGCACCACCGCATTCCAGCCCGGATGAAAGAGTAAGAGGCGATCTCAAAATAAATAAATAAATAAATAAAATTTAAAAAATGAAAAAAAAGAAAAAAAGTAATTCCTGACAGTAATTCAGTATCTAAATGGAACTTGCAGTTTCCAACCCTTAATCTATTCCTATCAACTAGATTCTAGTTGAGAAACTCTACATTCCACACTTCACAAAACCACAAAGAATGGAAATGCTCAGCAGAACATAGCTTTTTCTGGTCTAAGATCTGAGAAAATTCCCCTCCAGATCCTTCTTAAGGAAACCCCATCTGATGATGTGATTAGCATCCTCCACAACACTCCTGTCCCAAATACAAGTGAGGATCACGAATCTACGTTACTGTGTGTGTTTTTTTTTTAATAGCCCCCTCTGTGTCTAACACTATAGCACAGCTCAGTCAAAGCAAGTCTGTGAAAGATGAAAGTACATAATTCAATGTTATGGTTGCAACTGAAGCTAGAGAAGCTAGATTCTCTAACTGTAGTTAGAGAATCAGGTACATATCCCTTAGGCACTTTTCTGCCAATATTATTTTTTCGAATAAAATTTTTGATGAGGTTGGTTAACACACATAGAGTGCAGGTATTCTGTTGCAGATTAGTAGACAAAACAGAGAGAATAACATCTTTTTATGAAAATCTAAGAGCCTACCTAACTTTAGGCGTTGGAACACATGTGCTCCATCTCCATCCAGACGTTTGTGCCAGTGGAGCTGCTGCAGGTGGAGGTAGGCAAGAGGAGTGCCAATTCCAGTGCTAACCCAGTCAGCCCTATGTGCAACCAGATCATGCTCTGATAGCTCGAGAACCACCTCAAAAGCACCGCCACCGGAGGTTCTGTACTGAAATAGGGCTGAAAGGATTCAGGTGGGTCAATAGTGCCTGCTGAAGGAGGTGGCTGTGGGTGAGGCTAGGATTTGGCTTTTCTGGGTGCCTTGGTTTAATGTCATCTAATAACTCCCAAAGTGCATCATTGCTCCTAACAGTGATATACATGATGCATCTTCTGATGAATTTCCATTCTATGAACTTAATTTTTATGAGGTCTTTTTTAACTTTTAATGATTTTGTTTTACCACACAGAAGCATATGGTTAAAAAAAAATACCAGCATATATTTTTTTCCAATGGGAAATCAATTATAAAATACATATTTTTAATCAACTTCAAAAAAAGATATATTAGAAAATAAGAGTTTCATGATTTAATGGTAGACATTGAGGATATACATTCTCTCTAGCCTTTGTATAATAGGTGGCAAAAAATAATATTCCAGTTCTGTAATTTTACGAGTGTTCATGTATCTGCCCCATGAGTTCTTCTTGCTCTTTGCCCAGACAGAGCAGATTTATCAAGACAGGGGAACTGCAATAGAGAAAGATTTTAATACACATAGAGCTGGCTAAATGGGAGACTGGAGTTTTAATATTACTCAAATCAGCCTCTCTGAAAATTTGGAGGCTAGGATTTTTTAAGGATAGCTTTGTGGGCAGGGGGCTAGGGAATGAGGAATGCCGACTGGTTCCATTGGGGATGAAATCATAGGAGGCTGGAACTTGTCCTCTTGTGCTGAGTCAGTTGCTGGTTGGTGACCATAAGATCAAAAGAACCAGCTTGGCAGTCTGGGTGGTGCCAGCTGATCCATCAGAATGAAGGATCTGAAAAATACCTCAAATACCAATCTTAGGTTTTTCAATACTAATCTGTAGGTGCAACTGGGGAGGCTGGAATCTGGTGGCCTCTGGCTGCATGACTCCTGAGCCATAATTTCCAATCTGTGGCTAATGTGTTAGTTTTATAGAAGCAGTCCAGTCCCCAAGCAAGGAGGGAGTTTGTTTCAGGGAAGAGTCTAGGTAATCATCTTTGTTTCATAAACTATGAACTAAATTCTTCCCAAAGTTAGTTTGGCCTATGCCCAGGAATGAACAAGGGCAGCTTAGAGGTTAGAAGCAAGGTGGCGTCAGTGAGGTCAGCTTTCTTTCGCTGTCAGATTTTTCTCACTGTCATCATTTGTGCAAAGGTGGTTTCATTCATATTCCCCATTGTATCTAACGGCGTGCTTTAACATCTTTATTTCCTAATGGGAGAGAATACACTCATGAGCAAGCTCAACGGGCTCTCTCTACGAGGTAATTTTAAACAGCATTGCTTTTCTGAAGTTTGATTATTGCCGTTAACTGTATGAAAATCTATACAGAACTCTTCAACTACAAAGGAAAACATCGACTTTTATTGTTTATTTCAGTTTTCCAGGGTAATACAATGGCACAGAGAGCTGCAACATGTAACTGGATTTAGAGAAACTAACTCCTGTGAAAACCAATTAGGAAATACAGCACTTCTGCAAAATTCTCTGTCCATCCAGACCAATTCTCAGCAGCCAACATTTGCAAGTGATATTTTAGAGCCCTGTGCTCTTTAAGCTCCTTGACGTAAGACAAGTTATTGCATGTCATGACAGAGAGAACGTAACAAGTCCAAAATTTAAGGAGGAGGTAGCTGTTTATTTCACTTTTGATAGTAGACTCGAATCTGCCTTCAAAAAAATGAACGAGAATAGGAATAAATTGCAGACTTTGGGCTCTTTTCTGGCTGACAGGGTTTAAGTAACACCAACATGCCACACTCTGGAGCAGCAGGATCTTTATTTTTGGTGCCACCTCCTCATCTTGCAACAAGTGAGCCACTTCTTTCATGTACTCAGCTGCAAATTTCCCAGCAGGTGGTCCTCCTGTAAAACAAGCATTTGCATTTCCAGAAGTATTTGGTGTATCTAGTAGCTAATAACACTTTGAATGCTCCTATATGTTCATATTCTCGTTGCCCTATAGAGGATACTTTGGATACTTTGAATTTTCCTGTCTTTTTCCCTCACCTCCCATGCTGCTGCCATGAAGACCAGAAAGTGTGTGTCGATAAGCAAGCAGTGATATGAAAAGCCTGGGAAGGTCTCTGCTTGCTGGTCTCCTCCCTGGTTCCTTTAAGCAAGCACCCAGGAGTGAGTATTTCTTTCTTTCATTTTTTCTTTTCTTTTTTTTTTTTTCTTTGAGACAGAGTTTTGCTCTTTTTGCCTAGGCTGGAGTGCAATGGCACGATCTCAGCTCACTGCAACCTCCACTTCCCAGGTTCAAGAGATTCTCCTACATCAGCCTCTCAAGTAGCTGGTATTACAGGCATGCACCACCACGCCCAGCTAATTTTTTGTATTTTTAGTAGAGAGGGGGTTTCACCATGTTGATCAGCTGGTCTCGAACTCCAGACCTCAGGTGATCCACCCGCCTTGAGCTCCCAAAGTGCTGGGATTACAGGCGTGAGCCACTGTGCCCGGCCAAGAGTATTTCAAGGTGAATAAAACCTGGTTGCGTTCGCTTAGCAAATATCCCTCGTGGTCTCATTCTGGATTATCTGCCTTTAGTACTGGTGGGGGAAAAAAAAGAAGGATCCCAGAGCATTAGTGCCAAGAGCAAATTGAAAGGTTGAGCAGCACTGTCAGGGACTGACTGGCGGGAGGGAGGTTTTCCTGAGTTTTTGTTCGTTGCTGTCTTGTTCCCCTTACACATTTCTTGCCTCAACTCTTTTGCAGCTATGGGACCAACACGACCTTACAAGATTTTTCTTGTTTAGCCACTGACCCAGCCTGGCCCTAGACTGTACTTTCACCATATACCTGAGCCCCAGTGCAAATCTCAAACTCCAAGGTACTAGCCAAGAGGACATGGGATGAAGACTTTTTAGGTGGTATGGAGTAGCTGACAAAGCTGGTCGGATTCTTGCCACTGGAGGTTTTTTTTTTTTTTTTTCTGAGACAGGGTCTCACTCTATCGTACAGGCTGGAGTGCAGTGACGCGATCTCAGCTCACTGCAACCTCCATCTCCTGGGTTCAACGTGCCACCACACCCGGCTAATTTTTGTAGTTTTAGTACAGACGAGGTTTCATCATGTTGGCCAGGCTTGTTTTGAACTCCTTACCTCAGGTGATCCACCCGCCTCCACCTCCCAAAGTGCTGGGATTGCAGGTATAGCCACCACGCTCGGCGCCACTGGAGTTTTGATCCCACTTGGATTTCTCTTACTTGTTCTCCACAGTTCCATGGTCCTAAGAATATTCTATTCAACATTAAAGCTTTACCTGAAGCCTAGGCAGAGGCCCTTTCCCTAGCTTCCTACCAGAACAACTAAGGCTAAATACCATCAAATTAAGGAATTCTGATCCTTTCATAATTAGCTAGCTCTTCCCACAAATGGTGAAGATAGCTACACAGGAAACTCACCCCGCCCCATGTTGGGGGAGCCCTTAACCCCCACTCAGATGGGTGCATCTCCTATGTTTCCTGTCTCCTTTCTAGCTCTGTGCCAGTGGTTCCCGGCCATTCTGGCAACAAGGATTCCTTTCACTGTTTTCTTTCCTGAACTCCATTCTTTGAAAGATTTAGTCTATCAAACTACATCTAAGTAATTCATCTTCCCACTTAAAACTCAGTCTAAGGGCTGGGCGTGGTGGCTCATGCCTGTAATCCCAGCACTTTGGGAGGCCAAAGTGGGTGGACCATCTGAGGTCAGGAGTTTGAGACCAGCCTGGCCAACATGCTGAAGCCCCGTCTCTACTAAAAATACAAAAAATTAGCTGGGCATGGTGGCGGGCACCTGTAATCCCAGCTACTAGGGAGGCTGAGGCAGGAGAATAGCATGAACCCTGGAGGGGAAGGTTGTTGCGGTGAGCCGAGGTCGCACCACTGCATTCAAGCCTGGACAACAAGATTAAAACTCCATCTCAAAATCATAATCATAATCATAATCATAATCATAATCATAGGCCGGGCACAGTGGCTCATGCCTGTAATCCCAGCACTTTGGGAGGCCGAGGTGGGGGGATCACGAGGTCAAGAGATCAAGACCATCCTGGCCTACATGGCGAAACCCCGTATCTACTAAAAATACAAAAAAAACAAAAAACAAAAAACAAATTAGCCAGACATGGTGGCAGCCGCCTGTAATCCTAGCTACCTGGGAGACTGACGCAGGAGAATCACTTGAACCCAGGAGGCGGAGGTTGCAGTGAGTCGAGCGCCATTGCACTCCAGCCTGGGCAAAAAGAGCAAAACTCTGTCTAAAAAAAAAAAAAAAGACAAAAAAAACCCACAAAACTAATAATAATAATAAACATAATCAAAGACTCTTATAGCCACCAGCCAGAGCTTCTTGTTAGGAAATGTGTTATTGAGGACAGTCTATAAAATCTCATTACACATCCTAAAATTTATCAATTAGAAAAAAATGGAGTGAGTTTGGACTTGATGATTATTAGAGCAATGTGTGTTCAAACAGTTACCACTTTATTTTCCACTTTGCTTTCTAGTCAAGTATACATTAATCGTTGTCTGTCACTAATGCCCCTATTGGCTTACCTAGTAAGTGTCTTAAGAGTATTAAGATTTATTGATTTTTCTAAGATATTTACTGTACAATGCATAAAATAAAAAGTAAAATATCAGGTAGTTTTACTCTGCATTGGAATCAAATCACTAGGTTGAAATTATATCAAATCATTGTAGTCTTTGATTTTTTAAAATGTTAATGAGAAGTTTGATAGGCATTTTAGTACATATATATTTTAATTAATAAAAATGGGAGACATTTAATTAGTAGTTTATTTGATGGGCACATTCTTTTAAAACATGAGATCCTTGAGGATAAAATAATTAGTAATATTTTGGGCACAAAGACAAAAAAATTTCATCCAATGAAATGTTATCAGAATTTTAAGATTACAGCTAAGAAAAATTACTAAACTACAGTGTTATAAAATGAGTATCATGAAACACTCATTTTAGCACAGCCAGTTAGATCAGTACCTGTGAAGGCCAGCAGTCCAATTTTCTGGGCAGCTTGAGCTCTCTTCTCAATGGGTAGGGATTCATTCATCAACACTTGACCAAGTACAACAATTTTTTCCTTATGAAAATAAGTCTCAGCTGAAGGGATTTGTTTTTCCTTCTTAACAAAAAAGCCCTTAACAGTGGCACACCAGTATTTCTGGAGATGCCGACACAGCCCCGCAAAATACCCATACATGTTAACCCAAATTTGCCTACAAGAAAATCGGCTGTTAGCCATTGTGGAAAAAGGCCAATGGTCCTTCAGGTGCATCACTGGCAGTCACAGGAGTTCACAATCAAGAACTCTGGAATACATCACTTAGCAACACTGTGGAATGGAATATACAAACCAGGGAAAGCAATAGATGCCTAAATTCTTCAGCTTGTCATTGAAGGCCTTCTACTATTTAGACTAAACCAATTTTACTTTCATTTCTCTGGTGTACAAAACCTCAACTTAAACTTGTTTCCCCTAATGCACATACATCTCACTATTGTCTTTGAACCTTTGCTCAGGCAGGGTGTATTTGGAACTTGCCCATTCTAGTCTGATTATTCCAACATGTACTTTGCTTCTTTCCATCGATCTTTCATAGTATTGTTACCTCTTTTGCTTGTTTGCTACCCAAAGAGAGTTCTCTACATCATAGATTTATCTTATTTTGCTGAGAAAATAGAGCAATGAAAAGACACCTTGCATAACTCTTACCAGTGCATTCATCCACCTATCTGCATCTGCGGTACCCATAGACTCTGACTTTCCTCCTGTTACTATGGATACTCTCTCTGTGCAGTAGATGTCAATCAGCTCCTCTCACCTCAAGAAAGTTGCTCTACAGTTCTTCTCTTATCTTGGTAATTTTTCCATCTCAACTGGACCCTTTGCATTATCAACAAACACGCTATACTTTTTTTCTCATTACAGAAAGAAAACTCTCTTGACTTCATTTGCTTTCTCCCTGCAGCGACTGCACATTCACTTCCCCGCTCTCCTTTACAGTATAGCTCTTTAAAGAGCTGCTATACTCCCCATCTCCAGTCTTCCTCATTCTTTCTTGGATGAATTCCAAACAAGATTTCAACCCCATGACTCCACTGACATTGCCTGTTACGGTCATTGAATTGTCAGTCTTTGACATTTGACACTCCTTTCTCTCTGAAACACATTTCACCCAGCTTCTAAGATATCACACCCCTAATTTTTCTCCTCCTGGCCACTCATCATTTTCCTTTACTGGTTCCTCTTCTTCTTTATGACCTCTAAATATTGGAGGCCCCAAGGTTCATCAGTCTTTGTATGTGTTCTTTTTTTTTTTCTTTTGAGACAAGGCTCTCTGTGTCCCCCAGGCTGGAGTGCAGTGGCATGATCTTGGCCCACTGTAGCCTCGACCTCATGGGCTCAGGTGATCCCCCTACCTCAGCCTTCTGAGTATCTGGGAATCACAGGTGCACACCACCATGACCAGCTAATTTTTCTGTAGAGATGAGGTTTTGCCATGTTGCCCAGGCTGGTCTTGAACTCCTGGGCTCAAACAATCCACCCACCTAGGCTTCCTAAATGCTGGGATTACAGGCATGCCACCATGCCCGGCCCTTTTTCTTTATCTATACTTCCTAGATAAGATAAACCAGTTTATGGCTTTAACTATTACCCATATGCTGAAGACTCCCAATTATATATATTATGTATATATTATATTAATTATATGTATATATAATTTTTTTTGAGACATGTTGCCCTGTTTCCCAGGCTGGAGTGCAGTGGCCCAATCATAGCTCATTGTGGCCTTGATCTCCTAGGCTCAAGTGATCCTCCTGCCTCAACTTCCTGAGTAATAGGGACAATAGGCCACCACACGTGGCAAGTTTTTAAATTTTTTTTTTTTAAGAAATGGGGGTCTCACTATGTTGTCCAGTCTGTTTTGCACTCCTAGCTTCAAGCAATCCTCCCACCTTGGCCTCCCAAAGTGCTGTGATTACAGGCATGAGCCACTACGCCTGCTCCAATTTTATATCTTTAACTGGATTTCTCACCTGCACTCCAGACTCATATTCAGTCATAAGCTTGATATCCCCATTTGAGTGTCCAAGACGCTTTTCAGTTTTAACATATCCAAAACTGAGTTCCAGGTCTTCCTCCCTAGACCTGCTGCTTCTCAGTTTCTGTATCTTGGAAGATGGTATTACATCCTCCTAGTTGTTCAGATAAAAAATTCTAGATTCATCATTGGCTTCTATCTATCTAACATCTCATTTTCAACTTATCAACGAATGTATTGGCTCTACTTTAAAACATATCCCAAATTTGAGACAGTCTACAGAATATACCTGCATATGCTCTTCAAATGTATTAACGTGTGAAGGCTTAAAAAATTGGGGTTACTCTGCTACATTAAAAGAACCTGAGAGACATGACAACTAAAATAAAAATGTAGGCTGGGTGCAGTGGCTCTCACCTATAATCCCAGCACTTTGGGAGGCCAAGGCAGGGGGACCATCTGAGGTCAGGAGTTCGAGACCAGCCTGGTCAATATAGTGAAACCCCTTTTCTACTAAAAATACAAAAAGTAGCCAGGCGTGGTGGTGCATACCTATAATCCCAGCTACTCAGGAGGCTGAGGCAGGAGAATCACTTGAACCTGGGAGGCAGATGTTGCAGTGAGCTGAGATCTGGCCATTGCACTCCAACCTGGGTGACAAGAGTGAAACTCCATCCTCAAAAAATAAAAAATAAAAAAAAAATGGCTGGGTGTGGTGGCTCATGACTGTAATCCCAGCACTTTGGAAGGCTGAGGTGGGCAGATCATCTGAGGTCAGGAGTTCAAGAACAGCCTGACCAACATGGCGAAACCCCATCTCTACTAAAAATACACAATTAGCCGGGCGTGGTGGCGCATGCCTGTAATTCCAGCTACTCAGGAGGCTGAGGCAGGAGAATCGCTTGAACCCAGGAGGCGGAGGTTGCGGTGAGCCAGGATTGTGCCATTGCACTCCAGCCTGGGCAACAAGAGTGAAACTCCGTCTTGAAAAATAAGTAAATAAACAAAAGTAAAAATGTAATCGCTGCTTGGATTCTGTACATAAATACGTGTGTATGTGTCTGTGTGTGTGTGTTTGTGTGTGTATGCTGTAAAGGGTATTACTGGGACAATTCGGAAAAACAGACCTTCCTTGTCCAATAAGGTAGGCACACATGGCTGAGTATTTGAAATGTGACTAGTCTCAATTGAGATGTACTGTAAGTGCAACATGCACCCTGGACTTTGAAGACTTTGTAGGAAAAAATTTAAAATATTTCAATAATTTTTATATCGATCATATTTTGAAATATTTTATATTAGGTTAAATAAAATATATTATTACAGTTAATATCCTCTGTTCTTTTTTCTTTGTCTTAAGTGTGGGTACTAGAAAATGCAAAGCACCAAGCATGGCCTCTTTTCAAGGCTTTTGTACTTATTGTTGTGCAAGGGAGAAAACAATTTCTTTTTTTCCCCTTTTGGGTTTTAGTTGAGACACTGTCCTGAAAATAAAAGTCAGATTAACAAAGAAAAATAAATGGAAGTTTATTAATGTGTGTCGTACCCAACGCACAGGAGAGACTTCAGTTCAAAAGTATTTCTCTCTCTAAGCAGTGGCTTAAGGGCTTTGCTTAAATAGTATTTTAACAAAGAGCCACAATCCTATCTAGTGACAAGACAAAGACAACACCATCTTCAGGCTTCCAAAAGGTGAGAAAATGCGGGAAGGTAAATTGATGGGAAGAGTGAAGTCTATTCCTGGGTCCTCTGGCAGTGCTGTCTCTGAGCTTTGGTTACGAGCTGACCAAGGCAGAAAGGAGACTGTTTTAACCTTTTCACTATAATCTCCAGCATTTTAGGGAGGAATATTTTAGTTGCCTCCAGTTGCCTCTGCCTCTAATGTTCTTCCCAGAGATAATACATGTGACTCATCCCAATAGCTCCTCGGATCATTCCTCAAATGTAATTTTCTGTGAGGCCTTTGCACTCCTTTTTTTTTTTTTTTTTTTGAGACGGGGTCTTGCTATGTCACCCAGGCTAGACTGCGGTGGCACAATCATAGCTCACTGCAGCCTCAAACTCCTGGGCTCAAGCAGTCCTCCCGCTCCAGCCTCCCAAGTAGTTGGGACCACTGGTACACACCACCACGTCCGGCTAGTTTTTAAAATTTTTGTAGAGATGGGAGTTTCAGTATGCTGTGTAGGCTGGTCTTGATTTACTGGCTTCAAGGGATCCTCAGCCTTGGCCTCCCAAAGTGCTGGAATTACAGGTGTGAACCACTGTGCCCGGCCTCCGACCACTCTCTTTAAACCTGTGATCTTTGCTTTCTCCCTGTGTCTCTCTTCACCCCACTTTGTGCAATCATTTTTCCCCTTCTCTGCTTTGCTGTCTTCCCTTGCCAGGATATAAGGCCTGGGAGTGCAGGGATTGTTATTTCTTTTGTTTTTCTCCATTACTCTATCTCCAGTGCCAAGAACAGTCCTTGGCATACACCTTGTTCAGAGTAAGTAAGCAACAAATACTTGTTGAATGCGTGAGAAGTTAGAGATCTAATTTTTAGCAAACAATTATTATTCCTTGAACAAGGTGTACTTAGGACTGCCTCAAAATCAAAAGATAATATTTGTTTACTAAGAGGTACTGTCTCCAGGAAAGGTCAGGGATAAAATATTTTATTTGAATTTTCTGATACAGCAAGAAGTACTGGCATTTTTCAGTGAACTAAGGTTTACAATTTTACTTTATAATTTTGTAAAGTAACTAAGGCAATTTAGTTAAACAGTATAGTAGCAAACCTTATAGAGGAAAATGTTTTTACCACTGACTCAGTAAAAGCAGTCACTGGTATTTAATGAGTCACGTGGTAAATACTGTCAGAGTTGAAAGTCAGGGGCTCCTTTGTGATGATGCTGGTGGGGTCTGAGTGGGAACAGAACATACACAACTCAGTGAAGGCACTTTTTTTTTTCCCCCGAGACAGAATCTCACTCTGTTGCCCAGGCTGGAGTGCAGTGGCACGATCTTGGCGTGAGCCGCCGTGCCTGTTTGCCCTCAAGGAGCTCATAGTCTCTGCTCATAGATACCACAACAGTGAAACTTAGCTATCCAATTAGTTTTACAACAAATTTGAGATTTATTATCTCTATTTAGAGATAAATGAATTTCAAATTTAAAATAAAATCACCAGCTGTGGTGGCTCATGCCTGTAATCCCAGCACTTTGGGTGGTCGAGGCAGGCAGATCACCTGAGGTTGGGAGTTCGAGACCAGCTGATCAACATGCAGAAACCCCACCTCTACTAAAAATACAAAATTAGCTGGGCGTGGTGGCACATACCTGCAATCCCAGCTACTTGGGAGGCTGAGGCAGAAGAATCGCTTGAACTCAGGAGGTGGAGGCTGTAGTGAGCCGAGGTCGCACCATTGCACTCCAGCCTGGGCAACAAGAGCAAAACTCTCTCTCAAAATAGATAAATAAATAAATAAAATAAAATCAAGGTGAAAATGAGGTGCAGTGTGTTCCATAAATACCAACTCAGAAAGGGCATATGAAAAAAAAAAATCAGACTCTGCACATGATGCTAGTAATTCAAAAATAATTTTTATTTTAACTTACATGACTGAAAGATCAATGAATACAAATGCCACAAAACTGAAAGCACCTCCTCAACTGAACATAAAATACAGAAGTGAATACAAAAGATCTGAAATTAATTACTCATGCAATAGTCAAAAAATAAAAATAAAAAAAATGACAAACCAAACACAAAATCCTGTAACATCTGTGTTTGATTTTCTATAAAAAGAAGCATTTCAACCATTTAACATAAACTATAGACTATACATACTAACTACAGCCTGTACAATGTACCTTTAAAGTGAAGGATATATGAATATATATAATATTTATAAATATACAGATATATACATTATAACTTCACAGTTGAAAGAACTATTTGCCAGAAGCCTGGCAAACAATTTGCACTTTGAAATGAAATGAGTCCTTTTTAAAAGTCTTGCTAAAATGTAAATATTTAAAATGACATCTAAATGATACAAACACACCCATAGTAGTTAGTTGATATCCCACAGTTTAAATTACACTCATATATATTGTTTTGATACCTTGGCATACCTCACCTTGTATACTCTTTAGAGGAAGAAAAGATATTTTAATAAGAGCTACTGAATGGTCTTGTACTTTGCTTAATGAACTTGCGTCTCTGATACTGAAGCAATAATGGGACCTGATGTTTGAACTATTTGGCCAGGGAATCCTACCAGTGAGTGATTTCCCTGGGGGCTGTAACCACCCCTCAGGATGTCCTCCTTCTTTGTAATCCCATGGTCATTTTTACAGAAGGAGGGACCACTTTAAATGTCCCTCCACTCCTACTCCATTAGGATTTCTCCGACTTCTAGGTTCCTCCACCTCAAAGAGCATCACAGGTTTGTGAATCTACAGCTTTTGGTTTTGATTTGTCTGAGCAGCAAAATACCCCTATGGTAAGAATATCATAAAAAATGGCTCTCATTAATTAAAAAAAAAAAGCGTAAGTTTTGAGTTTTTTGTTTGTTTTTAAGTGTATAGGTATAATCTTAAGGTAGTTCTTAGTCATGTACTTATCTTTTTTCCATAATGGAAACATGATTTTGGAATTTTCAGGATGGGGGAAAAGAAGCAAAATAAATTGTGGGAGTTTTTTCTTTCTTTCTTTCTTTTTTTTGAGACTGGCTCTCATTCCTCTGTCACATGGGCTGGAGTGCCATGGTGCAATCTCAGCTTACTGCAACCTCTGCCTCAAGCGTTCCTCCCACCTCAGACTCCAGAATAGCTGGGAGCACATAAAATTAAAACATCTGAACTCTCACAATGGGTTATTTTTGCCAGGTTCTGCAGGAAAACTTTTATTTGAAGAGATTCTTTTTTGTGCTTTGTATTGAAAGTAAAGTTAGGTAGCTAAGGGGACCACTCAACCCTGAGAACACGACAGAGAAAAACTGCAAGGCATATGATGTTTATCGAAGTATCACATGACTATTTCAAGCTTATAAACTTGCAAAAAAGTACAAAGATGGCTATTTTAAAATTTCATAAATATTAAGATAAGATGGACTCTTGCACTGAGTATTATCAGACACAATCGACGATGTAATCTATTGAATTATACCATAGCCCTATCCTATGTTGGCCAAAGGAAAAGTAGATACTGTGAAATGAGACTCTGAATTCTTTCTATAACATATTTTTGTTGTTGTTGTTTTGTTTTTTGAGACAGGGTTTTGCTCTGTCACCCAGTCTGGAGTGCAGTGGTACAATTATGGCTCACTGCAGCCTCAATCTTCTGGGCTCAAGCAATCCTCCCCTCTTAGCCTCCCAAGTAGCTAGGACTACAGGTGCACGCCACCATGCCTGACTAATCAAACAATCTTTTTTTGTAGCGACAGGGCCTTGCTATGTTGCCCAGGTTGGTCTTGAACCGACTGGGCTTAAGCAATTCTCCTGCCTTGAGCTCCCAAAGTGCTGGGATTACAGGCATGAGCCATTGCACCCAGCCTACATTTTTATTTTAGTTTTCATGTCTCTCAGGCTCTAAACAATTTCCAGGCAAAACCACAGCACCATCTTGATGAAAAGGGTCAGATATTAAGACAGCTGTTAGGCAGTTAACCTGTAATTAAAAGGCTGTGGCAACTTCAGTTCCATGACGACCTCCGACTTTGACACAGTCTCGAGGAAATTTGTCCAATTGTTCATATGCCAGCCGCCCATCTTCTCCTAAATATAGAACATTAAACATGAATACCAATTCACACTTAACATTTTTATTCATTACTCAAAGTAACATAGTGCCAATTGTTTAGGTATGGACTGCTATAATATCCTTTGTTAACTTTTGGTAAGAAAAAGTTATCTTTTGTTATTCCTAATTATGTCATTGTTTTCCAGGTAATGCTTAGAACAACCAAGAACTTTTGAGCTAATTAATGCCAGAGACCAAAAGAATGCCAGGGTATGAAACAGAGTAGAAGTCTCATGGCCATTTCATATTGATGATTTCACATAATAGATTTATTTCAGAGCAATTGTATGGATTATATTTTAAGTACATTAGGGATTTCAGTATGGCTGATCCTTTACTTTAACACATTGAACTTTTACATAACTTTTACTTGTATACATTATATATTGATACATCTAAATGATCATTGGTAAAATCAATCTTAGGCTTTCAAACTTCAGCTAAAAATTGCTCTTTACTATGTAAACATACAGAGATGCCGTCTACCAGCTACCAGCTAGTTCATTTTGCCTGTAGCACCACCTTGAACAGTTAAGATGCATTTGCAAATAATTTTAATGTTTTATTTTCCTACTTTAAAAAATGATTAGAAAATGAGAAAATAAAATACAAAGACAAGTGATAAGAAACAGGCTTTCATAAATGTAACACAAGTGAGACAAAGATGAAAATAGTTGTGCTTAATCAGAAGTTCATCTGGGCGTGGTAGCTCATGCCTGTAATCCCAGAACTTTGGGAAGCCAAGGTGAGTGGATCACTTGAGGTCACGAGTTTGAGACCAGCCTGATCAACACAGTGAAACCCCATCTCTACCAAAAAATGCAAAAAAAAAGTTAGCTGGGTGTGGTGGAGTTCGCCTGTAGTCCCAGCTACTTGGGAGGCTGAGGCAGGAGAATCGCTTGAACTCGGGGGCAGAAGTTGCAATGAGATGAGATTGCATCATTGCACTCCAGCCTGGGTGATAGAGCGAGACTCCATCTCAAAAAAAGAAAAAAAAGTTCACTGTGAAGGAAAACAAAAGTAAAAAAAAAGATTCAGAAAATGTTGGAATTATATTGACATGAGGGTGTTTTAGAAAAGGAGTGTAATTATTGTAATTATGGATTTTATAATACATTAGAGTCTCTCGAAACAGAAACATTTCAGTAAAGCGAAAGTCTGGTTAGGGTTTTCCCCCCATACATTTAAGTTTTCAGGAACACCTTAGATACAAAACAGATATCTGCCTATATTTAAAAGAACCTTGCAGAGTGAGCTTTTCTATAGGCAAAAGGCTGCCTTTTTTTTTTTTGAGATGGAGTCTCACTCTGTTGCCCAGGCTGGAGTGCAATGGCGCTATCTTGGTTCACTGTAACCTCCACCTTCAGGTTCAAGCGATTCTCCTGCCTCAGCCTCCCGAGTAACTGGGATTACAGGCGCCCACCACCACGCCTGGCTAATTTTTGTATTTTTAGTAAAGATGGGGTTTCACCATGTTGGTCAGGCTGGTCTCAAACTCCTGACCTCAGATGATCTGCCCTCCTTGGCCTCCCAGAGTGCTGGGATTACAGGCGTGAGCTACTGTACCTGGCCATCTCTTATTAACTTTAAGATTTTTTTTTTTTTTTTTTTTTTTTTTTTTTTTTCTTTTTTTGAGACGGAGGCTCGCCTCCGTGTCGCCCCGGCCGGCGTTGGAGTGTCGCCCGGGGTTGGAGTGCAGTGGCTAGATCTCCGCTCACTGCAAGCTCCGCCTCCCGGGTTTACGCCATTCTCCTGCCTCAGCCTCCCGAGTAGCTGGGACCACAGGCGCCCGCCACCTCGCCCGGCTAGTTTTTTTGTATTTTTTAGTAGAGACGGGGTTTCACCGTGTTAGCCAGGATGGTCTCGATCTCCTGACCTCGTGATCCGCCCGTCTCGGCCTCCCAAAGTGCTGGGATTACAGGCTTGAGCCACCGCGCCCGGCCAAGAGATTTTTTTTTTTTTAAACAGTCTTTGCATGCCTTGACTTTTCAGAGGCAATGCTCCATTTTTTCTAGTTTGGTAGTTTTCAAATTTTTATTACTTTGGAGTAGAACCCTTTACTGGAAACACAATGCTGATATGCAAAACCCTGATATATTAAATAGATTAAACACAGGACCTTTCCAGTTGATGGCAGGAGAAGATGGAGCAACAGAGGGCCTGAGTTAGGCTCGTTCACGTGCTCCCTCCTTGCCCACTCACACACACCCCGCTATGGATGCCTCAGCTAACAAATGCGACTTTAAGAACCACGTCTGCTAGGCCAGTTCCTAGTTTGCTCATGAAGAGATTTTAGTTTAGAGGTGTTATGTTCTACTCCTAGAGTCCCACAGGGTACAGTGGCCTAGAGTGGCAAGATTCCATCTTGGTGCCTGACTAGGTCTGGGTGCCGATAGGCAAGTTATACAACCTCAGCCTGCTTTCTGTAAAATGGAACTAATTGCACTTCTGCCTTTTTGGACTAGTTTTGAGTACTAAATGAGTTAACCCATGCAGATCCCTCAAAACAGTGCCTGGCCTGGAGCAAGTCCTCTATGGGTGTTACCCAATATTACTACAGTGACATGAGTAGGGTGGGTATCTCACTCTTATTTAGTTTTCAGTGTCTTGATCTGCTCTGCTGCTAGTCATTTTTTTTTTTTTTTTTTTTTTAAGCTAGAGCTAGAGGTAGAGTGTGGTGACACAATCACAGCTCGCTATAGCTTCGACCTCCTAGGCTCAAGTGATCCTCCCCCCACCTAGCTTCCTGAGTAGCTGGGACTACAGGCTCATGCCACCATGCCTGGCTACTTGAAAAAAATTTTTTTTTTTTTTTTTTTTGGTAGACCTACTCTTGCTATGTTGCCCAGGCTGGTCTCAAACTCCTGGTCTCAGCCAGTGCAGTGGCTATGCCTTTAATCCTAGCACTTTGGAAGGCGGAGGTGGGAGTATCTCTTGAGGCCAGAAGTTTGAGACCAGCCTGGGCAACATGGCAAAACCCCATCTCTATCAAATTGAAAATATATATTTTAAAAAAGAGTAAAATTGTTTAAAAACAAAACAAAACAACCCAGAAAACAAGAAAGAACTCATGGCCTCAAGCAATCCTTCTACTTTGGCCTCCCAAATTGCTGGGATTACAGGGATGAGCTACCACACCCAGCTCTGGCTAATTGTATTAATTTTTATTTTGTAGAGATGGGGTTTTGCTATGTTGATCAGGCTGGTCTTGAACTCCTGTCCTCTCACACTCAAGCAATCCTCCTGTGTTGGCCTTCCAAAGTGCTGGGATTACAGGTATCAGCCACTGCAGCTGGCCCTCTGCCAATCCTTTAACTGCCTTGTGAAGTAGGCAGAGTGTTGGAGGGGAGAGAGCCCCAGCTTTGGGGAGTCAGGGAGTACGGTTCTAAGCAGGTCTGAGGTCCAGCTGGGACACAATGAAATGGCCATCGTCATGGTGAAAACTGTTCTGTCCAACATAGTGGCCACCAACCACATTTAAATCTAAATGGTAATTACAGATGGTCCCTGACTGACAATGGCTTAGACTTATGATTCTTCGACTACAATGGTGCAAAAGCTGCATGCATTCAGTAGAAACCATACTTTTTTAGCATGGTATTCAATACAATCCATGAGATATTCAACACTTTATTATAAAATATGCTTTGTGTTAGATGATTTTGCCCAACTGTAGGCTAATGTAAGTGTTCTGAGCATGTTTAAGGTAGGCTAGGCTAGGCTATGATGTTCTATAGGTAAGATGTATTAAGTGCATTTTTGACTTAACAGTATTTTCAACTTACAATGGGTTTATTGGGATGTAACCCCACTGTAAGTCAAGGAGTAGCTGTCCTCAAAATTGAGTAAACTTAAAACTTCAGTTCCTCAATCATGGTGGTGAAGGTGAACAGCTCAACAGCCATTTAGGATGACTGCTGTCATACTGGACAGTGCGCATATAGAACAATCCCATCACAATGGAGGGATCTACCGGACAGCTGTAGGTTAAAATATCGAAATCATTCCATACTGGTTGGTAAATAGTTGCAGCCCTGAGTCCTTTAAGTGCCCGCAATGACCTTCTGCCCTTTGTCATAGGGCATTTTATCAATTCCTATTGAAAATACTATTTTCACTATACTAATTCAGTCATTTGTGTGAGAGAAAAATTTCTATGCCAGTATTTGTATATTAGGGTCAAAGAAGATTCATAATATTGAGTTCAGGGGGTTCTCAAACTTTGTATTAGAATCACCTGGGAGGCTTTAAAAAATCCTGATGCCAAGGAACACTTAGACCAATGAAAGCAGAATCTTTGGGAGTAGATTGTTTAAGCTTCCCTGGTGAATGTGCAGTTAGTGTTGAGCACTGCACACTGGTGATGTGAGAGGGCCCAGGGCTGATGCGAGCAGTGTGCATGAAGAGCTAAGGTGAAGCAGGTACGGTGATGGCTTCTGGAGATACTGCTGTTCGCAAAGCTCCAGTGAGTCCCGGGGCACATTCTGTTGGGATCAACTTCCTTAGATTACACAGGAAATAGAAGCTTCGTTGGCTATGCTTTATAAGTGCCTGGCTTACCTTCATGGTTATTTTAGAATATGAAGGGATAAAGGAGTTTAAACTAATAATACCTGGGTACATTTTTAGAGAATTAAACAATTTCTATGCCTAATACAGCCATAAGGAATAACTTTTATCCTTTAAACAAATATATACTGGCTAAGATTTCTGTGGAAGATATAACATATTCAATAGCAGAATGATGTCTTGTTAAACGCATAATTGTAAGAAAGAGGGCCTAACAATAAATGGGATTTTCACAGTGATTATAAATGCCATGAGATTCTTCTTCATGTTGTTAAGTTACTATTACTAAACAAGGGTGGTTTTTTTCTAAGCTGCATTATTGATTGGATTATGTCTGAGGATTTCTAGGAGCATAGTTTTTTGGGTTTTTTTTGAGACAGAGTGTTGCTCCTGTTGCCCAGGCTGGAGTGCAACGGCGTGATCTCGGCTCACAGCAACCTCTGCCTCCCAGGTTCAAGCGATTCTCCTGCCTCAGCTTCCCTAGTAGCTGGGATTACAGGCATGCACCACCACACCCGGCTAATTTTGTATTTTTAGTAGAGACGGGGTTTCTCCATGTTGGTCAGGCTGGTATTGAACTCCCGACCTCAGGTGATCTGCCCACCTCGGCCTCCCAAAGTGCTGGGATTACAGGCATGAGCCACCACACCCGGCTCTAGGAGCATAGTTTTTACACTTTTAAGAGTGTGTTGTTGAGTAAAATTATTTATAATGATTGTTTATACTTTTTTTTTGAGAGGGAGTCTTGCTCTGTCACCCAGGCTGGAGTACAGTGGCATGATCTCAGCTCATTGCAACCTCTGTCTCCTGGGTTCAAGTGATTCTCCTACCTCAGCTTCCCAAGTAGCTGGGACTACAGGTGCACCCCACCATGCCTGGCTAATTTTTGTATTTTTAGTAGAGACACGGTTTCACCATGTTGGCCAGGCTGGTCTCGAACTCTTGACCTCAAGTGATCCACTCACTTTGGCCTCCCAAAGTGCTGGGATTACAGGCGTGAGCCACCAAGCCCAGTTATTTATACTTTTTAATTCAGAATTAAGAAAGGCTTTCCCTTCCCTCCCAAATCCCCAAAAAAGAATAAATGTATAATGCCTGCTAGGCATGAATCTTCATAAAATAAAGTGAAGAGGAAGGGTTCTCTGGATATTTCAGAATAAAATAAGTACTCCAATTATTTTCTTAGGTATCAGGGTTCAGATGGGCAGAGGCTACAGGGCAGTCAGAGATTAACCTGGAAGTCAGGGTGAGGTTGAGATACCTGGGGCTTTACAGCATTCCCTGGGATGCATCTCTGGTACCTCATCCAATTTCTGTCCTCCAGGGAGTGTCAACCCCACCCTGGCAACCCAGCCTGGATTCCTATTGCCTCTGCTTTATGGTTTGACTTCTGTGTTCTTGATTCCAAATAGTATACAGACTGATCAATCCATATAGAAAGGCTCCAGAGAATATACTTCACTCTCAGCATCCAGACAGAACAAGGAGTTGGGGTGAGATGGACATTGATCAGTTCTTCATACTCTGTGTGAGAAGACAGCCTACAGCAGGGAAACTGCTAAGACAGGGTACATGAAACTTCTCCTTACTGGAGAAGGGAGCATCTCAAAGGGAACATCCCTTTGAGAGTGCCAGAAGCACACAATCATGTAAACAACAACAACAACAATAAAACTCACCCAGAGACAAGAGGGTTTCGGAGGCTACATTTCTGATTTCTTCAGTATCAGACTGACACAATGTCACCAGCATTTTAATGCTTTCAGTAGCCTATGGGGGAAAAATAGGTTACATCGTGTTTTGACATTTAGGTCCAGAGTTCCACGAGACTTGACACTTAACAACTGGTGGGAACTTCAGCCTCACTTTGTTGCCCAGGTTGGAGTGCAATGGAGCGATCATAGCTCACTGCAGCCTTGACCTCCTGGGCTCAAGCAATTCTCCTGCCTCAGCCTCCTGAGTAGCCAAGACTGATTTCTAATTTTTAATCTTCGGTAGAGATGAGATCTCACTATCTTGCCCAGGCTAGTCTCAAACTCCTGGGCTCAAGCAATTCTTCTGCCTTGGCCTCCTAAAGTGGTGGGATTACAGGTGTAAGCCACTGTGCCTGGCCATCTTACCTACGGGTTTTTACTTACCTAAAAATCATCTTACCTATGGGGTCAAACCTAGCTGAGTGTCTGAATCCCTTAAAAGTAATACTCCTGGGTGCCACTCTGGATGCACTGTATTGGAATTTCCTGGGATGGGGCCCAGAGTTCTTACTTTCAGGAATTCTGATGAGCAGTTAAATTCCTCATTCCACGGTAGACTTCTAGTCTAGAGGAGTGAAGTCACTAGCTTGCTTTTCCAGAATAGAATCCATTTTCCCTGGTTCTTTCCACTGAATCTCACTGATTCCAAAATGGCTCTAATTTAAAAATTCTTACTATTTAGTTTATATGCTAAAACAGAGGAGGAGGTAAAGGCCATTAATGACAATTCTTCTATTTGTTTGTTCCACAAATATTTATTGAGCACTCCATGAACCAGACTATTCATAAAGCATGAGAGAGTCCACAGTGAATCAGACATGGTTCTGGTCCTCAAGAATTTACAGTCTAGTGGATTTAGAGTAAATCCATACAGATCACTGTATCCTTATGTCTTTATTTGTCTGTATCACAGACATCCATCACTGATATGTCACTGGATATCAGGAGAGCACCCAAATAGTAATCACTGTGAGTTTTCTTTTTGGGCACCTGAAGGCAATTTTTTTTTAACCAAGTAACAAGGAAGTCAAAATTTCCTACAGTTTTTTT
>NW_016806890.1:1023563-1028260 GCF_001698545.2 Rhinopithecus bieti | reverse complement strand
TTAAAAAAAAAAAAAAGATATAAAATTCTCGCATTTTTTTTTTTTTTTTTTTTTTTTTTTTTTTGAGACAGAGTTTCATTCAGTAACCCAGGCTGGAGTACAGCAGCGTGATCTTGACTCACTGCAACTTCTGTCTCCTGGGTTCAAGCAATTCCCCTGCCTCAGCCTCCTGAGTAGCTGGGATTACAAGAGTGCGCCACCACGCCTGGCTGATTTTTGTATTTTTAGTAAGGATGAGGTTTCACCATGTTGTCCAGGCTGGTCTCAAACTCCTGACCTCAGGTGATCTACCGGCCTCAGCCTCCCAAAGTGCTGGGATTACAGACGTGAGCCACCATGCCTGCCCCTAGAGCTGGTTTTGATCACAGGCCGTTAACTTTTTCTTTTGAGGTATTAATCCCTTTCTTTATCAGGCCTGCAGGTCCCTGCCTCTTTTCCAAGATTTTGGCAAGTTCTAAGGTGTGGCCTTCTCTCATTCTTTTCTCAAGACTGATTTGTCTTATTTTTTTGTGATGAAGGTAGGTCAAACATTACATCTTGCCTATTGAAAGGGAAACTTCCATGTCAGGAGTTCTCAGTCTTTTCGTACTTGTTTACATTCTAGCTCTCTCCCTGCTCACGACACCTTATGACAATCAAAACTGGTTCTCTGCTTAATAAAGAGAGCTTGTGGGGAAGGATCTGGGAATTCAGTGGCATACTGAATTTTAGTACTTCTTTTCAAATCTTATTTGTTCCTGCTTTTGTTGTTCACAATAAAAATGAGTGAAATCACCATATATCTCATCTCCCTTTTAAGATATACTTTCCTTTTCTCTCTCTCTCTTTTTTTTTTTTTTTTTTTTTTTTTTTTTTTTTTTTTTTTTTTTTTTGAGACAGATTCTGGCTCTGCCACCCAGGCTGGAGTGCAATGGCACAATCTTGGCTCACTGCAACCTCTGCCTCCTGGGTTCAAGCAATCCTCCCACCTCAGCTTCCTGAGTAGCTGGGATTGCAGGCACCTGCCACCATGCCTGGCTAATTTTTGTAGAGACGGGGTTTCACCATGTTGGCCAGGTTGGTCTCAAACTCCTGACCTCAGGTGATCCACCGGCCTCGGCCTCCCAAAATGCTGGGATTACAGGTGTGAGCCACCGTGCCAGCCAATATGACATACTTTTCTAATGCTGACCTAAAGGCAAACTGGTTCCCTTGGGCTAGTGCAAACCATGATTGCTTTCTGCCACTTATTGACTAACAAAACAAAGTCACATGTAATTACTGTTTAAGGGAGAAAAATACTAAAACTAACATACAGTGCAAAGGAGACAAGAAATACTGCTAAAAATGTACTTTCAACCATGAAAGAAAAGCTGTTATATACACTCGGCTTAGCCTGGCTCCAAGCTGAGTTGCCAGGGGAGTTCCAAGGCTGGGCTTTACCTCGAGGATTTTCAGGGCCAGGCAAGCTGCTTTCTGGAGCTGGAGGTTTGTCTTTGTTAGTGCTTCACAGTAATAGAGCAAGGCCTGAAAGAGAAGGAGGGATCTCGTGAAGGCATTTTGGTTTGTTTGTAGTTTAAGAGGTATACCTCATTCTCACTCTCTGAGATAAACTATAGCATATAACCTACACATTTTGCACTACCTTCAGAGCAAGAAAAAAAAAGTCATTGAAATTCATGTTAATTAAAAGAGTCGTTTATTCAATAAATTGATCCCTCATGTTCTCCTAGATCTACTATGACTCTAGGAGAACATGAGGGATCAATTTACTGAGTAACATAATCATGGTGGGCTTTTATTGGCCACCTAAAGGTAATTTTTTTAACCAAGTAATGAGGAAGGCAAAATTTCTCAGAGCTGTTTTTGATCCCAGATCATTAACTTTTTCTTTTAAGGTGTTAATCCCTTTGTATATGTCACATCATAAAGGCCTGCAAGCTCCTGCCCCTTGTCCCATGTGTCATTCCAAGATTTGAAATATAAGGGATCAATTTATTAAATGAAATTGGGAGATAGAGAGTTATGGTTCTGGCTTTTAAGGAGCCTGTAGATATAGTAGAAATGCTAAGACTGTTAGAAGGAACTGAAGAGAAGAAATGTATTAGGTGCCATAAGAAATCTACAAGGTAAGTCAGTCACTTGAAGAAGAGACATTTTATGGAGGGGCAGGGTAAGTTTCACAAAAATGTTTGAACTGGAATGGAAATGATGGGTTAGATTTCAGTGGGGAAGTTGATTGAAAAAAAGATATTCAGGCAGAAATAAGGAAGACAGGAGGAGGCAGTACGTTCCAGTGAGGAGGGTGGTAATGTCAGTTTGAGATTTGCTGAGTTTGATACATGGCAAATAAATGCTCTGTATAAAAAAAATCTGCATAAAAGTACATTGTCTTTTTTTTTTTTTGAGACCGAGTCTCGCTCTGTGGCCCAGGTTGGAGTGCAGTGGCATGATCTTGGCTCAATGCAACCTCTCGTCTCCCGGGTTCAAGCGATTCTCCTACCTCAGCCTCCTAAGTAGCTGGGATTACAGGTGCCTGCCACCACACCCAGCTAATTTTTTTGTTTTGCTTTGTTTTGTTTTTTTAGTAGAGACAAGATTTTGCCATATTGGCCAGGCTGGTCTTGAATTCCTGACCTTGTGATCCACCCGTCTTGGCCTCCCAAAGTGTTGGGATTACAGGCGTAAGCCACTGCACCCAGCCAACTGTCTTATTTTTACCAAGCTAATTTCTTCCTATATGGTTGATAAAATGTGTAGTACTTAACATTAATTCAAACGAATAAGAATCACTATATGTCATATTGGTTCATAGGAAACTTAATTACTCTTGAAGAGAATTGAGGGTGGAAAGAGAGGACTAACTTTTGATTTTGTTGGGCTATATTGTGCATTTCTTGCTATTTGTCTGAATTACTTTTATTTTTTATTTTTATTTATTTATTTATGTTTTGAGATGGAGTTTTACTCTTGTTGCCCAGGCTGGAGTGAAATGGCGCAATCTTGGCTCACTGCAACCTCCGCCTCCTGGGTTCAAGCGATTCTCCTGCCTCAGCCTCCCTAGTAGCTGGGATTACAGGCGGATGCCACGATGCCCAGCTAATTTTTGTATTTTTAGTAAAGACAGGGTTTCACCATGTTGGTCAAGCTGGTTGTGAACTCCTGACCTCAGGTGATCCACCCACCTGGGCCTCCCAAAGTGCTGGGATTACAGACGTGAGCCACCGCGCCCAGTTTACTTTCATTTTTAAAAGCATAACTCAAGTCAGATCACTATTCTAAAGGGTATCTGTTGAATCAATAAGTGGTATTGCTCTGCCATTTGTTTTTTTTTTTGAGACAGGGTTCTTGCTCTGTCACCCAGACTGGAGTACAGTGGCGTGATCACAGCTCACTACAGCCTTAACCTCCTGGGCTCAGGTGATCCTCCCACTTCAGCCTCCCAAGTAGCTGGTACTACAGATATGTGCCACCATGCCCCGCTTAATTGTTTTTTAATGTTTTTTTGTAGAAACGGGGTTTCGCCATGTTGCCTAGACTGGTCTCGAACTCCTGGGCCCAATTCATCCTCCTGCCTCAGCCTCCAAAAGTGCTGGAATTACAGGCATGAGCCACTGTGCCTGGGCTATATGATGATATTTCTTAGATTTATCCCTTTTCCATGGTCTCAGGTCTTGTTGGAGGTCTCAGTTTCCTACTGGGCCATTACCACAGCATTCTGCTCCCCGTGCCTAACAATGAGGGACCCCCTTCCTCCAGCATGCATTACGTCAGCATGGGCAGCCCCCCTCCCCTCCTTCTTCTTTGCCTAGCATCAAACTAGAACTCCTCACTATGGGCTTTTCAAGACCCTAAGCCAGGTGGCTCCCTACTCTCTCCCTAACTGCCCTCTTTTCCTGCCATACTCAATGTACCCAGTGGCTGTGAGCCCCCCTGCACCCCCCCAGAGGATTCCCCATACTCTCCTCTCTGACAGGCCTCATTTTTGATGACCTTTCAAATTTGTTCAAGGCCCAGGACCCATTTCATCAACCATTATGTGACTGATTCTGTTTTTTTTTCTCTCTGATTTCCTATAACTAATGTTTTCCTTGTTTCTTAAATTAACTGTCATTATTTATATGTATTTATATTTCTAAGTATTTATATTTCTAAATTTGTAAGTATTTATATTTCTAGTATGTACTTCAGCTACCTAACGTGATTTTGGGCAGGTTACTTAACTTCCCGTGCTTCAGTCTGCCAATCTGCAAAATGGTGGTAATAATAAGACCCACTGACAGGGGTTTGTGAACCTTCAGTGCTATTAACACACGTAAAGAATGGAAAACAAGGCCTGGCACAAAGTAAGCCCTCAATTAGTATAGCTATAATATTATTTTTATTCTCACATATATCTGTGTATTCATATATTTGTTTATAGGATAAAAATACCATAGTGACACCATTTATGTTGAAGCTCCTTAAGGATGAAGACCTTGGTTTTTTGTTTGTTTGTTTTTTATTGCTTATTTAACTCCTTTAGCATCTGGAACGATAATCTGTCCTTAGTGAGACACTAGATGAACCAGCCTGAAAGTGTCGTCGACCACTTAATGACATGACTACTCATAAAATGCCACATTGTTCTGCTATAGTCACTGATAGTTGGGAGTAAACACATCCTGTCTTCTCAGTTTTATTTTTTTTTTTTTTTTTTTTTTTTTTTTTTTTTTTTT
>NW_016806890.1:1001653-1023320 GCF_001698545.2 Rhinopithecus bieti | reverse complement strand
ATGACCTGAAAGGTGGGGTAAAACGTCCTGTTTTTTCTTTTTTTTTTTTTTTTTTTTTTTTTTTTTTTTTTTTTTTTGAGACGAGTCGTGCTCTGTCACCTAGGCTGGAGTGCAGTGGCATGATCTCAGCTCACTGTAACCTCTTCTTCCTGGGTTCAAGCCATTCTCCTGCCTCAGCCTCCCCAGTAGCTGGGATTACAGGTACCCACCACCATGCCCAGCTAATTTTTGTATATTTTAGTAGAGACAAGGTTTCACCGTGTTGGCCAGACTGGTCTCAAACTTCTGACCTCGTGATCCACCTGTCTCAGCCTCCCAAAGTGCTGGGATTACAGGCGTGAGCCACTGCACATGGCCCCTGTTTTCTCAGTTTTATAGGACAACTTCATTTAAAAAAATTGAAAATATAATTTACATGCCATAATATTTAGACTTCAGCATGTATATTCAGTGGTTTTTAATATATTCACAAATCATCCCCATCATCTGATTTCAGAACATTTTCATTACCCCAGAAAGAAATCCTGTAACCATTAGTAGTCATTCCCAAGACCCTTTCTCTCTAGTCCCTGGTAAACACTAATCTACTCTCCATCTCTATGGATTTGCCTACTTTGGACATTTCATATAAATGAATTCACACAATATGTGCCCTTCTACGTCTTGTTCTTTCATTTGGCATAATATCTTCAAGGTTCACCTCGGCTGAAGGATGTATTAATATTGCATTTCTTTTTATGGCCAAAAACTATTCCATTATATGGCTAGACCACATTTTATTTATTCACCAGTTGATGAACCTTTAGATTGTTTCTACTTTTTGGTTATTATGAATAATGCTGCTATGAACATCTGTGTACAAGGTTTTTGGTGTGGACATATGGTTTAACACTTTTTTCTTTCTTTCTTTTTTTTTCTGAGAGAGTCTCTTTCGGTGGCCCATGCTGGAGTACAATGGCACCATCTCAGCTCACCGCAACCTCCGCCTCCCGGGTTCAAGCCATATGCCCACCTCAGCCTCCTGAGTAGCTAGGATTACAGGCCCCTGCCACCACACCCAGCTAATTTTTGTATTTTTAGTAGAGATGGGGTTTCACCATATTGGCCAAGCTGGTCTCAAACTCCTGACCTCAGATGATCTGCCCTCCTCAGCCTCCCAAAATTCTGGGATTATAGGCGTGAGCCACTGCGCCCGGCCAGTTTAACACTCTTTTTCTTTTTTGAGATGGAGTTTTGCTCTTGTTGCCCAGGCTGGAGTGCAATGGCACGATCTCAGCTCACTGCAACCTCTGCCTACTGGGTTCAAACGATTCTCCTGCCTCAGCCTCCCGAGCAGCTGGGATTACAGGCATGCTGTACCACGCCCAGCTAATTTTTTATATTTTCAGTAGAGCCGGGGTTTCTCCATATTGGTCAGGCTGGTCTCAAACTCCCGACCTCAGGTGATTCGCCCGCCTCGGCCTCCCAAAGTGCTGGGATTACAGGCGTGAACCACCGTGCCCGGCCCCCCAAAGTGCTGGGATTACAGGCGTGAGCCACCGTGCCCGGCCGGTTTAACACTCTTAAAGGAAACAAAGATACGCAGTATAGGTTATTACAGCAAGAACAAAAGCAGTAACAGTAACTAGCTCTTAACTATACTAGACCTAAATAGTTAGAGCCTGGGCTTTGGCTTTTGAAAAACCTCTCTCCGGCTTGCTTTTTGGCCTCTACTAACTTGAGGGTGAGCAGCCAAAAGGGGAGGAAATAACCCTCAATCCACAGCTGGGCAGCTACACAGGGACTAGCCTCCCGTACAAAAGGAACAAGGTCCCTGAAGTGCCACTTGCCATCAACCCCCTCCAAAGCTCCCATTTCCAGAGGTGGATATACACCAAGGTCATCTTTAGCATTTCATCCCTATTGAAGCATTGTTATACTGCAAACATGCCCGAGAGGAAGGACAATTGAAGTTATCATCACCCATTTAAGTCTTTGGAATATGTGGTTTTGGTAAGGGGTAAACCCGGGTTTGATAGTGAACCTTGAAGGCCCTTGATATGAGTATAAGAGGGAAATGGCAGGAGTTCAAGGCTGTAGCAAGCTATGATTGCACCACCTGGGTGGTGCATGTCCAGCCTGGGTAGCAAAGTAGGACCCCATCATTACAATCCAAACAAACCCGAGAGAGAGAGAGAGACAGAGAGAGAGAGAGAGAGAGAGAAAGAAATGGGCAGGAGAAAATAGAGAAGAGTCTTGTGCTGAAGTCCATCTACTTTATAATTTTAACAAAGGCTGGCCCTGGAGGTCAGAAACCAATTGATGGTGGCTATGCAAAATGCTGAGTCATAATTCATTTAGTTTGATCATGTTGGTGGAAATATTTGTCTCCCTCATTTCAGGAACACAAATATTATAATCATGTCTGTAAATATATCTGAAAATATCAATTCACTTGTCCACTGAACAGATGACTAGCTACTTGTTAGGTGCCAAGCTAACATGCTAGGTGATAGGGCAAACCTGTCTATGTTAACTTCGGAGATGATACCTGACCCTGCTAATTTCGGGGTTACTGAATAGGTTGCTCACTTTATTTATGTATTTATTTATTTTTATTTATGTATTTATTTATGTATTTATTTATTTATCAAGATGGAGTTTTTGTTCTTGTCACCCAGGCTGGAATGCAATGGTGCGATCTCAGCTCACTGCAACCTCCGCTTCCTGAGTTCAAGCAATTCTCCTGCCTCAGCCTCCCTAGTAGCTGGGACTACAGGTGCCTGCCACCATGCCCAGCTAATTTTTTGTATTTGTAGTAGAGACGAGGTTTCACCATGTTGGCCAGGCTGGTCTTGGACTCCTGGCCTCAGGTGATCCACCCACCTCGGCCTCCCGAAGTGCTGGAATTACAGGAGTGAGCCACCGTGCCCGGCCAATTTATTTATTGTTAAATGTCTGTTGAGTCATAAGGTTGCTCACTTTAGTTTGAGTGGTTGCCTAAGAATTGGTGGCTGCTCAGATTCGTAACAGTTCCAGAAAGCAAACAGAAGGCACATTATAAAGCAAGAAGCCCCTGTCACCATGCAGAGGCCACCAGCATCTCCTCTGACCAGTCCTGGATAATTAAAGAAGCAACCACATCTAAATGCAACAGTACAGTTGGAGGACAGTAGATATTTCCTACTTGTCTAGGTGTGGGGAAAAGCATAAAATAACGAACCAACACACACAACTTTTATTTTGTTTCAATAGCTATGATCCTTGAAGCACGGTTCTGGGTTTACAGTGACACCAACTCTCACAGAGGCATTTTTGTGTAGCTTTAGTGCTTTGCATCTAGTTTTAAGAACTTAATGTAATCACTTTTGCTATTCCATATAAGAAAATATGGAAAGGGTTCAATGTTTGCTTTGGGAGTCAAACATTTCTAGGTAGTAATCCAAATTCTGTTACTTAACTAGTCTTAGCCAAGTTTAACTCCTTGGAGGCTCAGTTTCCTAATCCATAAAGTGGGATCATAGCATCCACCTTGTTAGAGATAAGACAGCTAAGTGATGCCGCATGGTGCCTGGTGTTTAGGAAGTACACAGTACTTCATGGGTATTATTTCTTGTTTTTCTGACTACTGGAAACTCTTCAAGGGCAAGGACTACTTTTCCTTTATTTCTACAGTGTCCACAAAACCCTCCATATAATACCAGGGACACAGTACTCACATAATGAAGGTTTAGTCATGAAATATGAATTTAAGGGAATAAACATGAGAGCTGAATTGGAATAAAAAGAGAACATTTAGCCTGTGGCTAATGCCCTAAAAGTAGAAGATGCATATAGAATAGCCAAAGGAAGGCTATGTCTTACCTGTTGTTATTTCTTTTTTATTTTTTTATTGTTTGAGATGGAGTCTCGCTCTGTCGCCCAGCTGGAGTCCAGTGGCACAATCTCAGCTCACTGCAGCCTCCACCTCCTGGGTTCAAGTGATTCTCCTGCCTCAGCCTCCCGAGTAGCTGGGATTATAAGCACGTGCCACCAGGCCTGGCTAATTTTTCTATTTTTAGTAGAGACAGGGTTTCCCCTTGTTGGCCAGGCTGGTCTCAAAGTCCTGACCTCAGGCAATCCAGCCACCCATCTCAAACTCCTGACCTCAGGTAATCTACCCACCTCAGTCTCCCAAAATGTTGGGATTATAGGCGTTAGCCACTGTGCCCGGCCCCCTATTGCTATTTCTAAGGGCACATTTAGAACACTGGCCCCTCACTGTGACTAAAGAGTATCACAGTCTTGCTCCCCATAAACTGCACACTCAGATGCATATATATTCTGCTACCAGCATGTTCACGATTCTTTAATTTTCTTTCTCTTTTTTTGGTAGGAGGTGAGAATAGTCAGCCCACAGAACAGCCTTTTGAGCTAATTCCACTGAAAGATAACTGTAGCAAAGAACTACATAGAGTTCACCCTTTTGGACCAAAATGGATTATCTTCTTGTGAGTACACAAATGTTCCACTACATATTAGCTTAGTCAATGCCTTAGACAAGTTAAACAAACTCTGAGTTCAACATGGGACCTTTTCAAGGACAAGGAGAGGCCATGTTGAACTTTCTTGAGCTGATCTGATCTGGATTTTGATGAGAGTTAGTTTTTAGAATGACAGTATCAATTGTAAAGGGCTCCCAGGGACCAATTCCACTTGTATGAGCCAATGTACTTAAATTACAGATTCCTGTTCCATCTGGATGGCTATTGAATTAAAACTGAGAGAGAGATAAATTACCTCTTCCCTGGAAATAAGGGTGATGGCTTTTAAAATTTAAAATACTCCAGTTCTTTCAGCCAATAGCTAGATTACTTGACCCTAAACTGCTCATAAGACATTCCTGTATACACACACATAGACACACATATGTTCACCATAATATTTTTAGAGTTGGACACTACACAAATGCCCACCAATATAGAGTAAGAAAATATATTCTAGGATATTCATAGATGGACATGCCATTCACCCATAAATATAATGAAGTAGTTCAATATGTTCTATCAAGGAAAGAAAATAACCATGATTTATTACATTTAAAATCCATTATGAAACAGGATAGTGTGATCTCATTTTAAAATTATGTATGTTAGCAGATAGATAGATACAATCTGAAAGAAGAGACAGTATGTTATTAATAGTTTTCTCTGGGGGCTGGGCTTAAGGGGTACTTAACTATATTTCTTTAGTTTTGATTGGTTTATGGAGCACATATTATTAATAAGCAGAAAAAATTATTTTTGTAAAAGAATAAATGCTAAAATATTAATAGTAAATGATAGAAAATTAAACCAGCTTCTGGCTCAATGGCCATGGTTTAGTGTCTTACCTTTTCCCTGAAATGCTGATTTTTAGAGGCTGCTGCCAAGTAAAGCGTCACAGCCTCACTAACTTCATTGTCCTCTCTGGTTAATAGCAGAGCCAGAGTCCTGAGTACTTCCTGCTGGGCCGGGAGGTTGCTGGGAGCAAGGTCACTCATGGTCTGTAGCAGTTTTTCATCTCTCAGTGATTGCAGAGTCTGAACCATGGAAACTAGAGGGTAAGAAGGAGGGAGATTTCATGTTCTGACATGCTAAAGTAACGAGCTCGTTACAAATATAAATAGAACTCAACTACATAAGAAACTATAGTATAGTAACTCAAATACATATGAAAAATTAGCATCAGATAAAGGTGGTATTTCAGATTGGTGAGAAAAGGACAGACTATTCAAATAACTACATTACAGTGATGGGCAAAGCACATGGGAAAAAGTGAAGGTGGGTTTCTATCTCATAATGGCTACAAAAATAACTTATAGATGAATTAGCCCAATGTAAAAATATGCAGAAGAAAATACAGGTAGACAGTTTTTACAATCTTCCTAATATATGTATGGCAGACTCAATTGCTCCTCTTTTAGTCAAACCTGTCTGGCAAAACCCCAATCCTGGGTGAACCCAGTACAGAAACCAAGTCTTCACTGAGGCAACTGGGCCCTGATGGAGCAACCTATTTATTTATTTATTTATTTATTTAGTTTTTTCTTTTCTTTTCTTTCTTTCTTTCTTTTTTTTTGAGACAGAGTCTTGCTCTTGTTGCCCAGGCTGGAGTGCAAATAGTGTGATCTCAGTTCACTGCAACCTCTGCCTCCTGGGTTCAAGTGATTCTCCTGCCTCAGCCTCCCAAGTAGCTGGGATTACAGGTGCATGCCACCATGCCCAGCTAATTGTTGTATTTTTAGTAGAGACAGGTTTCACCATGTTGGCCAGGCTGGTCTCAAACTCCTGACCTCAAATGATCCACCCGCCTTGGTCTCCCAAAGTGCTAGGATTACAGGTGTGAACCACCGTGCCTGGCCAGAGCAACCCGTTTTGTTGGTTGGAATATTAAGATAATATAGTAAAAAATAAGGTTTTGAGTCCCATGTGGACAAATTAACCATGTTCCTTGAATAAAGAGTATACTATACTCCCTAACCAGAAATCCAGCATGATCAACTGTTCGTCACAAAAACACTGGGATGAGGATGTGTCTGGTCAGTACAGATGGAAAAATAAAAGCCAAAATTCATGCTCCATGAATAAAACAACATTCTCTACACAGTGGACAAATATGTGACTTATTTAGATTTTTTGTTTTGTTTTGTTTTAATTTCCTATTTTCCTTGCTGTGGATGCTCTATCAATTTCACTGCTTTGTAAATAAACACCCTAGTAAAAAGCCTCAAGGCAGCATTATGGATTGTAACATCTAAATTAACAAATAGCAGAAAATAGCCTAAATGTTCAACAATATAATCAAATACATTAGTATACATTCAAATGCAGAACTATTAATCTAATAACTAACATAATCTAATACAAATGCTTTCAAAGAATACTTAGTAACACAGAACATAATATCAAATAAAAAACAGGATCAATACTCTATAAGGCATAATTACAATTTTGAATCCAAAACCCACATACATTCAACTGAAAAGAAGTTTAAAAATAGGAGGAAGAGAGATTGGAATTTCTTTCTTTATACTTCCTGTTTAATAATATATTATATATTTTTAAATAATGAAGCTGTTCCCTTTTATATTGAAAGAAAAGAGACACTTAAAAGGTTAAGGGTTTTTTTTTCTCATTGTCATTTCCCATTTCTGTTAGTAAATGAATAAGCTTTCTTGGGGACCATGTAATAAGAGGCTGGAGATGTAAATTGCCACTGATATAATCTGAGTAATAGAAACGTTTTCTCAGGATATTGATTTAGTTGGGATAAATTTAGTATCAAGAAATGAAGATTATATTATAAAATAAGACTTTGTGGTCCTAAAACAAGGTCTTTCTGCTCGTGCTTTGTCTTCCTGGTCCTCTGTGCTGGCGTCTGCCTCATCAGGGGTTATGCTCAGACTCTCTCCCATGCTCCGTGCTGGTACAGTGCTGGGTGAAGGAAGATTTTTCTTCCTTCACTATGATGCCACCCAATGTGCTGACTGTGTTGTTGCAGGATTTGATGTTCTGGAGAGAGAAGGGGTAAGCCTGGGCTTGTGCCAGACATGTTGCTGCTGCCTGGTGCCGTGCCAGACTCACCTAGCTCCAAAGAACACACCTCATTCCTCCCGTCCCTTTTAACCTGCATTGTCAAGTCTCCGTGGATTTATAGAGCACAAGCCTGGGAACCAGAAACCAGCCCCTGACTACCTGGCTCCACTCCCAAAGTGGAGTTTTCATTTGATTCAGATTGTTCTTTTATTTCCAGTCTCTGAAGGGCCACGTTGAATGACAAGAACCAGCTTCACTGCTGCACGTCTGCACTGACAGCTGTTCTCCTTGTTCCCTGGACATGTAGCCCTAGAGTTAGTTTTCCACCTTTTCCTCCTTTCCTTTCCCACCATGTTACCTACCTGCCTTCTTTAAAACCCCATTTCTTCCTATTATTATTGAAAGCCTCACCAAAAAGGGCAATATAAAACAGTATTGCCTGTAGGATTGATCCGACTAATGGCAAATACATTACTGAAGGAAATAAATTACAGTGAAAGCTTAAATCATTTACCAACTTCCCGTAAATGGTACCTCTCTGCCAGATAATTGAGTTGCTCCTAGTGAATCCCTGGTTTAACAAGGGGCTCACTAATGTTAAAAGTCCAAAAGTCATTTAAAAGGCAAATTGCACCTCTACTGTGGACTTGAAAAATAAAAGGCCATCATTGCCCAAAGCCATGATTTAAAAGACCAGAGATATTGCCAAATTGAGCCACCGCTACACTACAATGTGACAAAAGAACATGTCCCACCTTGCCTTGCCAGTTGGCTCAGGTAACTCTCCAGGTCACTGACGCCGTGGCTGGTGAAGTAACTGTAATACTGGAAAACAGTGACGACTTCCGAGGACAGGCTGGAGGAAAGCAGAGGCTCAGCCCGGTCCAGAATTTGGGACACCAGGGTTCGAAACACTATTCGGAAGGGAAAGACACAAAGCAGCTTTAGATATATGACCATTCATTCATTCAATAACTTTTATTTTTATTTTTATTTTAGAGACAGGGTCTCACTTTGTTGCCCAGGTTGGTCTCAAACTCCTGGGCTCAAGCAGTCCTCCTGCCTCAGCTTCCCAAGTAGATGGAATTGAAGGCATGAGCCATCACATCTGGCTCAATAAGTTGGTTATCTTTTATTGTGGTTGAAGATAGAGTGAAGTAGGTAAAGTAAGCAGTTGGATGGTTTTTGCACATGTGCACACCTGTGTAACTGCCATTTAGATCAAGATATGGAAGACGGCCCGCATTCCATAAGGTTTCCTTGTGCCCCTTCCCAGTCCATAGCTACCCTTCCCTTCCCTTATATGTAACATATATATGAAGAAATATTATATATGTGTGTGTAGAAGAGAGATAAAAAGGAAGAGGAAGAGACAAGTGAGAGAGGAAAAGAGAAGGAAGGAAGGAAAGAAGGAAGGAAAAATGAAGGGAAGAGAAAGGAAGGGAAGGACACAAATCGGCAACCATCTGACTTCTATCAACATGAATTAGTTTCACCTGTTCTTGAACTTCATGTAAATGTAATTATATGGTATGTACTTTTGGTGTCTTGTTCCTTTTACACAACAAAGTATCTGTGAGATTCATTCAAATTATTGATTATAGCAATAATGTATTCTCTTTAAAAATTGCTGGCCCAGGGCTGGACACAGTGGCTCACTCCTGTAATCCCAGCACTTTAGGAGGCTGAGGCAGGTGGATCACCTGAGGTCAGGAGTTCAAGACCAGCCTGGCCAACATGGTGAAACGCTGTTTCTACTAAAAATATAAAAATTAGCCGGTCATGGTGGCATGTGCCTGTAATCGCAGCTACTGGGGGTGCTGACGCAGGAGAATCGCTTGAACCTGGGAGGTGAAGGTTGCAGTTAGCTGAGATCACACCATTGCACTCCGGCCTGGGCAATAGAGCGAGACTCCATTTCAAAAAAGAAAAAAAGAAAAAAAAATATTGCTGGCCCAGAGTAGTGGCTCACAACTGTAATTCCAGCACTTTGGGAGGCCAAGGGAGGATTGCTTGAGCCCAGGAGTTCAAGACCAGCCTGGGCAAGAGGGTGAAACCCCGTCTCTACTGAAGGTACAAAAGTTAGCCAGGCGTGTTGGCATCTGCCTATAGTCCCAGTACAAAAGGGAAAGAGGCAGGAGAATCTCCTGAGCCCAGGAGATGGAGGCTGCAGTGAGCTGTTATCACACCACTGCATTCCCCCTGGGTGACAGGGTGAGACCTTGTCTGTATTTTGTTTTCAAAAATTGCTGTGTAATACTCTGTGCTATGAGTATATTACAATTTATCCATTCTCTTGTGGGCATTTAGGTTGTTTCCAATTTTTGGCTCTTATGAGTAAAGCTGGTAGGAACCTTCATATAAATGTCCTTTCTTGTGAACATAGCACTTATTAGTCTTTACATATTTAGGAGTGAATGTGCTGGATCCAAGGGTAGGGGGTATATTGAGCTTTAGTAGAAACTGCCAAACAGTTTTTCCAAAGTGATCATACCATTTGACACTCTCAAACTGGTGAAATTGTAATGAAAGAAGTACACATATAGAAATAACAATACATAAGAACGTAGTAGCTTTATTATTATTGAGATGGAGTCTCACTCTGTCATCTAGGCTGGAATGCAGTGGCGTGATCTCAGCTCACTGCAACCTCTGCCTCCTGGGTTCAAGCGATTCTCCTGTCTCAGTCTCCCAAGTAGCTGGAATTACAGGCGTGGGCCACCATGCCCGGCTAATTTTTGTATTTTTAGTAGAGACGGAGTTTCGTCACGTTGGCCAGGCTGGTCTCGAACTCCTGACCTCAGGTGATCCACCTGTCTTGGTCTCCCAAAGTGCTGGGATTACTGATGTGAGCCACTGTGCCTGGCTAAAATGTAATAGCTTTAAATGTCACTGCTGATGTTCTGAATTAAAACAGTTCAACATCTTTCTTTTCTTAAATCTGAGTAGATGTTTTCCCTGGACAGTACACTTCTTTTTTCAGGGCTGGCCTTTTGTATGCTTCCCATCCACAGGCAAGTGGTAGGAGGAACCCCCCGGATCCCGCCGCAAAGCCCACTCTCACACTGAAGGACAGAAATTCTCTCTCTACTGCTGCCTCGTACCTGGGTCTGCAAGTCCTGGATATTCTTTGTTGACAGTTCTGGCAAAGCTGGCCTCCAGTTGCTTAATCACTCTGTCCGCTGGGCTGTGGTAGACACCAATAGGGCTGCAGCACTTGGTCCAGAATGACAGCAAAGACAGCTTTTTGTGAAATTCTGGTATGGCTGGAAAAGAAGAGCAACCCCCCATCTCATAACACATTTTATTTTATTTTATCTTTTTGAGACAGAGTCTTGCTCTGTTACCCAGGCTGGAGTGCAATGGCATGATCTTGGCTCACTGCAACTTCCGCTCCGAGGTTCAAGTGATTCTCTTGCCTCAGCTTCCCAAGTAGCTGGGATTACAGGCATGCACCAACACATCTGGCTAATTTTTGTATTTTTATTAGAGATGGGGTTTTACCATGTTGGTCAGGCTGGTCTCGAACTTCTGGCCTCAAGCAAACCACCCACCTCGGCCTCCCAAAGTGCTGGGATTATAGGCGTGAACCACCGCGCCTGGCCATAACACATTTTAAGTGAAGCAGATGAAGACGTGTTGGGGCAAGGGTGTGTGTGGGGGAGGTTTTTAGGGACCTTTTTTCTCCCCATAAGACTGTGATTAGTTTTCAGATGGAACTAGCAGATTCCTCTGTGGTTGGCAGATGGCCCAAAGGGTAAAGAAGTTATTACAGGAACTCATCCTGCCTGGGGAACAAAGAAAACAGAGCAAAAACAAGGCTGCTTGCTGTGAGTGATAGGAAACACAGGAGCTCTACCCTTGGGAAACATTCCAATCATGGGTTTTCCTGTAACTCCACAGCAGAAATCATACAGGATCAAGGACTCAAACTTGAGGAGTTTCCTGAAGGGGATGGGAGGTAGCGGTAGGTGGCTGGAGGAAATTTTTACCCTGCCCAGGTGGTTCCCTGACTGAAATGACTGAGCAGCATGGTACCAGGTGGCATAGGAACAATGTTTCACTTGCATGTGTCATGATCATGAGGAGGGGGCTGGGAGAGGAGAGGACACAAGTCACGCACAGCCTGAATGTCCTGCCCCTCTTCATGCCCCTCAGAGACCAGCCAAGGTCACCTACTTCTACTGGGAATGGATGTGGGAGGCAGAAATGTACAGGGAGAATAAGATAGAGGAAGTTTTAGGTTTAATCAGAGATTACCTGGAAGACCCTATTTCTGCTGAATATCTGATATGAAAAAAGACATAAATTCTGGTTTCTACAAAAGTGCCCCATAGCCAGATCACACAAATTCAAAGGCATCTTTCCCATGTCAAATTCTTCATCTAAAACTCTTAGAATCAGGAACTCTCCTGGAGGTGTTTGCATCCATGTATTTGTACCTTTCCCGAGCAGGGTCTGGCAGGATCTTCCATTTGACAGTCACTATATGAGTTGTCTTAGCCACCTCCAGGGTACAAGGACATCCAATAGTCATCTGTCCCTAAAGGGAACCGCACCAGCAGAAAGTCTGTGAAACTCTGCCTGTGAAGTGGGTGCTGTTTCTGTTTCTGTATCTGACTTCTGGAGGTGGAGACCCCTGGAAAAAAACTGTGTGTCTGCTGCTTTGACTCAGAAAGCCGAAATGTGACATTAATGAGTCCAATTTGTTTGCAGACCTTTCTCAATCCTGTGACCGAAGAATGCTTTTCTGTTTTTCCAACAAAGCAATGAACATGCATAGGGAGTGGACTGGGCTAGTGGTGTCATCATTTACATGAATAGCGGTGTAATTGGCAGACACTTACCTTCCACAACAGAACTGATATTTCCTATGTTCTCATCACTGACAGCAGCGAGTTTCTCCATCACTTGGATCTGCCTAGAAAGCTTCTCTAAGAGACTTCTTGCCACAAATGGGATTTTGCTTGAGAAAACAATTTGCTGGTAAAACAAACAAAACCACGTTTCAATTATGTTGTTTTCAGTAGAGCTTTCTCTATCCAGCTTCATCCTTCCTGAATGTGGTGGTGATACTAAATAAACTCATGCAATGTTTTTCTTCCAGCTTGATAATGATCCTCATTCCATGCCAGTTACAACATCTGATGAAATCGGGCATGTTTTTGTTGCTTTGCATTTCTTCATGTGTGCATAAATTCTGGAACTTTCTCAGTAGTAGGTCTACAACGTTATTATAAAGCTGCCTTCCCTTTTATGTACTATGAATCTGATCTTCCCCTTTGAAACATGAGGGGCAGTTTAGGCTGTGTCTTGGTGTGTAAGCAGAAATAGATTTGTCTTATAAATGCAGTAATTTTTCACAGCATGGTTTTATTTTTGTGTGTGTGTGTTCAAGTTGAAAGTTAAGGGCAGGTTAAATGATAATAATAATTACAATCAGAGCTATCTCTTGATAACAAATGAGTGCTTACTATGTGCCAGGCACTGGTCTGAGTCCTGTATAAGTGTTAGCTTATGTTATTTCTCATAACAACCCAATGAGGCGGGTCCTATTGATATCCCCATTTTACTGATGAGAAAATTGAGGCACAGAGAGATTAAGCAACCCGCCCAAGGTCACATAAGTTGTAAGTGGGTTCATTTGTGTGCAGTTCACAAGAATGAGAAGGCCTAAGAGAGGAAAGAATATAAGTCACTTGCTGCCCAATGGTTCTATTCCTCTCTGTGTCTCTCAGAGACTTGTCTCGATCACCTGGTAGGCATAGATGCAGAACACAGACCTGTACTACTATGCTGCATTGTTTAAAGTATTGAGACTCTAAAACAAATAGGATTTTCAAACCCAGCACTTTGGGAGGCTGAGGCAGGCAGATCATGAGGTCAGGAGATTGAGACCATCCTGGCCAACATGGCGAAACCCCACCCCTACTAAATATACAAAAATTAGCCAGGCGTGGTGGTGCAGGCTTGTAGTCTAAGCTGTTCAGGAGGCTGAGGCAGGAGAGTCGCTTGAACCCTGGAGGCGGAGGCTGCAGTGAGTCAAGATTGTGCCACTGCACTCCAGCCTGGGTGACAGAGTAAGACTCTGTCTCAAAAAAAAAAAAAAAAAAGTCTAGTGCAGCAATTATGTACTAACACCTTTCTTGTGAGTAAATACAATAGCAATGAACTGCTTTATTTTGAAAATAATTGTAGTGATTATGATTCTTAGAAAATGCACATCTTTATCTCTCTGTGATTACATACCTAACAAATAAGTAAGCTCACACACGAATCAATGCAAGTGAGAAGTTAAGTTTCTAATCCTCACTCCTTCAATCTACATCTTTATATCCACCTCTTCTGTTTTTGTACCATTGCTCATCCCCACAGAAAGGTTGAATTATTATAATCACGGCCTTATTACTGAGAGAAACACTTCATTGACTGCTTACACTAAAAACATGCCAATTAGTCTTTGCGAGGAAACAGTCACTCCTTCATAGACAAGAATTCTTTTATGTCTCACAAAACAGCTATTTTTCGCTGAAAGAGAAACAAGTGGTTTGCTTGGTGTAGTATCAAGGTCAGCAAGGACAAAGAGCTGTCTTGTTCAAATGGTTGGTGAGTAGAAAACAGTTATACATAAATAAAAATCCCTGTCTATTTTGATCAGAAAAAAAAATTGCACATTCTACCAGATTGGTTGTCAATCTCATGGTTTGTGAGACCTTTGTGGTTTTTGACCTTGAAACTCAACAGAAGAGTGCAACTAAGTGTTGGCTAACCAAGTGGCAGGAGTTATAATTGCCAACCAGTCTCCCACAGCACACAGTTGTCTGAGGCTTCTCTGATGCTCTTCATCTATGGTGGAGAAGCATATTCTCCTTACATGTGTGTTACCAAGGAGGCAACACTGCCCCTCTGCTGGGCTCCCAAGGGACCCTTGGCTCCTCATCCTGACTCTTGTCTTCCAACAGGTTCTGTGCTTTTGGGTTGCAACAATTCCTCCTCTTTCTGCACCCTTCCTGCTTGGCTGATCCCCTTACACTTTTTTTTCTTTTTTCTTTTTTTTTTAAATGAGGCCTCAGCCTCTCAAAGTGCTGGGTTTGCAAATCCCATTTGTTTCAGAGTCCAAATACCTTAGACAATTCAGCATGGTAGTACAGGTCCGTGTTCTGCATGTATGCCTACCAGGTGATCGAGACAGGTCTCTGAGAGACACAGAAAGGAGTAGAACCATTTTTACCCAGGCCGGAGTGCAGTGGCGCCTTCACAGCTCACTGCAACCTCTGCCTCCCAGGCTCAAGCAATCCTCCCTCCTCAGCCTCCTGAGTAGCTGGGACCACAGGCATGTGCCACCATGCCTCACTAATTTTTGTATCTTTTGTAGAGATGAGGTTTCACTCTGTTGACCAGGCTAGTCTCAAACTCCTGGGCTCAAACAATCTTCCTGCTTTGGCCTCCCAAAGTGCTGGGACTATGGGCGTAAGCCCCTGTGCCTGGTCTGGAACCATTATATTAGCTTCTGCATTCTCTTCTTGTTTCACATACATCCAAGCAAGCTGGGAGAAGAATGATGTTAGGAGAAGAAAAGCAACCAGACAAGAAGAAAGCTCTTAAATAGATGCTTGAGGAAAAATGCTTTGTTCAAGACAGCTGAAACCCTTCCTGCAACAAAAGAATTTCAGAACATTTGCTCCACTGTTGAAAAACCTTAAGTGGTAAACAGCTTGGGATGAGAAGAAAAATCAGCTCTGTGGTGTCCCAGAGTGAGAGCTAAATGGTGATGATGATGGCCTAGAGAAATATCTCTTAGCATTGCTAATAAGAAGTACTTATTCAAGATCCAGAAGACTGTGGTTAGATTCTTTAACACTTTCTTTTAGCTCTCCAGGTGGTGAAAAAGTAATTCATTTGACATTCACATTAATATATTCAGTACTACTGGCTTTCAAACTCCATTGCAGATGGTGGAATACAAATGCTTTCCCCCTCGCCACCCCCTCAATCACATTATTCTCATTTACTACCAAATGAGACAACAGTGAGAGCTAACCACATTCCACCTACTACTGCTAAGGTCTGGAGAGTTAGGTTCGAAGATGAAAAACCCAAGGTTGTAGAGGGTTGGGCAGGCCCAACCTCTACAAGTCAGAGTTTTTGACTTGGCTCAAACCAGAGCAAGACTGTTCTCTTATTCCTGAATTCTCATTTCCCTGGCAACACTAAAAAATGAAAGCACACTTCCTGGTATGTAAATCACCTGGCACCTCAAACACAAATTCATCGCTGATCCTACCTGCACGAGTTGGGTGCAGTACTGGAGGTGCCTGATGATGGTGATGTCCAGGCTCTCGTTGCCTGTGGTCAGTGGGAGAGGACTTCCTGCCACACTGGTCCCAACTCCTGTGTCTTCAGTGAGCGCTTCACTGAGATGGCCCCTGGCTTCTGGGTGAACTGACCTGTAACTGTTGAAGGTGGGCAAAACATTAGCTATTCTTTTTCTGTGCACAAAACCACAGGTCAAGTCAACATGGTTTGCATCAGGCCCCAGCACCACCCCTGAAAACAGTCTTTCACTTGCCTATCTTGAAAATAGAGACACCTTTCAAAATTACTTAATTCTGCCTGGTCACCAAATTGCCTAGAGTTAAAAGGAAATGCAAACAAATTGCTTTCAAAGTTCTTTCTCTGCTTCTTAAGCCTAATGAACCACTTATGAAGTCGTTTCACCCAGAAGTCTTTGAAACATGCCCTCAGTTTGAATGTGTTGCACTTTCCTGCTCTGTTGACAGGGTGATCTGCCAAATTTTCTGGGATTAAACTGTCCTCTATATTTGTGGTTTCCCAAAGGCAATACCATTAAGAAATAATCTGTCAAGGCTTTTTTCCTGGCCTCAGATCAATTGCTACTTGAATAAAAGGAAAAAGGAAAGCTGCCAAGAAGAGAGACATGATGTTCTACTCTGGACAAAAGTTAAAAAGGGTGTTTGCACATTTAGAGGAATAGCTTAGTTCTGCCTCTCACGCTTTGTTTAAACCTCCTTGTTGAACTGTATGAAGTTATATCATGATAGGCATCTACATTTTAAAAAATCTCTTGCATTGATTATCTAATTTTATTCTTAAAATCAACCTGTGTACTGGGGAGGGTGGCAAGAGTGATCTTGTTTCCCATGATTAGCAGGGATGTTAAGAGTGTCCTGATTCACCCAGCTAGACAGGACAGGGCAGATTTGGGCTTCTAGCCTCACACTCTCTGGTGTCCACAATTTTAAAAGATCAGCACCAGAGCTTAGAGGCTTTGAATGCTTTATTCTGATTCACATTTGCCTCCAAGGGGAAATCATTCAGTTTGTGTCCGGGCAGTCCACACATAGCAGCTGTTACATATTTAAAACACACACACACACACACACACACACTCTTCCCTAATACTTCTGATGACATACAATGAGATTAATCAAATTAGACATATTTAATATCGATGTATAACATTTATAAAATCTGTGATATTTCTGTTGTTAAAATGTTTCTTATAGCAAGAAGAAAAAAAGTTTAGATTGATGCCTGACTTTGCTATATCCTGTAACAGCTTAAGGTAACAAGTAAGCAGAAAAATTTTTGGATAAGAAGCATTTCACAAATTCTATCAAGCTAAAAAATATGAAGGCAGAACAATTTACTTTTATTTATTTTTTTTTGAGATGGAGTCTCACACTGCTACCCAGGCTGGAGCACAATGGCTCAATCTCAGCTCACTGCAACCTCCACCTCCCAGGTTCAAGCCATTCTCCTGCCTCAGCCTCCTGAGTAGCTGGGACTACAGGCATACACCACCATGACTGGTTAATTTTTGTATTTTTTCACCATGTTGATCAGGCTGGTCTCGAACTCCTGACCTCAAGTGATTCACCCTGTTCGGCTTCCCAAAGTGCTGGGATTACAGGAGTGAACCACCAGGCCCTGCCTTATTTATTTATTTGAGAGAAGGTCTTGCTCTGTTGCCCAGGCTGGAGTGCTGTGGTACAATCTCAGCTCACCTTGACCTCCTGGGTTCAAGCAATCCTCCCACCTCAGCCTCCGCATAGCTGGGACAACAGGTGCGTACCACCACACCCAACTAACTTTCGTATTTTTAGTAGAGATGGGATTTTGCCATGTTTCCCAGGCTGGTCTTGAACTACTGAGTTCAAGTAATCCTCTGGCCTTGGCTTCCCAAAGTGCTGGGATTATAGGCATGAGCCACCATGCCTGGCCAAATGTAGGATAATTTAAACATTACATTCATTTAATAAATTTTCTTTGCCATGTCCCCAGTTTGCTTAAGCGGTAAATTCAAGTTCTCATGGTTTTTTTCCTGGTTTTATTTTGAAAAAGGAAACCCTTCAGGGACAACAACAACAAAAAAACTAACATCTTTCAGAGAGATTTGTGAAGGTTGAAGTCACAGCTTGCTGTAACTTGAAACCTGTTTACGTCATATTGTGCCAAAGGTAAAGATGAGTGGGCAATCCACCCCCACTTTGGGAAAGTGTGTTTTCTTTCACAGCAATTGGTGGAGGTGGGTACGTTCCACTGTACTTATTTTGCTTTATCTGTAGTTAATAAAATTGGACCCCAGGCTCTAGTTCTCAAAATGTGATTTGGCTGCACGAGGACACCTGATGGTGAAGGTGACAATGTTTCACCTTCATCCACTGCTTCCAGAGAAGGTCACATTCTCCACCTAGATTGCTGCAGAACCAGTGGCAGTCATCGGTCATCCTCTCTTACATTCTAAGAGAAATATGCACTATGGGACTTAAACTTGGCTTTGATGCATGCCTTGATGAACTCAGTCTCATGCAAAGACTCACTGGGTTGAAGGAAGCATAAAGGATTGGGAAAGGGAAGCTCAACAAAACAAAGGCAACTGAAGTAAAGTGCAAGCCAGGGAGAACCAGGTCCAAATTTGTCATCCAGTAAGAGTTCTCCAGAAATGTGTATACCTAGTTAATTTGGAATTAATTGCATGGGGTCAAGTTGTAGACACTGAACCGTATAAGACACATGTGAGGGCTGGGTGTGGTGGCTCACACCTGTAATCCCAGCACTTTGGGAGGCTAAGGCGGGTGTATCACCTGAGGTCAGGAGTTCAAGACCAGCCTGGCCAACATGGTGAAACCCCGTCTCTACTAAAAAAATACAAAAATTAGCTGGGTGTGGTGGCAAGCGCCTGTAGTCACAGCTACTGGGGAAGCTGAGGCAGGAGAATTGCTTGAATGTGGGAGGTGGAGGTTGTGGTGAGCTGAGATCGCACCACTGCACTCCAGCCTGGGTGACAGAGCAAGACTCTGTCCTAAAAAAAAAAAAAAATGTGTACACATGTATGTGTATATAAACATTCTCATACAAAATTTTCCTATTTATAAAGAGGAAATATAAAGATATTTATTTTCCCTTAAGCAACTCCAAAGAGATGAATAATATTGATGCTTTTATTGCACTTGACAATAAAAAGGAATTGTAAGCCAACTGGTCACACATGTGGAGAGTTTAATCTTCCTGGAAATGTGTACCAGGTCCCCTCTGACAGTAACAAAGAACTACTGTATCAGCTGTGATAGGAGAAATATAAGGAGACACTAACTCCAGACTTACCTGTGTTTCTCAGTCTCAGTGTCTGAAAATACTGAGTCAGCACCTCCGCCAACATTACAAACCTCATCACCATCCTCCTCCTCGTCAAAATCAGAGGTGTTCAGGAAATCAAAGCTTTCTAAAGCACTTTCAACTGTAAGACTTAAACTGGAAGACCTGCTGCGGCTTACTGCTGGCTTGCACTGTAAAGGCAGAAGGCACCAGGGAGAACATCAACATATCCGGAAAGAGAAACAGGACACACGATGCTCAATTGGAGATGCCACACTTTTTTTTTGTTTCAAGTTTTATTTTTTGTTAGCATTTAAAATGCATTTAAAAATCTTAATATCCAAAAAAAGTACAACCATGGATAAAATGGCACAATATCTGGGACTGGTTGCAGAAGAATCCAGAGGGAAGTAAGCAGGTTGAAGAATAGGAAACAAGATTGGCCATGAGTTGATCACTGGGGAGGTGGAGAGACGGGCACACTGGGATCCATTAGAGGATTGTCTCTACTTCTGTTTGAAATTTTTGTAACAAAAAGTTGAAAACAAAACAAAACAAAACAAAGTCAACCACAAAGCCTTGGGAAACAGAACTGCTATATCCCTCTGCCTAGTGCTCACCCCAAAATAAAATACAACAAGCAGACAAATTTTAAGTCGTGAGTCAATGCTGAATACTGACCAATCTCTAATTCCAAGTGGCAATGTCTTCAGTGTTCTACAAAAGGTGCTAGCTATCTAAGGCACCTGCTCTAAAGGACTAACAAAACAAATCCCAGAAACAGGAAGTGGCTCAAATTCACCTAGCCCATGTTCCCTAGGTAAGAAGCCCTGCATTTTTTTTTTTTTTGTTGAGACAAGGTCTTGCTCTGTCACTCAGGTTGGAGTGCAGTGGTGTGATCACAGCTCACTGCAGCCTCAACCTCCTGGGCTTTAGCAATCCTCTCACCTTAGCCTCCGAGGTGGCTGAGACCACAGGCATGTGTCACCACACCAGGCTAATTCTTTTCCTTTTTGTAAAGACAGGGTCTCTCTATATTGACCATACTTGTCTCGAACTCTTGGGTTCCAGCAATCCTTGGCCTCCCAAAGTGTTGGGATTACAGGCATGAGCCACTGCACCTACTCACAGCATATAATTTTTCCTCGGAGCTTTGAGGGAAGAATGAATGCCTTGCGCATGACAAGAAGCAGCCCTGCTTCCTCTGTAGCTCTGCCTCAAAGGGAACAAGTCCCATCACTTCCCTGACCAGGCCCTGGCATCATGGGAACAATCCCATTCTCTGGCTTGGAGCATTCTATAATGCTGGCCACATGCAGAAACATTACAAGCAAAACAATGCCAGTTGCTACGGGCACAGAGTTGGAGAGAAGTATTTCCAAATATTCAAGAAGATGCTGGGGTTGGTCGAATGGGACAAATTCTGCAAGTAAGAAGCACTAAATGTCTTCCATCCAGTTAGGTGACACTCCGTGCTGATTTCTTAGTGCAAGGTAGAAAGGGCCTTGCAGGGATCTGTCTCTGACACTCAAGATGGCACAAAAGCACATGGGAAAACGTCTTTCAGTCTTTTAAATCACAGTTGTCTCATTCACCCTCAGTGATCTCCGTCCAAGAGGCAGCACCACTTAGTTTCTGATGGTCAAGATGTTTAGCATCCTAGGAATGTGAAGGAGGGAGAAAAGAGAAAGCTTTGTCCAGCTGATGCTTTAATTCTGGCTGGATACAAAGCCGTTTGCCCCAGACCTAAACACTCACTAGTGACGTTTTCAGCAGTCTCAGGGGGAGAGAGGGAGTCGGTTTGGTTTTCACCTGCTTCTAGGGTCTTTTTTCCTAAGCAAGGTGTCTGCACAATTTGATCTTGTACAGTATGGATGTGTTTAAATATTGGTCATGAAAAGGAAGGGGCAGTTGAGGATTTTAGTAGCAGGACAATTTTAGAACAACAGCAGACTGAAATAATACTCTGGAAAGAAGTCTCTGGTCACCAGTTTTTAATAATGCTTAGTGTTTCCTGCAGATTGAGCTACTTAGCAGCATCCTAGATGCCTGGAATGGGACCCGCTATCACTACTGGATTTCTCTAAGGAATTCACTTTAGATGGCATCAATTTGTGTCTTAGCTCTTTGAAATGAATACCTTTTGCCCACAAAGCAAAGCTGGTCAACTGTGAAGAAAAGATAGGTGCTTAGTGGAATACCAGACAAGCAGCCTGCATGTACAAGCCCTGAGCTGATGGTTTTGAACTGATATTTTACAGGAAGTAGATTCAGAGTGCTCTTCTGTTTCTCGGAGGCTATGTCATCAACTGAACTGTCATGAGCATTTGAGGACCTGGAGAGTCAGAGCCTGAATTATCATCTGCCTTAGGCACAAATCTCTTCCAGAGTTAGGTCAGCAAGACTGAGTAGAGAAGGATAAGATGGTCAAAAAGCCTTGGAAATGCAGTTTCAGATGCCACTGGGCATGTAAAAACAATCATCATATTCTTTTTTTTTTTTTTTTTTTTTTT